>NC_092040.1:30641193-31001100 GCF_003086295.3 Arachis hypogaea | reverse complement strand
CGAGAGGAGCACATAAGAGTTCCCACCTTCTTTCTTTAGTATTTCCTCATGATGGGTATTCTCCTTCCCTCAACTCAAGGCTTTCTCATAGATGACATTCTTTGCCTCCATGAACCTATGATATCTCCCTTCATGGAATTGGGATCTAAATTTGTTGCATCATATGATGGAGGTTTGGCTACCATAGGTTCTTTCCCGGCCTTCTTTTTGAACTTGAGGAGGCCATCGTTTGAGGTGAGATGGAGGAAAAGTGAGAATAGAAGAAAGATGTGTTGTGTTTGGATGATTTCGGTTCTATTGTTGAATAAGGGAATGTTTTAGTTTTGGGAGTAGAGGGGTTATGGCTTTCATGTGAAGGTAGCTTGAAGAGTGTGTAACTATTTAGTACTACGGCTATTTATAGCAGATTCTCAAGCTTTCCAACAAAACCACAATGAATGAGAATGAGTTCGTTGGTATCATGAAGGTTGAGATTGAATTGATCACACCAAAGGTTCATGAATTGAACGGTCTACATGCCTTGTTGAGGCTTTGACGAGGATTCTCTTCTCATTGGTTGCATGTATTTAGGTGTTCGATGATGCATGCATGCAGATTTTGCTTCCCAAGGGGCACATCTCTAGGCACATGTGACCATTCCTCCTTAGCTTGTCCTAGCCGTGGCCCCTCCTTGTTTGTCAATCTTTTCTCCTAATAAACCAAAACAGCTAGCCTTAAACATTAATATACGTTGCCATTGATTTATAATAGAAAAAATTGTTTGTTTTATTTATTTTATTTATTATATATTTTTTTTTGTGATCAATTGTGTCCCTTAATTAAAGATGCTAAAAGTTGGTGAATACCAAACTTATCTCTTATTGAGGGGAGGCTTAGCAATGCAACCATTCTTCACAATTGATGTATTTTATGATAAAAATCGATGCATGATCCCTTTCTGTATGGTTTTGATTCCATAATAGGAAACTAATCTGTAGAAAATATTACATATGTAGACACCAAACTTAGTGTTTGGTCATATGCTTTATCAAGATGACGTTTCATATGTTCTAAGAATAGCACCCTTTCTTTTTGAAAAGCAAAAGTCGAGTGTGCCTTAAGGAACACCAAACTTAGAAGTCTGACTTATGCTCTAAGACAATGTATGCATTTATCAAATATGACAGTTCAAAATCATACTCAGGGGAATCATAGCTTATTATATGAAAGAGAAGACAGAAATCTTAAATCATGGGTTGCCTCCCATGAAGCGCTCTTTTATTGTCACTAGCTTGACATTGAACTCCCTTTAGGTGGTTGATGCTGGTGATGTCTCAACTTGTCACCTCTCACTGTAAGCTTTCTCTGTGTGCCTTGATGCTCAATTTCCACATGCTCAAGAGAAAGTATTGGTTGACTGTGTAATAATCTTCTGTTCCCAGCTGTTGATACACTAGTTGCACCTTATCACCTTTAGAAAATCCTTCAGTTGGATTTTCTTATTCTTCCACCCTTTGTAAGCCTTCTTCTTGCTCTTCATCTTTTTCTTTCTTGTTGATCTTTCTTTCTTGACAGTGACTTGGGTTATGATACCTTCCTTCTTGTTTATCATCCAGCTTCTTTTTGAATTCCTTTTTCTTCTTGCACCTGCTTATTTTTCTGTTCTACTGCCTTGTTGGTTGCTTGCTTAGGAAGTAAGTCACTATTGTCTTACTTGCTTATTCATTACTTTGTGATTCTGGAAAGACTTTCAAAGTGATGCTCTCCTCATGCATCCTGAGGGTTAGCTCTCCCTGTTCTATATCTACAATGGCTCTAGCAGTGGCCAAAAATGGTCGACCAAGTATTATGGAGTCATTCTCACTCTCTGCTGATTCTAGGATCACAAAGTCTGCTGGAAAGATGAACTTGTCAACCTTAACTAAAAGGTTTTCAATCAACCCTTTAGGATATACCACTGATTGATCTACCAATTCCAAAGACATCTGTATTGGTTTCACCTCTCCTATACCAAGCTTTTTCATTAAAGAAGATGGAATTAGATTTATACTTGCTCCTAAGTCACACATCCCCTTGTTGATGAATAGGCTTCCAATCGTACATGGTAGGAAGAAACCTCCAGGATCTTCAAGCTTGGGAGGAAGTCCTTTTCTGATTAGTGCACTGCATTCTTCACTGAGCCTTACAGTCTCCTTCTCACTCCAACTCCTTTTCTTGTTGATGAGCTCCTTCAAAAACTTGGCATACAGAGGCATTTGCTCCAATGCCTCAGCTAAAGGTATGTTGATTTCCAACTTCTTGAAAGTTTCAAGAAATTTGTGGAAATGCTGATCCTTTGTCTCTTTGTGGAATCTTTGGGGATAAGGCAGTGGGGGTGTCAAGCTTTTCTCCCCTTGAAGTTGTCTTGGAATTCGTTCTTCCATGATCTGCTTTCCTTTCTTCAGACTTTGTGGTCTATCTCCTTTTTCTTGAGGTTGATTCTGAGGTTGATTGCTTGCTGTTGCATCTTCATCATTGGCTGCCTCTTTTTCAACCTGTTTCTTGTCACTCTCTTTGGGCTTCTTGGTGGCTTCTTCATCTTTCAGCAGTATTTTTCCACTCCTCAACTGTATTGCCTTGCATTCCTCTTTTGGGTTAGGAATGGTGTCACTTGGTAGTGAGCTTGATGGTTTTTCAACAGAAATTTATTTGGAGATTTGCCCAATCTGCCTCTCCAAGTTCTTCATGGAAGCTTCTTGGTTATTTGTTGTCAATTCTTGGTTCTTCATCATCTTTTCCATGAGCATCTCTAGATTAGTGATCCTCTGAGAGTCTTGTGAGATTGGTTGGTTTTGGGGTGTTGATGAATGATGATAGGTGTTTTGGTTAGTTGGGTGGTTATTGGGTGGATAATGGTTAGAGTTGGGATAAGTATTTTGTGGTTTTCTGTATGTGTTTTGGTTAGTGTTTGGCTGGTTGTTGTTTGTGTTTTTCCAATTGTTTTGAGTTGAGTTCCTTTGCCATGGCTGTTGGCTTTGATTGTGGTTGTCTCCCCATCTGAGGTTGGGATGGTTCTTCCAAGAAGGATTGTAAATATCTCCATAGACTTCATTAGTTCCAGGATTTTGGGTGTGCATGTATTGGACTTGCTCTTGCTGTTGCTCCTCTTGAATTTCTTCATTCTGACCCCAAGTAGTTGATGGTTGGCTTGTGGCACTTACTGATGCAACTTGCAGGCCATCAATCCTTTTGGCCATTTGCTCAAATTGCTGTTGAATCTGCTGCTGCATCATTTTGTTTTGAGCTATGATTGAATCCACTCCTTCCAACTCCATTACTCCTCTTCTTTGTGATGGTTGGCATTGTCTTTGATGAGCAAAGAAATATTGGTTGTTAGCCACCATATCAATGAGGTTTTGAGCTTCCTCTGTAGTTTTCATGAGTTGTAAAGAGCCTCCAGCTGAATGGTCAAGTGCTTCTTGAGCCTTAAGAGTGAGTCCCTCATAGAAGTTCTGCAGCTTGTCCCACTCAGTGAACATCTCTGGTGGACATTTCCTCAATAGTGCCTTATATCTTTCCCATGCTTCATATAAATTTTCAGCCTCCATTTGAGTGAATGTCTGCACCTCAGTCTTCAATCTTATGATCCTTTGAGGGGGATAAAATTTGGCAAGGAACTTGCTTACCAAGTCATCCCACGTGTTGATGCTCTCTTTTGGAAATGTCTCTAGCCATTGAGTGGCTTTGTCTCTGAGAGAGAATGGAAAGAGCAACAACTTGTAGCTGTCAGGAGGCACACCATTGGTTTTCACAGTATCACAAATCCTCAAGAAGGTAGATAAGTGTTGATTTGGGTCCTCCAATGGCCCTCCTCCAAAAGAACAGTTGTTTTGAACCAAAGTGATGAGTTGTGGCTTTAATTCAAAATTGTTTGCATTGACATTAGGAGTAAGAATGCTACTTCCACAGTGTCTAGCATTTGCAAATGTGTATGAAGCCAGGACTCTTCTTTGTTGTGGGTTATTGTTGGCCCCTCCTCCTGGTTGATTGAGATTTGATGGATCTCCTTCCATTTCTTGGAATTCCTCCTCAGATTCCTCCTCTCCAATAACGTTCTTCCCTCTTTCAGCTCTTCTTATTCTTCGAAGAGTTCTTTGGTCAATTTCAGAGAGGATAGGGGAAGATCTTCCTGTACCTAACATACAAACACACAACAATAAACACACAGATCCAGAAAACCAATGAAACTTCAATCTATAGCTAGAATGAAGTTTTAGTTGGTTTAAGCAAAAATTCAAACAGTTAGTGTGTTAGTCTAAATTAAAATAACAGAAAAGAAAAAGTGCTTAATCTAGATCTCCACTTCACTTAATCATTGTCAATCTATTTCAATCCCCGGCAACGGCGCCAAAAACTTGATGTGCGGAAAACGATCCGACACAAAACTCTCCGGCAAGTGTACCGGGTCGCATCAAGTAATAATAACTAACATGAGTGAGGTCGATCCCACAGGGATTGAAGGATTGAGCAATTTTAGTTTAGTGGTTGATTTAGTCAAGTGAATCAAGTATTGGTTGAGTGGTTTATCTTTAACAGAAGCTAAATTGCTTGGAATGTAAAGGGAGAGGGGAGAATTGCAGTAAATTAAAGGACAGGAAAATAAAAGTGCTGAATCTTAAAGAACAAGAAATTAAATGACTGAAACTTAAAGTGCAAGAAATGTAAATTGCAGTAACTTAAATTGCAAGAAATGTAAATTTCTTGAATGGAAAAGGGAATTGAGGACTGGGATTTCAGAATTTCAGCAAGGGAATTTAAAGTGCAACAAGTAATAAAGCAGAAATTGAATTAGGAATAACTAGAATCCAAACAGAAATGGAAATTAACATGCAGCTGAGGTTCACAAAAGAACCAAAAAGGAAAATGGGATCTTAGGACTCAAGAGACTAGAAAGCAAAGTCTAGATCTCAATTACCTTCCCAGATCCAAGTTCACAAAGCAATTAACAAGAAATTGAAGAAGAAGCAGTAAAGGAACTTAAATTGAACTCAATTATGCAGAAGAGGAATTAAAGAGATTTTGAATGGAGATTGAGACAGAATTTCCTCAATTCTTCACACCCAAAACTCAAACAAGAAAAATAAAAATGCCCACACAAGAACGAGGAAGAAGAGAGATCAATTCTCCTCCCCAATTCTCTGCAATCTCAGTGAAGTCCCTAAGAGAAAGTTTTAAAAGCTCAAAATAAAAGTAAAGGTTCAAAGGAAAATTCAAAGTTCAAAAGCCAAGGAAAAAGGTTGTCATTACATCAAACTATCTCCTATTTATACACTTTCTATTCTTGGATCTTAGGATTTGGATGGGCTTTTGATTTGGTGAAGAAATGAATTTTATTGGATTTTTAATCCAATTTTAGCCCATGAACAATTGCTTCCAGGAGGCTGCCCTGCCCTTGTGGAGGGCAGGGCAGGAATTGATGCGTGCGGCCTTGGTGCGAGCGTGGCGTGCGAGTTTGGTGCGCAGGATGCTGCCCTGCCCTCGCGGAGGGCAGGGCAGAAATTTTTGGTGCGCCAGTTTGGTGCCTGTGCGTGCTGCTGGTGCTGCCGAACCGTTCCTTGGTGCACTAGAATGGTGCGCCTGTGTGCATCACCAAAATGCTGCCCTGCCCTCGCGGAGGGCAGGGCAGTGTTTCCAAGTTGAAGCCTCGTGTTCGATCCTTGAGTGACGCACACGCTACTTCTTTTCTTTGATTTTCTTGGCACCAAAGTGAAGCTTAGTTTCTTGTTTCCTCATGGTTCCGTGTTCGACTCTTGTGGCAAGCAATGGTGAACTTTTTCTTTGAATTTTTCCCTTTGGAGAGCCCGATACTGCCCTTGTGGAGGGCAGGGCAAGGTTTTTCTTTTCTTTGATCCAAGGCACAATTTTGTGCTCTGCCCTTGTCGTGGGCAGGGCAGCATTGCCTCTCTTGGCTTGCTTGCTCATGTTGCCTTCCTAGAGGGCAATGCTTGCTCCCTCTTTAATGCGCCACGCCTTTTTCTCCTTGGGCCACGCTTTCTTAAGCCACGCTTTCTCTTTTCTTCTTTTCTTCACCTACAATCAACCAAAACAACCACTCAAAGTATCACTAAATTTACAAGGCTTATAAATCAATTAAAATTCAATTAAAATTAGCTTAAACCTCATGAGTTAGCATCAATTTAATGGTAGTTGCTTGATCTAAAGAAGTTATGCATTTTCACTCCAAATCACTTACTTAGGATGCAAGAAAGTGCATAAAGACTAATAAAATAAGTGAAATTAGCTTGAAAAATGGGTATATGATGACTTGTCATCAGAAGGAGGGATGATGGGTTTATATAGGAATGGAGAGAGGGGTAGGGTTCATGTGTGAGGGTTAGGTTTGGGAGGGAAAGTTTTTGAATTTTGAAAGGTGGGGTAGGTGGGGTTTTTAGGGAAGAGTGGGTGGATGTGAGTGGTGAAGAGGTGATGGGGAAGAGAGATAGAGGTGACTGGTGAGGGGTTTTATGGGGAGGTGTGAAGAAGAGAGAGAGTGAGTTGAGGTAGGTGGGGATCCTGTGGGGTCCACAGATCCTGAGGTGTCAAGGATTTCTCATCCCTACACCATTTTAGCGTGTAAACGCCCTCCTATTTCCAATCCTGGCATTAAATGCCAGGTTGCTGCCCATTTCTGGCGTTTAACGCCAACTTTTCTTCCCTTTCTAGCGTTGAACGCCAACTTGGTGCCCTTTTCTGGCGTTAAACGCCAGTCTGATGCCCTTTTCTGGCGTTAAACGCCCAGAATAGTGCCATACTGGGCATTTAATGCCCATTCTGCTACCCTAAACCCTAAACCCTAAATACAAAACCAATACTAGAATATAGATAGACACGAAAACTATAGCAAAAGAGGGATGCCAAACAAATACGAATCATATATACTACTGGAGAATTACACATTTTAGGGAAATGGACGACCTAAGGAATGAAAGAAAGGCCACGTCCAAACAACTACCACAAAAAAAATAGTAAAACAAGTTTCAAGTAATAGATCTTTTTTAAGTAGGAGTTGCCCCTATTAAGTTAAGGGAAGAGAATTTCTTAAACGCCAGTAAGCTCCTCCTCCAGGATGTGTTGTTTTTGAATTTGCTTTGATTTTTGCAGTTGTTTTTGTGACTCCATATGATCATCAACCTAAAAAAACATAAAATAACAATGTAAAATGGAAATTTAACATAGATAAATAAAAATTGGGTTGCCTCCCAATAAGCGCTTCTTTAATGTCAATAGCTTGACAGTGAACTCTCATGGAGCGTCACAGATATTCAGAGCATGGTTGGGGTCTCCCAACACCAAACTTAGAGTTTGAATGTGGAGGTTCTGTTTGACTCTATATTGAGAGAAGATTTTCATGCTTCTTCTCCATGTGTATAGAAGGAGATCCTTGAGCCTTAAACACACGGTAGTCCTCATTCACTTGAAGGACCAATTCTCTTTTGTCAACATCAATCACAGCTTTTGTTGTGGCTAGGAATGGTCTACCAAGGATGATGGATTCATCCTTATTCTTCCCAGTGTCCATGATTATGAAGTTAGCAGGGATGTAAAGGCCTTCAACATTCACTAAGACATTCTCTACAAGTCTATAAGCCTGTTTTCTTGAATTGTCTGCCATCTCCAGTGAGATTCTTGCAGCTTGTACCTCAAAGATCCCTAGTTTCTCCATTATAGAGAGTGGCATGAGGTTTACACTTGACCCCAGGTCACACAGAGCCTTCTCAAAGGTCATGGTGCCAATGGTGCAAGGTATTAAGAACCTTCCAGGGTTCGGTTTCTTTTGAGGTATCTTTAGCTGAGCCAAGGTATTTAGTTCATTAATGAGCAATGGAGGTTCATCCTTCCAAGTCTCATTACCAAATAACTTGGTATTTAGCTTCATGATTACTCCAAGGTACTTAGCAACTTGTTCTTTAGTAATATCTTCATCCTCTTCAAAGGAAGAATACTCATTAAGGCTCATGAATGGCAGAAGTAGGTTCAATAGAATCTCTATGGTCTCTGTATGAGCCTCAGATTTCCTTGGTTCCTCAGAAAGGAACTCCCTAGTGGTCAGTGGACGTCCCATGAGGTCTTCCTCACTGAGAATCACTGCCTTTCCATCCTCCACAGGGTCGGCCATGTTGGACGTGGTTATGGCCTTGCACTCTCTCTTGGGATTTTCTTCTGTATTGCTTGGGAGAGTGCTACGAGGAGTTTCACTAACTCTCTTACTCAGCTGACAGGTACACGAAATCGTGACACATAACTTTGTGCAACTGACCAGCAAGTGCACTGGGTCGTCCAAGTAATACCTTACATGAGTAAGGGTCGATCCCACGGAGATTGCTAGCTTGAAGCAAGCTATGGTTACCTTGTAACTCTTAGTCAGGAGATTAATGATAAAAATGATTTTTGTTTATGAAGAATGAATAACATGAAATAAAAAGTACTTGTGATTCAGTAATGAGGAATAGGTTGAGGTTTTGGAGATGCTCTATCTTCTGAATCTCTGCTTTCCTATTGTTGTCTTCTTCACGCACGCAAGGTTCCTTCCATGGCAAGCTGTATGTTGGTGGATCACCATTGTCAATGGCTACCATCCGTACTCTCAGTGAAAATGGTCCAACTACGGGTTTCATAGGGCTAATCATCTGTCGGTTCTCACTCGTGCTGGAATAGGATCCATTGATCCTTTTGCACACTGTCACTGTGCCCGACATTTGTAAGTTTGAAGCTCGTCACAGTCACCCCTTCCCAGATCCTACTCAAAATACCACAGACAAGGTTTAGACTTTTTGGATCTCAAGAGTGCTGCCAATTGATTCTAGCTTATACCACGAAGACTCTGGTTCCACAGATTTGAACGCTCTGTTGTCTGGAGAAGCAATCAAACTCGTGAACCAGGAACCCAAGAGATACATACTCAATCTAAGGTAGAACGGAAGTGGTTGTCAGGCATGCGTTCATAAGTTGAGAATGGTGATGAGTGTCACGGATTGTCACATTCATCATGTTGAAGTGCGAATGAATATCTTAGAATAGAAACAAGTGTGATTGAATAGAAAACAGAAGTAATTTCATTAATCCATCGAGACACAGCAGAGCTCCTCACCCCCAACCATGGGGTTTAGAGACTCATGCCGTAGAAGATACAAATTCTGATGTAAGATGTCATGATGTTCAAAATGAATCTCTAAAAGTAGTTTTTATACTCAACTAGTAACCTAGGTTTACAGAAAATGAGTAAACTAAGATAGATAGTGCAGAAATCCACTTTTGGGGCCCACTTGGTATGTGTTTGGGCTGAGCATTGAAGCTTTCATGTGCAGAGGCTATTCCTGGCACTAAACACCAGCTTTGGTGCCAGTTTGGGCATTTAACTCCAACTTTTATGCCAGTTCTGCGTTTAACACTAGAAAAGGGTAAAAACTTGGCGTTTAAACGCCAATTTACGCTATCAAATCGCAGGCAAAGTATGGACTATTATACATTGCTGGAAAGTCCAAGATGTCTACTTTCCAACGCAATTAAGAGCGTGCCAATTGGGTTTCTGTAGCTCCTAAAAATCTATTTTGCATGCAGGATGGTCAGAATCCAACAGCATCTGCAGTCCTTTTTCAGCCTCTGAATCAGATTTTTGCTCAAGTCCCTTAATTTCAGCCAAAAAATACCTGAAATCACAGAAAAACATACAAACTCATAGTAAAGTCTAGAAATGTGATTTTTGCATAAAAACTAATAATTATATACTAAAAACTAACTAACTCATACTAAAAACTACCTAAAAATACCACCAAAAAGCGTATAAAATATCCGCTCATCACAACACCATACTTAAACTGTTGCGTGTCCTCATGCAACTAGATAAATAAAATAGGATAAAAAGAAGATCAAGAGGTAATACATCTCAAAGTTTTAAGTGAAGCTCAAATTCTAATTAGATGAGCGGGGCTAGTAGCTTTTTGCTCCTGAACAGTTTTGGCATCTCAGTTTATCCTTTGAAGTTCAGAATGATTGGCATCTCAAGGAATTCAGAATTAAGATAGTGTTATTGATTCTCCTAGTTCAGTATGTTGATTCTTGAACACAGCTACTTTATGAGTCTTGGCCGTGACCCTAAGCACTTTGTTTTCCAGTATTACCACCGGATACATAAATGCCACAGACACATAACTGGGTGAACCTTTTCAGATTGTGACTCAGCTTTGCTAAAATCCACAGTTAGAGGTGTCCAGAGTTCTTAAGCACACTCTTTCTGCTTTGGATCACGACTTTAACCACTCAGTCTCAAGCTTTTCACTTGGACCTTCATAACACGAGCACAAGGTTAGGGACAGCTTGATTTAGCCACTTAGGCCATGATTTTATTCCTTTGGGCCCTCCTATCCATTAATGCTCAAAGCCTTGGATCCCTTTTACCCTTGCCATTTGGTTTAAAGGGCTATTGGCTTTTTCTGCTTGTTTTTTTTTTCTTTTTCTCTTTTTTTCTTTTTAGCCAAATTTTTTTATATTTTTTACTGCTTTTTCTTGTTTTAAGAATTAATTTCATGATTTTTTCAGATTATCAATAACATTTCTCTTTCTTTTCATCATTCTTTCAAGAGCCAACAAATTTAACATTCATAAACTTCACTATCAAAAACATGCACTGTTCAAGCATTCATTCAGAAGACAAAAAGTATTGGCACCACATAAAAATAATTAGAATTTTTCTTATTGAAAACTTGAAATAGTTGCCTCCTTACTCTAAAGAGAATCTACTATTTTATTCATGTTTAGTGATGATGAGAAGAACAAATTATAGCTTACTTGGTGATTGGATGCTCGACTGAGATAAACTCATCCACTCCCATATTTACCCCAGCATCTTTACATAGTAGAGAGATTAAGCTTGGGTAAATCTCAGAAGCAATTAGATGATGAAACTCCACTTCGTTTCCTAGCATAATGCAATGAATCATCATTGCTCTTTTGACAGTGACTTCAGAGCGGTTGCTAGTGGGCAGTATAGAATGCCCAATGAAGTCCAACCAGCCCCTAGCGACTGGTTTGAGATCTCCTCTCTTAAGTTGGTTTGGGACACTTTTTGAGTTGGTTATCCACTTAGTTCCAAGGAGGCATATCTCCTCTAGAACTTGGTCCAAACGCTTATCTACTCTCACCATCCTCCTATTAAAAGATTCTGGATCATCTTGTAGTTGAGGCAGCTTGAAGACCTCTCTTATTTTGTCATGGTGGAAGTAAATAGTCTTCCCTCTGACCATAGTTCAAAAGGTATGGAAGGCAGTTCCTGTCATTCTCTGCTTATCTGTTAACCACAGATTTGAGTAGAATTCTTGGACCATGTTTCTTCCCACCTTTGTCTCAGGATTAGCTAGGATTTCCTATCCTCTGTTTTGAATCTATTTTTGGATCTCCGGATATTCGTCTTCATTCAGATCGAACATAGCTTCCGGAATCACTGACCTCAAACCCATTATTTTGTGGTAATGGTCTGCATGTTCTTTGGTTAAGAACCTCTCTTGATTCCAAAGTAGTTTTGAACTATTCTCTTTCTTGCCTCTTAGAGTGGTTTGTTTTCCTTTAGGGGACATTATCTTGGTGAGTTTTTGCTCAATGATCACAGAAAATAACACCAAACTTAGAGGATTGCTTGTCCTCAAGCAAAAGAAAGGAAAGGAGAGGAATATAGGGGGAGACAGATTCGAATGGTGGATTGATGGGGATGGCCGAACGTGTATTTAAAAGGGAGGGGTGGATTTTGAAAATTTTAAAAAAGATATGATAGAAAGATATGATTTGGAAAAGATGAATCATGATATGAAAAAGATGAGATTTTAAAATTCAAAAGATATGGAAAAGATATAGAGAAGTTAAATCTGAATTTTTATTGATGCATCTAAGAATTTAAAAGATGATATTATGAGTTAGAAAAGATTTGAAAGAAATTGAAAAGATAATTGAGTTTTTGAAAAAGATTTGAAAGAGATTTTAAAAGAAAATTGAAAAGAATCTAGAAGATTATTAAATTTTTTGAAAATTGAATTTGAGAGATGAAAATTTGTAACATGATTATGCAGAAAATTATAAATTAAAACATGAAAATTTGAAAAAAATAAAGTGAAAACAAAATCTCCTCCCCCCATCCTTTCTGGCGTTAAACGCTCAGAATGGTATCTATTCTGGCGTTTAACGCCCATTTGTTGGCCATTTTGGGCATTTAACGCCCAGCCAGGTACCCTGACTGTGACTGGCGTTAAACGCCAGAAATCTTTTATCACTGGGCATTTTTCTAAATGCCCAGGATGCTGCAATTCTGGCGTTAAACGCCAGAATGGGGCCCATTCTGGCGTTTAACACCCAGAAAGGTATCTTTACTGGCGTTAAACGCCCAGAATGATACCATTCTGGCGTTAAATGCCCAAAATGATATCCATTTTGGCGTTTAACGCCCAAAATACCTCTTACTGGCGTTTTCGAGCCAGTGAGCTCTTTTTCTTTGCTTTGTGCTATGAATCCTTCTGCAACTCTGTGAACTTCTGGATTTAGACAATCACTCTTAAAGATAATTTATATCAAACTCCTATAATTATTATTTAAATAACAAGAACCTTTGTTAATGACTGGGTTGCCTCCCAGCAAGTGCTTCTTTATTGTCTTTAGCTGGACTTTTACTGAGCTTTAGTCTATTCTCAATTTTGAGCATTCTTGCTCAACATTGTTTTCAAGATAATGTTTGACTCTCTGTCCATTAACAATGAACTTTTTGTCAAAGTCAACATCCTGAAGCTCTACATATCCATATGGTCATACACTTGTGATCACATATGGTCCCCTCCACCGGGATTTTAATTTTCCGGGGAACAATCTGAGCCTAGAGTTAAACAGCAGAACCTTCTGTCCTGGCTCAAAGACTCTGGATAACAGTTTCTTGTCATGCCACCTTTTTGCTTTTTCTTTGTAAATTTTTGCATTTTCGAAAGCATTGAGTCTGTATTCCTCTAGCTCATTCAACTGGATCAATCTTTTCTCTCCAGCTAACTTGGCATCAAGGTTTAGGAATCCGGTTGCCCAGTAGGTCTTGTGTTCTAGTTCCACTGGCAGGTGACAGGCTTTTCCATACACAAGCTGGTATGAAGAGGTCCCTATAGGAGTTTTGAATGCGGTTCTGTATGCCCATAGAGCATCATCCAGACTCCTTGCCCAATCCTTTCCACGGGTACTTACCGTCCGTTCTAGGATTCGTTTTAGTTCTCTATTTGAGACTTCAGCCTGCCCATTTGTCTGTGAATGATATGGAGTTGCCACTTTGTGGTTAATTCCATATCAGATCAGAGCAGAGTCAAGCTGTTTATTACAGAAATGAGTTCCTCAATCACTGATTAGAATTCTGGGGACACTAAATCTGCTGAAGATGTACTTCTGGAGGAACTTCAGTACTGTCTTAGTATCATTAGTGGGTGTGGTAATTGCCTCTACCCATTTAGATACATAATCTACTGCCACCAAAATGTAAGTGTTTGAGTATGATGGTGGGAAAGGCCCCATGAAGTCAATACCCCATACATCAAACAACTCAATCTCTAAGATCCCTTGCTGAGGCATGGCATAACCGTGAGGTAGATTACCAGCTCTTTGGCAACTGTCACAGCTACGTACAAACTCTCGGGAGTCTCTATAGAGAGTAAGCCAGTAGAAACCACATTGGAGGACTCTTGTGGCTGTCCGCTCACTTCCGAAATGTCCTCCATATTGTGATCCATGGCAATGCCATAGGATCTTCTGTGCCTCTTCTTTGGGCACACACCTACGGATCATTCTGTCTGCACATCTCTTAAAGAGATATGGTTCATCCCACAAGTAGTACTTTGCATCAGTAACTAATTTTTTTGTTTGCTGCCTGTTGTACTCTTTGGGTATGAATCTTACCGCTTTATAGTTTGCAATGTTTGCAAACCACGGTACTTCCTGAATGGCAAAGAGTTACTCATCGGGGAAGGTTTCAGAGATCTCAGTAGAGGGGTGGGACGCCCCTTCTATTGGTTCTATTCGGGACAGGTGATCTGCTACTTGGTTCTCTATCCCTTTTCTGTCTCTTATTTCTATATCAAACTCTTGCATAAGCAACACCCATCTTATGAGCCTAGGTTTTGAATCCTGTTTTGTGAGTAGATATTTAAGAGCAGCATGGTCAGTATACACAATCACTTTTGATCCTACTAAATAGGATATAAACTTGTCAATGGCAGAAACCACTGCAAGCAGCTCTTTTTCTGTGGTTGTGTAATTCTTCTGTGCATCATTCAAAACACGGCTGGCATAGTAAATGACGTGCAGAAGCTTGTTATGCCGTTGTCCTAATACTGCACCAATAGCATGGTTACTAGCATCACACATTAATTCGAATGGTAATGTCCAGTCTGGTGCAAAAATGACAGGTGCTGTGACCAACTTAGCCTTCAGAGTTTCAAAGGCTTGCAAACACTTTGTGTCAAAGATAAATGGTGTATCATCAGCTAGCAGATTACTCAGAGGTTTTGCAATTTTTGAAAAATCATTTATAAACCTCCTGTAAAATCTTGCATGTCCAAGAAAGCTTCTGATTGCTTTAACATTGGCAAGTGGTGGTAATTTTTCAATTACCTCCACTTTAGCCTGATCCACTTCTATTCCCTTGTTTGAAATTTTGTGCCCAAAGACAATTCCTTCAGTCACCATGAAGTGACATTTCTCCCAGTTTAACACCAGGTTAGTCTCTTGGCACCTTTTTAGAACAAGTGCTAGATGGTCAAGGCAGGAGTTGAATGATTCTCCAAATACTGAGAAGTCATCCATGAAGAATTCCAGAAATTTCTCTACCATATCAGAGAAGATAGAGAGCATACACCTCTGAAAGGTTGCAGGTGCATTGCACAGACCAAAAGGCATCCTTCTGTAGGCAAATACTCCAGATGGAGATGTGAATGCTGTTTTCTCTTGGTCCTGTGGATCTACTGCAATTTGGTTGTAACCTGAATAGCCATCCAAAAAGCAGTAGTAATCATGACCAGCTAGTCTCTCTAGCATTTGGTCTATAAATGGTAAGGGAAAATGATCCTTTCTGGTGGCTGTATTGAGCCTTTTGTACTTAATACACATGCGCCACCCTGTAACTATTCTTGTAGGAACTAGTTCATTCTTTTCATTATGAACCACAGTCATGCCTCCCTTCTTGGGGATAACTTGGACAGGGCTCACCCAGGGGCTATCAGAAATAGGATAAATGATCCCAGCCTCTAGTAATTTAGTGACCTCTTTCTGCACCACCTCCTTCATGGCTAGATTCAGCCGCCTCTGTGGTTGAACCACTGGCTTGGCATCATCCTCCAATAGGATCTTGTGGATGCATCTGGCTGGGCTAATGCCCTTAAGATCACTTATGGACCACCCAAGAGCTGTCTTGTGTGTCCTTAGCACCTGAATTAGTGCTTCCTTTTCCTATGGATCTAAAGCAGAGATTATGAACACTGGAAAAGTGTTATCTTCTCCCAGAAATGAATATTTCAGGGATGGTGGTAGTGGTTTGAGCTCGGGTTTAGGAGGTTTTTCCTCCTTATGAGGAGCTATCAGAGGTTCTTCTGTTTTCTCTTATTCCTCCAAGTTAGGTTGAACATCATTAAAGATATCTTCTAGCTTTGATTCGAGACTCTCAGTCATATTGATCTCCTCCACCAGGGAGTCAATAATATCAATGCTCATGCAATCTCTTGAAGTGTCTGGATGCTGCATAGCTTTGACAGCATTCAACTTAAACTTATCCTCATTGACTCTTAGGGTCACTTCTCTTTTTTGGACGTCAATGAGAGTTCGTCCAGTTGCTAAGAAAGGTCTTCCTAGAATGAGAATTGCACTCTTGTGCTCCTCCATTTCCAATACTACAAAGTCAGTGGGAAAGGCGAATGACCCAACCTTGACAATCATGTCCTCAATCACGCCAGATGGCATTTTAATAGAGCCATCAGCAAGTTGGAGACATATCCGAGTTGGTTTGACTTCTTTAGTCAAACCAAGCTTTCTGATAGTGGATGCAGGTATCAGGTTGATACTTGCCCCTAGATCACATAGAGCTATCTTGGTACAAGTACCCTCTAATGTGCATGGTATCATAAAGCTTCCAGGGTCTTTAAGCTTCTCTGGTAAGCTTTTCAGAATGACTGCACTGCATTCTTCAGTGAGGAGAACTTTTTCAGTTTCTCTCCAATCCTTCTTATGACTTAAGATCTCTTTCATGAACTTAGCATAAGAGGGTATTTGCTCAAGTGCCTCTGTAAATGGAATCTTTATTTCAAGAGTCCTGAGATAGTCTGCAAAGGGGCAAATTATTTATCCTGTTTCGCTTGGCGGAGTTTTTGAGAATAAGGCATCTTGGCTTTGTATTCTTCAACCTTAGTTGCTGCAGGTTTATTTCCTATAGAGGTGGTTGGAGAAGCCTTCTTAAAGGGTTTACTATAAGCACTTGCAGGTGTCTGATCCCTCATTGGCATTTGAACGCCAGAATTGGGGGGTGGATGGGCGTTTAACGCCAGATTTTCCCCCTTCTTTGGCGTTTGAACGCCAGAACTGGACATGGACTGGGCGTTTAACGCTAATTTTTTCCCTTTTTTGGCGTTTGAACGCCAGAAGTGGGCATCCACTGGCTGTTTAACGCCAATCCTTTACCCTTTTCTGGCGTTTGAACGCCAGAAGTACTCCTCTCTGGGCTCTTACTGTCCTCAAAGGGATTTTGGGTAGTGATTTTCTCATCCTCTGTCAATTGTTTCTTTCTTGACTTTTTGCTGCTTTGAGTTGAGGTATTTAATGTCTTCCCACTCCTTAAATGAACAGCTTGGCACTCTTCTGTTATCTATTTGGATAACTGCTATTTTGTCTGATTCAATTGTTTTTCCATATTTTGGTTGTCATTTTTGGTTTCGTGTAGCATTTCTTTGAATTCTGCTAGCTATTTTGTTTGAAAACACAATTGCTGATTGACTTCAGCAACTTGTTCTGGAGGACTAAGTTCAGTGGATACTGCCTTAGCTTCTTCTTTCATGGAGGACTCATTGCTTAAGTATAGATGCTGATTTCTAGCAACTGTATCTATGAGCTCTTGAGCTTCTTCAATTGTTTTTCTCATGTGTATAGATCCACCAGCTGAGTGGTCTAGAGATATCTGGGCTTTTTCTGTAAGTCCATAGTAGAAGATGTCTAACTGCACCCACTCGGAAAACATTTCAGAGGGGCATTTCCGTAGCATCTCTCTGTACCTCTCCCATGCATCATAAAGAGATTCATGATCTTCTTGTTTAAAGCCTTGGATGTCCAGCCTGAGCTGTGTCATCCTTTTTGGAGGAAAATATTGATTCAGGAATTTGTCTGACAACTATTTCTATGTTCCTATGCTGGCTTTGGGTTGGTGATAAACCACTATTTTATGGTTTACAATGTGCTTAATTGTGTGGTTTTCTCATGGTCTTTACCCACTTATTCATATAATTAGCATGCATTTATATTTCCTTCCAAAAATTATTACATGATTGAAAACATGCTTCTTTGGTCTTAATTTAGCTAATCTTAATCTTCTTATTACCATTCGATGCCTTGATTTGTGTGTTAAGTGTTTCAGGATTTATAGGGTATGAATGAGTGAGAGATTGGGAAGGAAGCTTGCAAAAATGGAAGGAACACAAGAAATTGAGGAGATGACCAGCGAGAAGTGACGCGTAAGCGTCAGCGACGCGACCGCGCAGAAGAAAGGAATTCGCAGTGACGCAGCCGCATGGCTCACGCGACCGCGCGGATTGGAAAAGCACAAGTGACGCGGAAGCGTGGACGACGCAAACGCGTGACAAGGAAAAACGCGAATGACGCGTCCGCATGGATGACGCGATCGCGTGACGTGCGTGATCTGCAGAATTACAAAAGTCGCTGGCAGAGATTCTGGACTGCATCTTAACCCAGTTTTTAGCCCAGAAACATAGATTAAAGTCAGGAAACTTGCAGAGACTCGGGAGGCTCTCATAATTCACAATTTTAGGTTTTAGATGTAGTTTTTAGGGAGAGAGGTTCTCTCCTCTCTCTTTTTAGGATTAGGATTTAGGATTTAGGACTTCTCTTAGTTTTAGGAGTGACTCTCAATCCCAGGTTCAATGTTCTTTTACTCTATGTTATTTCTTATTTTCAGACATTTGAATGCTTGCTTGTATTCGTTATGTTGCCTATTTGGCCTATGCCACTTTCATGATGATTTTCTTATTTAATGATATTTGAGGTATTTCAGTTTAATATTGCTTTATTTACTTATGCCATTGATTCTTCCCAATCTGAAGACGCTTTTATTCCAGTAGATTTAATTTCCTTCCTTTAGGTCTTGGTTAAGAAATCAGTAACTCAGGAGTTATCTTAGCTCAAGATAATTGATAACTATTATCTTTGCTAATTGAACTGAACTTCAATAATCCCAACCTTTTCTTAGAAAATAAATAGGATTCGAAGGTCTAACTAATTAGTCCCTTGACTTTCCTTTGCTCTAGGAAAGGTCAACTAAGTGGAATTAAGATTCAACTTTCATTATTATTGTTAAGAATAATAAAGTCTGGACTTTCAATTTCTCATACCTTGCCAAAAGTTTGCTTTACAGTATTTATTCATTCTAATTGCTATTTAAATTAATTGCCATATTCACTCCTCATTCTTGAAACCCCAAATTTACAATCTCCATAACCAATAATAAGAACATACTTCCCTGCAATTTCTTGAGAAGACGACCCGAGGTTTAAATACTTCGGTTATCAATTTATTTAGGGGTTTGTTACTTGTGACAACCAAAACGTTTGTACGAAGGGATTTCTTTTAGTTTAGAAGCTATATCTACAATGCGAATATTTTTATAAATTCTTTACTAGCAAAAATCCTAACGTCAAAATGGCGCCGTTGCCGGGGAATTGCAAACGTGTGCCTTATTATTGGTTATTGTAAATATTTTTCTAAAAAAAATATTTTTCTTTTACTTGTTTATTTATATCTCCTTTTTCCCCCTTATTTCTGATAACTATTATGAATTCTCACCCCTCTCGCTTTGAGTTTGGTTCTAATTTTGTTGCAAGGAATGGAAGCTATAACAGGACTATGTATCAAGGTCTAAGCAATCAAAGATGGATGGAGGCACAAGGATCCAATCAACCCTTTAGGCAACAACACCATCCTAGATACCATGGACAAAGACCATTTTACAATGCATGTCCAACTGATAGATTCGGTGGACCGCCTTGTAGCTACCAACAAGCCCCACCCTGTGCTTAGAGACCATCCTTCCGACACAGCCCCAATCCACCATACTCACAAGCTTCTTTTCACCATTCACTACCACATGATCCTTATCCACCCCAATGCCAATTCAATCACTCCCAAGAACCACCACTCTCCTATAAACCATGTTCATATCCATCAAGCCAAGAATCACAGGTTCGCTTTGAAGAATCAGTAAACAAATTCAATACAACCCTTCATCAACTGGAGTAAGCAATAAATCAACTATCTTCCAGACATTCAGCCACTCAACAGACCCCTATGGCTTCATGTGGAGAATCTAATGAATAATGTATTGTGAAGAAGACACAAGAAACTTCAGTGGACAGCATAGAACACAACTTCGTACTAGAACAAGTAGAAGACACTGTCATTATAGAAGAAGAAGACTTGGTTGAAGATTTAGGAGATGTTGAACCTCCACGGGAATACAGAGTCATGGAAGACCCCGTCAAGGATGTTACAACTGACGCTAAAGAGGATGTTGCACAACCTCCAATGCGGATATCTTATAAAGAACCGAACGGAGTAACTCAAGACGCATGTTTCTTTGATGATGATAGTCACCAGTCAAGTCTTCCTCGTGATGAACTTGCATCCGCAAGTGAATCCTTCTAGACAGAAGAATCTTCCCCAAGTGAATACAAAGATGATGCAGAGGTCGACTTTTCTCAACCTCCTGTTTATGACTCAAGTGATGAGGAAGATATGGAAGACTTTGACCAGGACATGGCTGGAATGAAAAAGGTTTGCAAGGAAGTGGAGGAATCCACTGAAGACCACAAAGGAGTAGATCTTACAGAACCTCTGGAAACACTGATCCCAAGGCCATTACCACCCAATACAGACTTCAAGTGGGTAAAATCCTTGACTCTTATCTTTATTTTTCCACTTGAATATGGTTTGCTTGAAACAGATGGTCAGCTTAGAGCTCTTTGCGGCTTTAAGAGAAAAAGGGAAATGACTCGCGCCCAGAGCTGGTATGCAAGATCCAATGAGGTTTCGCACTTCAATTTGAGGTGCAGAAGTTGGTGTCAAGTTCACTTGATAGGATCTTGGAAAACATTTGGTCATCTTGGTGAGAGTCTAATTTCCAAACTGCCCGGATGGAAAAGTATAGATGCAAACAAAGGCGAATTTGGAACCAAAGTTTGGGATCATGGAAAGTACTCTGATATTCATCACCTCAGGAGTCTAAAAATCTGTTTGAAGCTGCTCAGAAGCTTCACATGCCTAGTTTGGGACCCCGGAGGATGCTGGCATTCCAAACACTGGTGGAGATTCCTGGATCAGTACAAGCATAAGCCACCATAACAAGGAGCTCACCAGAATGTCCAACTTAAAGACTTTAACTAAAAGTGCTAGGTGGGAGACAACCCACCATGGTATGATCGTTCCTTTTTCAATTTTAATTTTATTTAGTTTTGTTTGTTTTTGAATTTTATTTTATTTTATTGAACCTGGAATCATGCATAGCATTCACATTAAGCATTGCATTCTGCATTTTACAAAAAAAAAGAAAAACACACACGCAACGCTGACGCGTCCGCGTCACTAGTGCGATGGATAGAGAAAGAATTGAACAGAGAGTCATGCGAGAGCGTGGCTGGAGGCGCGCCTTTAGCATAATTTGACCCCGCGCAACCGCGTCGCTTACGCGACCGTGTCATGTGGAATTTTGGCCTCCCACGCGACCGCGTCACCCACGTGGCCGCGTGCCATGAAAATCGACGTCAAAAAGGTGCATGGCCGAAAGTTGTGTTGGAATTGAGCTAGACTCGTGCTAGAAGCCCAAGCCGTCCCACGGGAACGCGTGCCCCCACGCAGCCGCGTCGTCTTTCAAAAATGGCCATCCACGCGATCGCGTCACCCACGCGACTGCGTCACCCAGATTTTTGGCAAAATGCAATTCAAACAGAGAGTTGTGCGAATGCGAGGCTGCACTCGCGCCACTAGCACAAATCAAGTGACGCGATCGCGTGACCTACGTGTCCGCATCGCCTGACCTTATTGCGCACCACGCGGTCGCGTCACTTACGCGACCGCGTCGCCAGCATCGCACACCTTAACCTAATATGCCAAAATATTTTATCTTTTCTTCCCCAATCCTAATTTTTCCTCCCTCCTTTCTTACTTACTTCTTCTTCCCTTCTTTCCCTTCTCATTCTTCTTATCTTTCATTTTCTTTTACTTAATTGCATACTTTCATTCATTGCATTATTTTTCATTGGTGTTGGAATTTTATTTGGGTCATTGTCTTTTTCTATATTTTTGTAGATTATTTGACAATTATATATTACTTTTTAAAGGGTTGCTTGCATGTTCAATTTAATACTTTCAAATAGCTTATTTACCAAGCATGCTATGTGTTTGTGAAAACGCCCGTAAGGCATTGTGCACTATTTTTAAGATTTCTTTTAATCTTCTACTATAAATGCTTGCTTTTCACAAAACCCTTTTTATATTTTATTAATTAAATATAATTGTCAATACAAACGTTATTGTTAGTTTCTTACGACTAACAATACATTAAGCTTTTGATGCTTGATCTATGCTACTCATGCCCTTGCCGGCATGCTAATAAACATCTTGCATCCAATACTCCCCATGCCTTGCTATATTTCCGTTGATGAACTGATCACATGGAATCGCGACCATGTCTTCCATTCACTATTTTCCTTACTTGGCATGATATTCACTCGTACCGCCCTCCTCTTTGCTCTACACCTTTGACTTTATATCCCTTTCTCTTCTCCCTTTTTCAAGCTGGCCACCAGAACGGGTAAAGAGAAAGCTTCTACAACGAGCAACAACTGAGGAACCACAACACCCGCCCACCTGTACATCTCAGCATGCACCGAGGACGGTGCAATCTTTAAGTGTGGGGAGGTCGATACCGATCTCCACGGGTTAGTTAGTCCCTTCTCAACACTAATTTTTGTTTTTCATTGTTGCATTTGCATGTTTGATTGCATGTTTGTTTTTGTGCATATTTTACCACTTGGTTAAAGTAATATTTTCTTTTTCAAGAAATTTTTATAGTATTTCACTAATTTGAATAAAACTTTTTGAAAAACTTGTTTGAAAAAATATTATTTTGGAACATAGTTTAGAGTCCGAACACACAAAACCAGTGAGATTTTGAGCCTATTTGATTGGTTGCATTTTATCAACCAAAAATTTTATTTTTGGTGTGTGTTTTTCTCTCTAAAATTGTGATCTTTGTCTTGCTTAATTCTATATTTCCATTGTTTAATGTATACATGCACTGATATGATTGAGGCCTTTGTTTCACTAAGCTTACATACCCATATGGCTTTACCCTTTCATTATCCTTTGCAAACCAATTTGAGCCTAATATACCCATTTGTTCTTTACTCTAGCTCATTACTAACTCTAAGCAGAAAACAATAATGTCCTTAATTTGAATCCTTGGTTAGCTTAGACTAGTAAAAGTGCTCATGATTTAAGTGTAGGGAAGTTGGGTTTAAAAATATTTGGTTTGAATAATTGGGTGTTGTATATTTTAGTGAAAATGTGCAAAATAATGGTTGAGCACATATTATTGCATTCAATACTTTAATCATATGCATTAAAAAAAGTGAAAAAGAAAAAAAAGAAAAGAGCAATTAATAAAAGGGGACAAAAGGCCCCAAAATAAATAGTGAAATCAATGCATATGAGCTGCACTCAAAACTTGGAATGCATAAATATGTAGTAAACACAGTTAATGGGAAGTTGGATTTTGTATTTTAATGAATTGTCTTGAGTTAGGTGGAAAGTTTATGTTAATTAAGGATTCAAATTTTAGTCCACTTGGCCAAATACAATCCTACCTTGACCCTAACCCCATTACAACCCTTAAAAGACCTCTTGATTTGTGTATTGGTGCATTGAATTTTTGTTGATTGTTAGATGAAGAGCAAGCTATAGAAAGCAAGATTAGTAGAGAATTGAGAGAATTGACCCTAGACACTTGAGAGTTAGAATGATATACACTACTAGTAAGGGTTCAGTGCTTAATTCTATGTTCCCTGCTTTTATGAGCTATCTTCTTCTTGCAAGTTATTTATATTGTATTTTGTGATTTGAATTAGTGAAATCTAGTTCATATTTATTCTTGAAAGATTTATTTACTTTTTCACCAAGTAGGTAGAACCATTTTAGCATGTATTTGCATTCACATTTCATAGGTTACATTGCATGAGTCTTGTCTTTTCTTACTCATTTAATTGGTCTCCTTGAGTTTAGCATGAGGACATGCTAATGTTTAAGTATAGGGAGGTTGATAAACCACTATTTTATGGTTTACAATGTGCTTAATTGTGTGGTTTATCATGGTCTTTACCCACTTATTCATATAATTAGCATGCATTTATATTTCCTTCCTAAAATTATTACATGATTGAAAACATGCTTCTTTGGTCTTAATTTAGCTAATCTTAATCCTCTCTTATTACCATTCGATGCCTTGATCTGTGTGTTAAGTGTTTCAGGCTTTATAGGCCATGAATGAGTGAGAGATTGGGAAGGAAGCTTGCAAAAATGGAAGGAACACAAGAAATTGAGGAGATGACCAGCGAGAAGTGACGCGTACGCGTCAGCGACACGACCGCGCGAAAGAAAGGAATTCGCAGTGACGCAGCCGCATGGCTCACGCGACCGCGCGGATTGGAAATGCACAAGTGACGCGGAAGCGTGGACAACGCGAATGCGTGGCAAGGAAAAACACGAATGACGCGTCCGCATGGATGACGCGATCGCATGACGTGCGCGATCTATAGAATTACAAAAGTCACTGGCAGAGATTCTGGGCCGCATCTCAACCCAGTTTTCGGCCCAGAAACACAGATTAAAGTCAGGGAACTTGTAGAGACTCGGGAGGCTCTCATAATTCACAATTTTAGGTTTTAGATGTAGTTTTTAGGGAGAGAGGTTCTCTCCTCTCTCTTTTTAGGATTAGGATTTAGGATTTAGGACTTCTCTTAGTTTTAGGAGTGACTCTCAATCCCAGGTTCAATGTTCTTTTACTCTATGTTATTTCTTATTTTCAGACATTTGAATGCTTGCTTGTATTAGTTATGTTACCTATTTGGCCTATGCCACTTTCATGATGATTTTCTTATTTAATGATATTTGAGGTATTTCAGTTTAATATTGCTTTATTTACTTATGCCATTGATTCTTCCCAATCTGAAGACGCTTTTATTCCAGTAGATTTAATTTCCTTCCTTTAGGTCTTGGTTAAGAAATCAGTAACTCAAGAGTTATCTTAGCTCAAGATAATTGATAACTGTTATCTTTGCTAATTGAACTGAACTTCAATAATCCCAACCTTTTCTTAGGAAATAAATAGGATTCGAAGGTCTAACTAATTAGTCCATTGACTTTCCTTTGCTCTAGCAAAGGTCAACTAAGTGGAATTAAGATTCAACTTTCATTATTATTGTTATGAATAATAAAGTCTGGACTTCCAATTTTTCATACCTTGCCAAAAGTTTACTTTACAGTATTTATTCATTCTAATTGCTATTTAAATTAATTGCCATATTCACTCCTCATTCTTGAAACCCTAAATTTACAATCTCCATAACCAATAATAAGAACATACTTCCCTGCAATTCCTTGATAAGACGACCCGAGGTTTAAATACTTCGGTTATCAATTTATTTAGGGGTTTATTAATTTTGACAACCAAAATGTTTGTACGAAGGGATTTCTGTTAGTTTAAAAGCTATATCTACAACACGAATATTTTTATAAATTCTTTACTAGCAAAAATCCTAACGTCAGTTGATTATTTAACCACCTCTTAGCTTGGTCTTTTACAGTAAATAGAAACAGCAATAATCTGTAGACATCCTGATCCACTTCCTTATCATGTACTGTGTCAACAATTTGTAGGAACTGTGCCAGAAACTCAGTAGGTTCTTCCTGTGGAAGACCAGAATATTGGCAATTTTGTTGCACCATGATAATGAGCTGAGGATTTAGCTCAAAAGTGTTAGCTCTTATGGGGGGTATACAGATACTACTCCCATATGAAGCAGTCGTGGGGTTAGCATATGACCCCAGAGTCCTTCTGGACTGTTCATTTCCACTTAGGTCCATGATAGAGAAAGGGAGATGATGTGGATTGTAAAAATTATTCTTTTATTCTTTTATTTATTTATTTATTATTATTATTATTATATTATTATCATTTTTAAAATACCAAAATAAAAAAATGAAATAAAAGGAAATTGAAAACTAAAATTATTAATTAAAAAGATTTTGAAAAATTTTGTAGAATATTTTCGAAAAATAGAGAGAGAAAGTAGTTAGGAAGTTTTGAAAAAGATATGATTTTAAAAAATTTGACCAAGTCAACCCAAGGGATTCGAAATTTTATGAGGAATTAAAGGAAAGGATATTTTTTATTTTTGAATTTAAAGTGGAGAGAGAAAAACAACAAAGTGACACCAAACTTGGAATTTTTTTATTAAAACAATGGAAACAAACAAGAAAACTTTGAATGTCGAGATGAACACCAATAACAGTTTGAAGGTCAAGATGAACACCAAGAACAAATTTTGAAAATTTTTAAGAAAATAAGAACACAAAGGATACCAAACTTAAAAATTTTTATACTTGGAACACTAATAATTCGAAAATGTATAAGATAATAAGCAACAAAATACACTAAACTTCGAATTTTTAGAAAACCAAACACAATTTTTTTTGAAAATTAAAAATAAGAACACAAAGAGGACACCAAACTTAAAACATGAAACTAAACTCAAACAAAAGACTCAAATTTAGTGACTCTAAACAAACAAAAATAAATTATTCCTAATCTAAGTAACAAGATGAACCGTCAGTTATCCAAACTCGAACAATCTCTGGCAACGGCGCCAAAAACTTGGTACACGAAATCCTGATACACAACTTCGTGCAACTGACCAGCAAGTGCACTGGGTTGTCCAAGTAATACCTTACGTGAGTAAGGGTCGATCCCACAGAGATTACCGGCTTAAAGCAAGCTATGGTTACCTTGTAACTCTTAGTCAGGAGATTAATGATAAAAATAATTTTTGTTTATGAAGAATGAATAACATGAAATAAAAAGTACTTGTGATTTAGTAATGAGGAACATGTTGAGGTTTTGGAGATGTTCTGTCTTCTAAATCTCTGCTTTCCTACTGTTGTCTTCTTCACGCAGCCAAGGTTCCTTTCATGGCAAGCTGTATGTTGGTGGCTCACTGTTGTCAATGGCTACCATCTGTTCTCTCAGTGAAAATGGTCCAACTACGAGTTCTGTAGGGCTAATCATCTGTCGGTTCTCACTCGTTCTGTAATAGGATCCATTGATCCTTTTGCACACTGTCACTGCGCTCGGCATTTGTGAGTTTGAAGCTCGTCACAGTCACCCCTTCCCAGATCCTACTCGGAATACCACAGACAAGGTTTAGACTTTCCGGATCTCAAGAGTGCTGCCAATTGATTCTAGCTTATACCACGAAGACTCTAGTTCCATAGATTTGAATGCTCTGTTGTTAGAAGAAGCAATCAAACTCGTGAACCAGGAACCCAAGAGATACACACTCAATCTAAGGTAGAATGGAAGTGGTTGTCAGGCACGCGTTCATAAGTTGAGAATGGTGATGAGTGTCACGGATCATCACATTCATCATGTTGAAGTGTGAATGAGTATCTTAGAATAGAAACAAGCATGATTGAATAGAAAACAGAAGTAATTGAATTAATCTATCGAGACACAGCAGAGCTCTTCACCCGCAACCATGGGGTTTAGAGACTCATGCCATAGAAGATACAAATTCAGATGTAAAATGTCATGATGTTCAAAATGAATCTCTAAAAGTAGTTTTTATACTCAACTAGTAACCTAGGTTTACAGAAAATGAGTAAACTAAGATAGATAGTGCAGAAATCCACTTCCAGGGCCCACTTGGTGTGTGTTTGGGCTGAGCATTGAAGCTTTCACATGCAGAGAATATTCCTGGCATTAAACGCCAGCTTTGGTGCCAGTTTGGGCGTTTAACTCCAACTTTTATGCCAGTTCTGGCATTGAATGCCAGAAAAGGGTAAAAACTTAGCGTTTAAACGCCAGTTTGCGCTATCAAATCTCAGGTAAAGTATGGACTATTATACATTTCTGGAAAGTCCAAGATGTCTACTTTCCAACGCAATTGAGAGCGCGCCAATTGGGTATCTTTAGCTCCAGAAAATCCATTTCGCGTGCAGGAGGGTTAGAATCCAACAGCATCTACAGTCCTTTTTCAGCCTCTGAATCAGAGTTTTGCTCAGGTCACTCAATTTCAGCCAGAAAATACCTGAAATCACAGAAAAACATAAAACTCATAGTAAAGTCTAGAAATGTGATTTTTGCATAAAAACTAATAATTATATACTAAAAACTAACTAAATCATACTAAAAACTACCTAAAATACCACCAAAAAGCATATAAAATATCCGCTCATCACTGACCCACTTGTGCCTCCAAATTTCTAATGGAGGATCTTGTTTCGTTCATGAAACTTAGTGTGGTCTTAGATAGATCAGAGACAATGGTTGCTAAGCCAGAACGATTCTGCTCAGAGTTCTTTGTCTGTTGCTGAGAAGATGATGGAAAAGGCTTGCTATTGCTAAACCTATTTCTTCCACCATTATTGTTATTGAAGCCTTGTTGAGGCTTCTATTAATCCTTCCATGAGAAATTTGGGTGATTTCTCCATGAAGAATTGTAGGTGTTTCCATAGGGTTCTCCCATATAATTCACCTCTTCCATTGCAGGATTCTCAGGGTCATAAGCTTCTCTTTCAGAGGAGGCTTCTTTAGCACTGCCAGATGCAGCTTGTAATCCAGTCAGATTCTGAGAAATCATATTGACTTGCTGAGTCAATATTTTGTTCTAAGCCAATATAGCATTTAGAGTATCAATCTCAAGAACTCCCTTCTTCTGAGTTGTCCCATTGTTCACAGGATTTCTTTCAGAAGTGTACATGAATGGTTATTTGCAACCATTTCAATGAGTTTCTGAGCTTCTACAGGCATTTTCTTTAGATGAATAGATCCACCTGTAGAATGGTCCAATGACATCTTGGATAACTCAGACAGACCATCATAGAAGATACCTATGATGCTCCATTCTGAAAGCATGTCAGAAGGACACCTCTAATCAATTGCTTGTATCTTTCCCAAGCTTCATAGAGGGATTCACCTTCCTTCTGTTTGAAGGTTTGAACTTCCACTCTAAGCTTACTCATCTTTTGAGGTTGAAAGAATTTAGCTAAGAAGGCATTGACCAGCTTTTCCCAAGAGTTCAAGCTGTCTCTCGGTTGTGAATTCAACCATATACTAGCTCTGTCTCTTACAGCAAAAGGGAAGAGCATAAGTCTGTAGACCTCGGGATCAACTCCATTGGTCTTAACAGTGTCACAGATTTGCAAGAATTCAGCCAAGAACTGATGAGGATCTTCCAATGGAAGTCCATGAAACTTGCAATTCTGTTGCATCAGAGAAACTAATTGAGGCTTAAGCTCAAAGTTGTTTGCTCCAATGGCAGGAATAGAGATGCTTCTCCCATAGAAATCGAGAGTTGGTGCAGTAAAGTCACCAAGCACCTTCCTTGCATTGTTGGCATTGTTGTTATTTTCGGCTGCCATGTCTTCTTCTTTTTCGAAAATTTCTGTCAGGTCCTCTCCAGAGAGTTGTGCTTTAGCTTCTCTTAACTTCCTCTTCAGAGTCCTTTCAGGTTCAGGATTAGCTTCAACAAGAGTGCCTTTATCTTTGTTCCTACTCATATGAAAGAGAAGAAAACAAAGAAAGTATGAAATCCTCTATGTCATAGTATAGAGATTTCTTGGTGTGCCATAGGAAAAGGAGAATAGAAGGATGAGGTAGATAAAGAAGAATTTGAACATATAAAGAGGGGAGAGAGTTCGAATTATTAAGAGAGGAAGAGTGCTAGTGATTAAATAGAAGGAGATGAGAGAGGGAATTTTCGAAAATTTTTTAAATAAAACAAAATTAGAGTTTAAAACAATTAATTAATAAAAAAGATTTTTGAAAAAGTTGTTAATGGTTTTCGAAAATTAGAGAGAGAGAAGTGGTTAGGTGGTTTTGAAAAAGATGAGAATTAGTGAAAAGATTTGAAAATCAAATTTTGAAAAGATAAGAAGTTAGAAAAGATTTTTGAAATCAAAATTTGAAAATGATATGATTTGAAAAAGATTTGATTGAAAAAGATATGTTTGAAAAGATATGATTGAAAAATAAATTTTTGAAAAAGATTTGATTTTTAAAATTTGATGACTTGACTAACAAGAAATTAAAAGATATGGTACTAAAATTCAAATATTGCACCTTTCTTAATAAGAAAGTAACAAACTTCAAATTTTTGAATCACAACATTAATTGTTAGCAAGGATTTTTGAAAATATTAAGAGAAAAATAAAAAAGATTTGATTTTGAAAAAGATATAATTGATATGAGAAGATATGAAAAAGATAAGATTTTGAAAAATCAGTTTTAAAACTTGAAAATTTGAAAAAGATATGATTTGAAAACAAAATTTCCTCCTTGGTGCTATCCTGGCATTTAACGCCCACTTGTCTACCTTTTTGAGCGTTAAACGCCCAGCCAGGTACCCTGGCTGGCGTTTAAATGCCATAATTCCTTTTTCATTGGGTGTTTTGACGCCCAGCTTTTTCTCTGTGATTCCTCTGCTGTATGTTCTGAATCTTCAATTCTCTGTATTATTGACTTGAAAAAGACATAATTTTTTTTTAATTTTTAAGAAAAGAAAAACATGCAAGACACCAAACTTAGAAATTTTCATACTAGAGACACTAACAATTTGAGAATGCATATGAAAAACAACAAAAGACACAAAACAGGAGAATTTAAATATCAGAACAAGGAAGATCATCAAGAACAACTTGAAGATCAATGAAGAACACAATGCATGAGTTTTCGAAAAATACATGCAATTGACACCAAACTTAAAAATTGACACTAGACTCAAACAAGAAGTACAAAATTTTTTGATTTTATGATTTTATGATTTTTTGTAATTTTTTGAAAAAAAATTTTGAAAAAGAAAATAAGAAACTCAAAAAATTTTAATAAGAATTCCAGGAATCATGCAATGTTAGTCTAAAGCTTCAATCTAAAAAGATTAGACATGGTCAGCCAAGCTTCAGCAAGACATTGCATACAATAGCCAAATTGATGGGAATCAACTAGCTCCTGTGATGATAAAAGCATCATCTGAAACTCTAGAATTCATTCTTCAAAATTCTGAAGAAGAAAAATAAAAAGAAAAATACCAATCTAAGCAACAAGATGAACCATCAGTTGTCCAAACTCGAACAATCCCCGACAAAGGCGCCAAAAACTTGGTACACAAAATCGTGATACACAACTTCGTGCAGCTGACCAGCAAGTGCACTGGATCGTCCAAGTAATACCTTACGTGAGTAAGGGTCGATCCCACGGAGATTGTCTGCTTGAAGCAAGCTATGGTCATCTTGTAAATCTCAGTCAGGCGGATTCAAATGGTTATGGGGTTTTTATAATTAAAAGAACGAAATAGAACATAAAATAGGATAGAAATTCTTATGCAATTTATTGGTGGAAATTTCAGATAAGCGTATGAAGATGCTTTGTTCCCTATGAGCCTCTGCTTTCCTATTGTCTTCATCCAATCATTCACAATCCTTTCCATGGCAAGCTGTATGTAGGCGGATCACCATTGTCAATGGCTACCATCCATCCTCTCAGTAAAAATGGTCCTCTACGGTTTCCTGCATGGCTAATCATCCGTCGATTCTCGATCATGTCGGAATAAGATCCATTGATCCTTTTGCACACATTCACTGTGCCCAACACTCGCGAGTTTGAAGCTCGTCACAGTCATCCCATCCCAGATCATACTCGGAATACCACAGACAAGGTTTAGACTTTTTGGATCTCAAGAATGCTGCCAATTGATTCTAGCTTATACCACGAAGACTCTGATCTCACGGAATGGAAGACTCTGTTGTCAGGAGAGGCAACCATGCGTCATGGACCAGGAGACCAAGAGATATGCATTCAAGCTTGTTTTCAAGTAGAACAGAAGTGGTTGTTAGGCACGCGTTCATAAGTGAGAATAGTGATGAGTGTCACTTGATCATCACATTCATCAAGTTGAGATGTGAATGGATATCTTAGAACAAGAATAAGCTTGAATTGAATAGAAAATAGTAGTAATTGGATTAATTCATGAGGAACAGCAGAGCTTCACACCTTAATCTATGATGTGTAAAAACTTCACCGTTGAAAATGCATAAGAACGAGGTTTAGGCATGGCCATTTCGGCCATGCCTCCCAAATAGCATAAAACAAATGAAAAAGGGTTCAAAGACCTGATCCCAAGATCAAAGATGATCAAAAAGATCACAGAGGATCAAAAAGATGAAAATACAATAGTAAAAGGTCCTATTTATAGCCAACTAGTAACCTAGGGTTTACAGAAATAAATAAATGATGTAGAAATTCACTTTCGGGGCCCACTTGGTGTGTGCTTGGACTGAGCATTGAAGTTTTCACGTGCATAGGCTTCTCTTGGAGTTAAATGCCAGCTCTGGTGCCAGTTTCGGTGTTTAATTCCAGCTTTTATGCCAGTTTGGGCATTTTACGCCAGAATTTTTATGTTGACTTTGAACGCTAGTTTGGGCCATCAAATCTTGAGCAAAGTATAAACTATTATACATTGCTGGCAAGCCCAAGATGTCTATTTTCCAACGCAATTGAGAACGTGCCAATTGGACTTCTGTAGCTCCAGAATATCCACTTCAAGTGCAGGGAGGTCAGAATCCAAAAGTATCTACAGTCCTTTTTCAGCCTCTGAATCAGATTTTTGCTCAAGTCCCTCAATTTCAGCCAGAAAATACCTGAAATCACAGAAAAACACACAAACTCATAGTAAAGTCCAGAAATATGATTTTTGCATAAAAACTAATAATTATATACTAAAAACTAACTAAATCATACTAAAAACTACATAAAAATAATGCCAAAAAGTGTATAAATTATCCACTCATCAAGGAGCTGGCACGCGGGTCAGAGAGGCGGTCCGGGACGGGTTTGAGGCGGGCTGGAGCGGATCCGTGGGTGTTAGAGGCTTCGACACAAGGCGCTTTCTGGTGCCGTTGATCCTGGGCATGGATCCAATGGTGCTGGATGGTGTCTGGAGGGAGGTGAACTTGATCGGATGCCGGTCTTCAGGCGGCGCGTGAGGGCGCGTTTGGCGGTGGAAGGCAGCGAGTTTGGAAGCGTTGGAATCTTGACGACGAGACGAACACGATGGTGGTGGTGGTGACAAACTAAAGCGTCGGTAAAAGATCGAAAAACAAAGACAAAAAGCACTGCTGGAAGAGAAAAACAAAGAAAAAAGCATAAATTGATAGAAACTGCATAAAAGAAGCACAGATAGAACTACCGGAAGGAAGCGCAGACAGAACTGCCGGATGAAAACACAGACGGAACTGCCACAAGGAAGCGGAGACAAAACTGCCACAAGAAAAAACAGACGGAACTGGCACAAGAAAATGCAGACAGAACTACCACAAGGAAACACAGATGGAACTGCCACAAGAAAACATAGACGGAACTACCAGAAGGAAGCGCAGACAGAACTGACGGAAGGGAATACAGACGGAACTGGCGGAAGGGGACGCAGACGGAACTGCCGGAAGGGAACGCAGACAGAACTGTCGCAAGAGTGGCTAATTGCAAAAAAACTGCTGAAAAGATGGCGAACTAACAAAAAAATGCTGAAAAAGGGACAAAGTACAAAAAGATGGCAAATTATCGAAAGGTGATGAAAAACATATGGTTTATGTATCAGAATAAGTAAGTAGTGAATAAGCTAATCGGTTAGGTGAGAAAGCATCAAAGCATGGACAAAAGAGAAAGAAAAAATGGTACGAAAGAAAAGTATGAAAAACACGGTGATTTCACTTAAAGAAAAACAATCTATCCTTCTCAAGGACGATACCATGATTCTGATACCATATTAGAAACAAGAGACTAAACTAGAGAAATGATTTGTATATTATTGAGTGTCTCCAGAGATACAATACATAAAAGTATATATAGGTGCTAGAAAAATCAAAGTAATAAAAACATACCATCCTACAATTAATATATAGATATTATACCAAATAATATTAATTAATTTAATTAATTCTAATAATATTCTAACAATATATTTTTTTTGTTTTTTATTTTAATTTTAATTTTAATTTATCTTTTCATTCCATTTCAATACCTGCTTTTTTATTTATCGGGCTTCGTATTAGACGTTTAGGCTTGTTTATTTCTTATACTAAGGTATTGTTGATTTTTATTTATTTTTTTCTCAGTAATATATTCAATATAGTTGTGATTATTAAATTACCATTTGTTACATGTATATACTTATTAACAGAATTGTTAAACAACTGACCGTCCAAATAAAAAGGATATAGTTTTGTTAAATGTCTAAAGAGGAATAATTAAATTTAGAGAAAATGACAAATTGATTCTTTAATTTTTTGATTCGCAAATATTTAAGTTTCTAAAAATTTAAAAATACATTTAAGTTTTTTATTTCTTTAAAGTTTGGACACATCGATTCTTGGGTTTAATTTGTCTCATTTTAAAAAAAAATTCATGTGTGTATCTGTATCAACTAAGTCAATACAACATGAATCACATTTGTTTTTTCGTTGGGCCTGACAGACTCAAGTGAATATGATAAATCGATATGTCTAGATTTTAAAAAGGCTTTAAATATATTTTTAAATATTCAAAGATTCAAATGTTCGCAGATCAAAAAATCAAAGATCTATTTATCTTTTTTTGAATAAATTTATTTAAAAGTTTTTTGCCGTTGACTTCTTGCTGTAACTTTTTAATTCGGAGTGTAATGTTTAAAAAGATAAAATTGAAATTCAAAATACTTGAACGATTTTTGTTTTTACGGTATAACTTTATTAGTATTAAGGGAAGACCTAAATAAGAAGTTGGACTTATGGAGAGAAGCTCTAAAAGTATATGGTCTGCGCATAAGCCATAGCAAGACAGAATATATGGAATGTAAGTTAAGTCTGAGAAGGGAAAACCCTAATATAGAGGTGAAGATTGGAGAAAATATCCTACGAAAATTTAAAAGTTTTAAGTATCTTGGGTGCATCATACAGGATAATGGAGAGATTGAACAGGATGTAAAGCATAGGATCCAAGCAGGTTGGTCAAAATGGCGGAGTGCATTTGGTTTTATATGTGATAAAAAAGTGCTTTTAAAACTTAAAGATAAATTCTATCGCACCACTATAACACCGGCTATGTTTTATGGTATGGAGTGTTGGGTGACTAAAGGGGAGTACGAACATAAGTTGAGTGTGGCAGAGATGAAGATGTTGAGATGGATGAGTAGTTATACGCGATTGGATAAAATAAGGAACGAAGATATAAGGGAGAGAGTTGGAGTAGCACCTATTGTAGAAAAGATGGTTGTATCGCATCTCAGGTGGTTTGGACATGTGAGAAGAAGACCGATAGAACATCCAGTCAGGAGGGTGGATGAGATGAAAGATGGACAAGGGACGAAAGGCAGAGGAAGACCTAAGAAGACCATCCATGAGATGGTCAAACGAGATCTACATGTAAATGATCTCTTTGTAGACATGATACATGACAGAGCATAATAACATCGTTTGATTCATGTAGTCGACTCCACCTAATGAGATAAGGCTTTGTTGTTGTTGTAATTATAACTTCATTAGTATAAGTTTTACTTTTGGTTTTTATTTTACCATTAAACTTCCTTTATCTCACTTTTAAGTTTTTCATTTTTAGGAAAACAGAAAGCCTCAATTGCAAGCTGCAAGTGTTATGTTAAACGCATGATATTACTTTGCAATTTTCTGCTGTCATATTCCAACACAGATCATTCAACTCAACCACTTCCATGCTGCCTTCTTTGTCCATACGTTGAGAATGGGAAGGATTCTCAGTTTTCTTTTCTTTTGATTAAGAAAAAATTTAGATAGATTCAGTACTGGTCAGCCCATTAAAAATTAGAGTATATTCTTAGACTCAACTAATATTTATGAAAGTAGTAAGGAGTCAATAACTCACTCCTTTTTAAAACATGTTCGGAATCTTTATTATTTATACAAACTCTCCTGAAATGTATCCTTTCAAAAATTTCGTATATATTATGACAGAGAAAAACCTATTATTTTTTAGAGTTAAATTATCTTCATATGAGTTCAAGGTTATGGACGTAAATCTAAAAGATAACCACTGATATAATTATCAAGTTAAATTGTGTACATACATTACATCTTTTAAATATTGAAATATTTATACTCCAAGTTGCTCTAATATAAGTATAAACTTTTTTAATCATCATGATACTGCATAAATATTTTGAAATCAAGTTCTACTCGTTCAAATATTTATTAAAAAAATTCTCATATTGGACGACAATAAATTTATTGGAACTATAAGACCTAAAATAATATGAAAAGATAGATACAGTGATACAAATTCCCTTGGACCCATCTCAAAAGTGCAAAGATTGCTATATCATGAGATCCAGCCATACAATACCTGTACTACTATTTTATTAATTAAGGTTTTGAACATCTCCCTTCAAAGTATTTGTTAATATCTGCTTTTTGCTTAGGTTTAATTATTTGAATTCGAATTTTATTATAAAAAGTTTGATTTATTCGGTTCAAAAATTAAAATATTCACTTTTTATAAATTGTATTAAATATTCTCAATTTTTGAAAGACCTTTTCAACAAAATAAAAATATTATTAATATATTAAAATTAATTATTAAAATTAGTCAAACAATCATTAATTTATTTATATATAAATATATGTATATTTTAATTTATTTTTAATATGTATTTATATTTTAATATTAATTTTATATTAAAAAACTAATATTGTAGTATTATTTAGGACTTTAGGTCATCTTTCTTTTGTTTCTCTACCATTTTGCGTTGGCAACAGATGTATTCTATTATGGGGCAATAATGAGAAGTAAACAACCCTACCTTTAATTTTCTTCCAAGGTCCCAGCATTATGGTTCAATGGGATTTGTGCCTTTGTTTAGTTTCATGGGGAGTTGACTCTCAAATTTTGCTTCGCTTGGGGGAAGGATTTAACTCGAGTTACTATATATGCTTTTGTCTATTGAAGGGGAAAGAAGAAATCAGTCTTTAATTTGATAGGTCCAATTTATATATTTTAAATATTGTCGCTGTCATTGAGCATTTGAGTTCATAGTTTAATTACGCCATGTTTGTTCATAGATACACAATATAAAGAGATAAATATAAAGATATAAATTATGTTTAATATATGAGATATAAATAAAAATATTATATTTTGGATAAGATTTTAAAAATCAAATTAGTTATAAAATTATTTTAGTTATTAATTTATTAATTTATTTGTTCAATCAATTCCATCTTAATCAAAATAACTGTTTTATAATAAAATAATTTTAATAAATATACAAAAATATAATTAGAATTTAATATAATAATTTTAAAATGTCATCTAAATTTAAAATATTACATCAATCAAAGTCTTATGATGTTATCAAAGTACAAAATCAAAAATCAAATAACAAAATAAAAATATTCAAATATAAAATCTCAACATAAAAATTTGTCATTAATAATTAAAATTTACAAAATTTTACTGTAAATTTACTGCATTGAAATCATATTTACCTTTATTTTCATCATTTTGAGCAGAAAAATAAAAAGATGCGATATAAAGACTGTTATATATCACCGCTACTTTGATCAAAATTAACATCAATATCATCTAAAAAAAATACATGTGGTATCAATATGTTAAAAATTAATATTCTAATAAATTATCAAAAGATAAACTATAATAATACTCATGTAGTAAGTTTTTAACATTAATAAGATCATCAAGCATTTTCTCTACAACTTTTTCAATTCTCCAAAAATCAACCAAATTGACACTTTTATAATTAATTAGATCATATTGTACTTTTTATTTTTTTTCTTGCTTTTCTTTTTAAAAATAAATAAATATAATATATGAAAAATTAATAATTTACAAATTTGTTATCATAAAGTTTACATATGAAATAATATGAAGTGAAATATATATTACTTCGATTTAAAATGCAAATTATAAGTAATATATAGACAATATCATTTATCTATTATATTTCAATCTATTTTTTTTTCTTGTATGAATTTAATGAAAAAGACTCTAATTCTTCTCACATTTGGAAGAATCAGATATTTGACTAAAAATGCAAATGATCCTCCTTTATAAACATAGGGCAAAGCTATCAAACAATCTCTACCATTCATTTATCAGTTAAAAATCTATAACATATTATTAGTTATCAATTAAAAAAATAAAATCATAACTACATTAAACAAATATTCTTACCTTAAGTTTTTTTTTTTTTTGCAGCTCAATAGCTTTTGATTTATCTAAGCTTTTCTTCGTATCCCTATAAAAATGTATTTCTTTCATTGCTTCAACTAAATTTAAGTTGTTATACTTGCAATGCAATATAACAAAATCAAGTAAACTTCACATGACATTAGGTGCTTCTTTATCATTTTTATTAAAAAAAAAAGCAAGATTCAAAAAATAAGTTGTTGCCGCATGAATTTCTTTCTTACAAATGCTTGTCCTATCTTGAGTTGATAATATTTGTGTAAAGCTGATATGCAGTCTTGCTCTACTTAAACATTTCTTTGATTGCATCTTCTACCTTTAACATTCTTTCATATATATCTCAAAGATAGTTTATCATCAACATCAACAATCCTCAGCAATTCAATCAAAGCGCGCACAAGTTTACACATAGTAAAATAATCATCCCAAAATTTTCTATCCATGATAATAGTACTAACAGTTCTACTATTAGCACTCATTCCTAATTTGTAATCAGTAAAGCGTGAATCTACAATCAATCAATGCTTGCAAATAAGTTTTATATTAAAAGATACTCTTTAATGTGATGAACACAGTAGCAAAACAAGTTACAATAGAATGAACAATCTCTTTTTAAGTAGGTCTTTTTCTAATCTAAGATAAGAAGACCATAGGTTTATACATAAATACTGTCATCTTGGAAGCACGTGATGCAAGGTTAGAAATATGCACCATGATGTTTATATTCTAAAATTAAGGCACGCAATTAGCAATATATAATAACCAATAGATATTCTTATATTTCTGATTGATAAGCTTACCAGCAACAACATAATTTATCGCATTGTCAATCACAACATGCACAATATCATTAGTAACAGTCTATTTGATCACCTCGAAAAATAAGTTACATAACTTTGAAACATTTTTAATCATATTTAAAGCAACTATAGATTTCACAAAGTTCATTATACCAACAAGTTAATTAATGTTCTTTACATTTGATCTGTCCAACCATCATCCATGAAGGTGTATCCAATTTCTCTCTAAGCACTCATATAACTATCAACCAACATTTGACATTTTCTGTTAAGATCAACCAACAAGTGAACTCTTTAAGTTATGATAAGAAGGATCCCTATAACTAAGTGTAATACTAGAAATACTATCTAACATATCTTAAAAAATATTGACAAAATTACATTGAAGAGAATTCTACAATCTAAAAATCATCTATGAAACTGTTTTATCAACCTCATGTAACGCCTCTTTGTTTTGAAAAATATTTTAAGACTTGATTGAGCTCCTAAAGTTGTTCTTGGTGCAAACCAATGGTGAAGCTTGAAAAATTTTTTTGAGAGGCCAAAAATTTTAACATAAAAATATATAATAATATTTGAAGATTTTTAATGGTTTAGAGAAGGGAGGCTGAATCTATAACCTCTTTTTACTTTTAACTTTTAATACTTCAAAAATCGATTCTGTTGTGTCTGCGATATGAATTATGCAAGAGTCAATTTAATTTTGTCTCATAATGAAACGAACAAAGATAGAGTAGAGAAGAAAGAAGTACACAACCATGTATCATGTTTCAATCACGTTGTGCAATGTGGTCTACTTCGAATCTCTACCATAATTATAGTAGAATTTTAACTATCTTTTCAAAGATTACATTCACCAATTTTCGAAAATTCTTTCTAATTCTATATGGGACAAACTAAACTTCAAACCAAGCTTGATTTGGCTATGCTCACTCCCTAGACTCTCAAGGCTCAACACTAAGTGCTCACCCAACTTAACAAGAAAACCTCTCATATTCAAGAAACAAAACAAAAAATAATTACAAAAGAGATTGACATAATTTTTAGCTTTTCTCCAAACTAATTCTCTTTGTCTTTTTTTTCTATGTCTTTTTCTAAATCCTCACATTTATGCCCTTTTTTCATTGAATGAAACAAAAAAAAAAGATAAAAACTGAAGAACCAAAATATTCAATAGAGAAACACGAAAGAGACGAAATAAAATAGCCTAAAAGCTATAAGCATAACTCGATTTTAGAACTCTCAAATGTTGCTTTCCATTTTGGTGGAATGCTCCTTTTAGTGTAGGTACACTACTTCCAAACCTTTCAGCTTTGAGTGGGAAGTGTGCTAGGTTAACTCAAAATTTTGGATTGTCGCTCCTTACTTCAATCCTTGGTTAATTACTCCCTTTTATATGGGGTGATGCCTTCAAAACTTGAGCTTGTGAAAAGAGTCAACTCCTTGAATATTGAACCAACTGAGTTCTTCTTCTCTCAAGAAATTTAAGTAGAAAATTAAGGTATAACATCAGAGTAGAATGATGCAGAGTCACAGAAGATATGACAGTAGCAGCAGCAATATCAAAGTCATAAAATCTTCGATGTGCTTGCCAAATCAACACTCTTAATCTTAAACTTTGACCCCAAATTTTATTTACAAACTTTGGATTTGAATTATAAAAAGTAACCTCCATTTTTTTCTTATCTGAATTGTGATTGTATAGAAGAGATAGTTTCAATAAGCCATTTGACTTGCACAAAAATAATAATAAGGCAACATTCTTTTTGAACTAGATTAACCCTTTGATTTGATTTATGGCTCTATTGATTTGATTTTACCTCCTTTTATTTAACTTTTTTCTCCCTTTTCTCTTGATGATTAAACAAAAGTGAAAATACTTTTTTTTTCTTATTTTTTGGCTTTACCCAAATTGTGCAATTTGCAGTTGACGGTATCTTCATTTGAGACTTGTTTGGAGAATTTTGTGTGCTTGGTCTAAGTTGAGTATTAGACTAAACATTGATCTATACTCAAGACTTAATAAGTGGATTATTCAAATAAAGAGTGACTCAGCCTACACAATAAAATACACTTTAAACTATTTTGAACTTTTAACCTAACCAAATATGTTTGTCATCATTAATGTGTTAATTTTTTTTTAAAGACAAAGAATTTTATTCATTAGGAATAGAATTGCAAAAAAGTCCAACTATTAGGCTAGTACAAATAGAATTGGGGTTCTCCTAAACATACTCAAAAGAGTACAAAAATACTTAATTAAAATAGAAAATAGCACTTCAATATGGAATTGCAGCAAGTTCTTGAAGAAGCTTTACTGCAGATGCAGCGATGGAGTCCGGTGATGAAGATTCTTTCTCAAATATATGGCAATTATGAACTTTTCAGACGCACCAGCACACAATAGCCGCAAGATGGAGAAGGTGAGCACCATTAACCCTTAACTGGAAAAATAATTTGAGGTGATTCCAACCTTGATGAGAGTGTTCCTTTTCTCCAGCATCAAAGACCTCCTGTAAATTACATTTCTTCCATGTTTCTTTTGAAATTGGGCATCGAAAAAAGTAATGATTTATGAACTCTTCTTCTCTGTTGCAGCACTGGCACATAGGATGGATAAATGATATACGATGGTGGAGGGCTTGCATTACCGGGATTGAGCCATGAAGGGATCTCCATAAAAAAAATTGAATTTTTGGGGAAGACCCATCTTCCATAGGTCACGCCATAATTTCTTGTTTCTCATTATTTCAGGGCACAGATCTACGAGTAAATGGTGGAAAAGGTAAGCTATTTGGTATCCTGAAGACACATGATATTTTCCATTCTTATTAAAAGACCAAATGATCTCATCTTCTCCATCACCAATATTGGTTGCAAGAATTCTTCGTTTCATCGCTTCTGAAAAATTATGTTCAATTAAATTTGGGTTCCATACTTTGCCAGGTAGCATCAAATCACAGACCCAAAATAAAGGCTGATATGGAGGAGAAACCCAAGGATCTCCAAAAATTTTGATGTTATCACCGGTTCTAACTTTCTAGCGGAGACCCTTCTCTATCATTTTTCGACCCTCAAGAACACTCTGCAACCCCCACAAAGGTAATATTCCGATCTCAACTTGCATTACATTACTATATCTAAAATATTTTTCCCTGAGCATTCTGGCTAGTAAAGATTGAGTTTGTTTGACTATTCTCTAGCACTGTTTTGCCAATAGAGCTAGGTTCTGAACTCTTAAATCTTCAAATCCCAAACCACCTTCTTTCTTAGCTCTCGTCATAGTATCCAAGCTATCTCAAGCCATTCTTCGTTCTAAACCCTTTTGACTCCACCAAAATTGAGCTAAAATAGTGTGAATCTCTTTAATAAGAGTATCTGGGAGCTTGAAGCAACATAACGAATAAATAGGCACTACTTTTCCCGCTGCCTTGATAAGTACATGTCTTCCAGCCGTTGACAAAAGGCGTCTTTTCCACCCTTACACTTTCTTCCTAACTTTCTCCTTAATCAGCCCAAAAGTAGCCTTTTTAGAGCGTTGGACAATAAAAGGTAGCCCAAGATACTTGTCTTGAGCTCCTATGTGTCTAATATACAGCTGGTTAGCAAGAGAGATTCAGATATCAGCAGGAGTGTTATTACTAAAAAAGATAGTTGATTTATCTAAATTAACTTTTTGACCGCTAAACACCTCCTAAGTCTCTAGAAGTTCCAAAATATGATCACAAGATCGAAGGTTAGCTTTGCAAAAAAATACAGAGTCATCAGCGAATAAAAGATGATTAACAGTAGGACTTCTTCGATTGATCTGGATACCTTGAATGAGACTGTTTTGCTCTGTCTTGTGTAGCAAAAAAGATAATCCTTCTGCACAAAATAGGAATAGATATGGAGATAGAGGGTCACCTTGTCGGATGCCTCTATTTGGCTTAAAAAAGCCAAAAGGTTGACCTTCCATAATAACAGAGTAAGAAACTGTAGTCACCACCTCGCGAACCCAGTCAATCCATTAAGAATGAAAGCCCAACTTGTCCATCATAAACCATAAGAAATGCCATTCTACTCTATCATATTCCTTGCTCATATCTAATTTAATAGCCATCTCAGTCTCCAAGCCTTTCTCTTGTTTTTTAAGTAATGCATACATTCATGGGCTATAAGGATATTATCAGAAATTAGCCTTCCCCTTAAAAAAGTACTTTGATTAGGGCTGATTAATTTGTTCATAATACCTTGTATCCTATGAACCAAGACTTTAGAAATAATCTTGTAAACAACGGAAGAAAGGTTGATAGGTCTCACCTGAGTCATATTACTGGCATTTGGGACTTTTGGAATCAAGCAAATATGGGTATGGTTGAAACTCTTAAGAATTCTTCCACTAATAAAAAAACTCGTGACTGTCTGAGTGACATCTTCTCCCACAATATTCCAGTAGAATTGAAAAAAATTGGTTGTAATTCTGTCTTCTCTTGATGCACTTTGTGGGTGAACGCTAAAGGTTGCCTGCTTAATTTCCTCCCTCGACACTGGCCTTAATAAGCTTCTATTCATAGAGTTCGTCACTTTAGGTTCAAAATCTTCAAACATCATATTCGGATTAGTACTTTCTAAAGCAGAGAAAATCTTCTTAAAATACTCTTCAGCCACTAAAGCAATCCCATTATGAGTTGTAGCTACTCCACCATCAATCCTCTCTAGTCTCCAGATTTTAGTATTTCGGTTTCTAGATTGGACACTTCGATGGAAGAATTTAGTATTTCTGTCACCTGCTTGTAGCCACTTAATACGAGATTTTTCTCTCCAGTAACTTTCTTCTTTATCGTAAGCTGACTCGACTTTCCTCTCTAGCTCATTAATCACTTTCCCGCCATTAACTCCTGATTCCCGCAGCACTTCAATTTCTCTCAAAAGATCTTTAATTTCTTTTCTTGAGTTCGACTTGCATTGCTGCTGCTACTGCACTAGTTTATGCCTACAAATTTTTAGTTTTTGTGCTAAAATAAACATAGCTGAGCCTTCTACTTCCGTCCTCCAAGCCCTTGTAATAATATCTCTAATATCCACTTGACTACACCATCTCTCTTGAAATTTAAACCTCCTTTTAAACTTCTCCATAATTGGATTAGTGTCTAAAAGGAGGGGGCATGGTTAGAGCTGTTCTTAGAAAGTCTATGAATTGTTGCAGAAGGATAAAAATTCAGCCACTCTTCTTTTGCCAGCCCCCTATCAATGCGTTCTTTGATAAGCTCTTGGCCCCTTCTTCTATTTGTCCATGTAAATGGTCACCCAACCATACCCAAATTAACGAGTGCATTTCCGTCAATAAAGTCAGTAAACACAGCAATAGAGGAAGGATATTTGTCGCTATCCCCCTCCTTTTCTTGTTGGTTTACAATGGCATTAAAATCACCTATCACTATTACCTCCTCTTGCATCTGGTTGACTATAGAAGAAAGCTCATTGAACTGTAACAGCCTAGTTTATTCTAGGCTACTCAAGTGTACACCAACCAACACCCGTATCTTATTAATTGTTAAATCTATAACTTTTGCTGCAATGAAGTAGACCTCTTTTCGAATCACTTCCACTTCCGTTCCTTCCCTCCAAGCTAGTGCCAGACCTCCAGCGATACCATTCAGATTCACCAAACTCCATTCATTAAAGCCACAACATCCTATCTTTCTCTCAACTTGTCGAAATTAGTTCTTAGTTTCACAAATGAACGGAATTTCGGGGGAGTGGGATCAGCAAATCCCTTTCAAGTTCTGAATTTTCAGGGGTCTCCCCAAACCCCGACAATTCCAGCACAAGACCTTCATATCTCTTTGGGTGCCAATTGAAGGCTGGCACACTCCACCATCATTCCAATGGTCTCTTCCCTGCTAGGACAAAATTTCTTCGCATATCCTCCCGTATCTTCTTCAAAGGCTCTCTTTTTTAACCCTGATTCTAGCTGATTTTTTTTCAAATTCTGTCTAGCCAGTTTTTTAATTGAAGGCAATTTACCTGGCCCTCTTATCTTCACTTCTACATCTTGATTTTTCAACCACATGACATCTTCAACAGTAGCCTCTTCTTTTTGAGTTTCCATACCAGAATTTGTAATAGAACGGTTTGTTACTTCTGCATTTACATTGTTCTCTGTCTTTTCATTCTCCATATTTGGCACTGAGTTATCTATCTTTTTAGAATTTTGCCCTCCCATGTTCAATTTCGAAAAGCTGTCTACAAAGCAAGCTAGGAGTGGTTTTTTTCTTGGAGTTAAGTAGTGTTCAGAGGTCTTATTGTTGTTTCTTCTGAGCTTCTCTTCTTTAGTGCACTCTAATCCCAACCTGGTCTGCCTTCACCTATTCGCCTATAACATTTTGTTTTGTAATCTCCTGCAGTGAGTCTTTTATAAAAAAAAAATTACACGTTTTAACTTCATATCCAACGTGTGCACAATAAGTGCATACAGTACCTATTCGCTCATACCGCACTCCAATTTCAATAGTTTTATTATTCGGGCCAATGATATTGAAACTATCTTTCACCAAATTATCTCCCGAAATCATCACTTTTGCCTTCACAGTTTTGGATTCCTTCCCCTTCATGTCAAAGAATCCCACATCCATCACTTCACCAATGTTTTTTCCAATCCTCCTACCAACCTCAATGGTTTTGTAGCTTTCTGGCAGACCCCAAAATTGGGCCCAAACTAAAAAGTCAGAAATTCGAGTCTCCTCTTCATTCTCCTCTTCTGTCCATCTTTGAACATGGAGGATAAAATCTTTAAAGAGTCAAGGGGATCCTCTTTCTATTCTTTTTGCATCTAACACTTTTTAGAATAAAATTAAGGCACGCAATGAGCAGTATATAATAAGCAATAGATATTCTTATATTTCTGATTGATAAGCTTACCAGCAACAATATAATTTGTCGCATTGTCAGTCACAACATGCACAATATCATTAGGAACAATCTATTTGATCACCTCAGAAAATAAGTTACATAACTTTGAAGCATTTTTAATCATATTTAAAGCATCTACAGATTTCACAAAGTTCATTACACCAACAAATTAATTAATGTTCTTTGCCTTTGATCTGTCCAACCATCATCCATGAGGGTGCATCCAATTTCTCTCTAAGCACTCATATAACTATCAACCAACATTTGACATTTTCTGTTAAGATCAGCCAACAAGTGAACTCTTTAAGTTATAATAAGAAGGATCTCTATAACTAGGTCTAATACTAGAAACACTATTCAACATATCTTAAAAAATATTGACATAATTGCATTGAAGGAAATTTTACAATCTAAAAATCACCTATCAAACTGTTTTATCAACCTCATCAAATGCCTCTTTATTTTGAACAATATTTTTAAGACTTGATTGAGCTCCTAAAGTTGTTCTTGGTGTAAACCTGTGGTGAAGCTTAAAAAATTTTTTGAGCGGCCAAAAATTTTAACCTAAAAAAATATAATAATATTTGAAGATTTTTAATGGTCTAGAGAAGGAAGGTTGAATCTATAGCCTCTTTTTGCTTTTAACTTTTAATACTTCAAAAATCGATTCTGCTGTGTCTGCGATATGAATTATGCAAGAGTGGTGCACAAAAATTACACTCACACTATGTAATTCCGCACAACTAACCAGCAAGTGCACTGGGTTGTCCAAGTAATACCTTATGTGAGTAAGGGTCGAATCCCACGGAGATTGTTGGCTTGAAGCAAGCTATGGTTATCTTATTATTCTTAGTCAGGATACCAATAGGGTTCTTTAGTTTCAATTGTAAAAAGTGAAAGGGCATAAAACAAGTAATTGTTACTCTATAATTGAGAATATGTTGGAGTTTTGGAGATACTTTGTCTTCTAAATCCCTGCAACATAATGCTTTCTTACTTTCAAACATGCAAGACTCCTTCCATGGCAAGCTGTATGTAGGGCGTCACCATTGTCAATGGCTACTTCCCATCCTCTCAGTAAAAATGGTCCAAATGCTCTATCACAGCACGGCTAATCATCTGTCGGTTCTCGATCATGTCGGAATAGGATCCATTGATCCTTTTGCGTCTATCACTACGCCCAACACTCGCGAGTTTGAAGCTCGTCACAGTCATCCAATCCTGAATCCTACTAGGAATACCACAGACAAGGTTTAGACTTTTCAGATTCTCAAGGATGCTGCCAATGGATTCTAGCTTATACCACGAAGACTCTAATTAACGAATCCAAGAGATATTCATTCAATCGAAGGTAGAACGGAGGTGGTTGTCAGGCACGTGTTCATAGGTTGAGAATGGTGATGAGTGTCACGGATTATCACCTTCTTCATATTGTAGTGTGAATAAACATCTTAGCTAGGAACAAGCGTGTTTGAATAGAAAACAGAAATAATTGCATTAATTCATCGAGACGCTGCAGAGCTCCTCACCCCCAACGATGGAGTTTAGAGACTCATGCCATCAAAAAGTACAAAATTTAGATCTAAATATGTCATGAGATCCAAAATAAGTCTCTAAAAGTTGTTTAAATACTAAACTAGTAACCTAGGTTTACAGAAAATGAGTAAACTAAGATAGATAGTGCAGAAATCCACTTCTGGGGACCACTTGGTGTGTGCGGGGGCTGAGACTTGAGCTTCTCACGTGCCTGGGCTGTTTCTGGAGTTAAACATCAGGTTGTAACCTGTTTCTGGTGTTTAACTCCAACTTGTAACCTGTTTCTGGCGTTCAACGCCAAAATGCAACATGGAACTGGCGTTGAACGCCAATTTACGTCGTTTATCTTCGCGCAAAGTATGGACTATTATATATTACTGGAAAGCCCTGGATGTCTACTTTTCAACCGATTAAGAGCGCGCCAATTGGACTTGTGTAGCTCCAAAAAATCCATTCCGAGTGCAAGGAGGTCAAAATCCAACAGCATCAACAGTCCTTTTTCAGCCTGAATCAGATTTTTGCTCAGCTCCCTCAATTTCAGCCAGAAAATACCTGAAATCATAGAAAAACACACAAAATCATAATAAAGTCCAGAAATATGAATTTTGCCTAAAAATTAATAAAAATATACTAAAAACTAACTAAAACATACTAAAAACTATATGAAATTACCCCCAAAAAAAGCGTATAAAATATCCGCTCATCACAACACCAAACTTAAACTGTTGCTTGTCCTCAAGCAACTAGATAAATAAAATAGGATAAAAATAAATCAAGAAGCAATAGTATCTCAAAGTTTTAAGTGAAGCTCAATTCTAATTAGATGAGCGGGACTAGTAGCTTTTTGCTTCCGAACAGTTTTGGCATCTCACTTTATCCTTTGAAATTCAGAATGATTGGCATCCATAGGAACTCAGACTTCAGATAGTATTATTGATTCTCCTAGTTTAGTATGTTGATTCTTGAATACAGCTACTTTATGAGTCTTGGCCGTGGCCCTAAGCACTTTATTTTCCAGTGTTACCGCCCGATACATAAATGCCACAGACACATAACTGGGTGAACCTTTTCAGATTGTGACTTAGCTTTGCTCAAGTCCCCAATTAGAGGTGTCTAGAGTTCTTAAGCACACTCTTTTGCTTTGGATCACAACTTTAACCACTCAGTCTCAAGCTTTTCACTTGGACCTGCATGCCACAAGCACATGGTTAGTGACAGCTTGATCTAGCCGCTTAGGCCTGGATTTACTTCCTTGGGCCCTCCTATCCATTGATGCTCAAAGCCTTGGATCCTTTTCACCCTTGCCTTTTGGTTTAAAGGGTTATTGGCTTTTTCTACCTCTTTTGCTTTTTTTTCACTGCTTTTTCTTGCTTCAAGAATCAGTTTCATGATTTTTCAGATCAGCAATAATATTTCTCTTGTTCATCATCCTTTCAGGAGCCAACAATTTTAACATTCATAAAATTCAATATAAAAAATATGCACTATTCAAGCATTCATTCAGAAGACAAAAAGTATTGCCACCACATATAAATAATTAGAATTTTCCTTATTAAGAACTCGAAAAAAAAATATTGCCTCTTTATTCTAAAAATCTACTATTTTATTTATGTTTGATGATGATGAGAAAAATAAATTATAGCTTAATTGGAGATAAAATCAAAATAGATATACTAATTACTACTACTAATATATAACTTCTAAGGTAAATTCCTAATAAGAACAATTATCACAGAGTTAAGGCAAAGATTAGGACTCAACAACCTTTATTTTGGGAGGTGGATGCTCCTTTAATCTGTGGGGTACTTGGCCCTTCAAGAGACAGCTTCTGACGCTTCAGTTCCCTCAGTTGACGCCCTTGCTCTTCTTGTTCCTTAAGCAGTTTGCAAAGCATGCTATTTTGATTTTGTTGTTCTTCCTTTAGTTGCTCCATAGCTTCTTGCAAATTGGTGACAGATGCTTTAAGGCGCTCCCAGTATTCAATTTGAGGGATTTCCAGGAGAAACTCCTGTGCTCTCCTCTTGATGGGGTCGTCCTGCACCTGTTGTCCCTCCATTGACTTTTTGGTGATTGGTCTCTCAACTGAGATATACTCAGTTACTCCCATCTTCACCCCAGCATCTTTACATAGCATAGAGATTAAGCTTGGATAAGCCAATTTGGCATCTTTGGAGTTCTTATTTGCAATTGTGTAAAGTTCACAAGAAATCAGCTGATGAACTTCCACTTCTTTTCCCAACATAATGCAATGGATCATTACTGCTCTTTTGATGGTGACTTCAGAGTGGTTGCTATTGGGCAGTATAGAATGCCCAATGAAGTCCAGCCAGCCTCTGGCGACTGGTTTGAGATCTTCTCTCTTGAGTTGATTTGGGACACCCTTTGTGCTGGTTGTCCACTTGGTTCCAGGGAGGCATATGTCCTCTAGAATTTTGTCCAAACCCTTATTTGTTCTCATCATTCTCCTATTAAAGGAGTCTGGATCATCTTTCAGCTGAGGTAGCTTAAAGATCTCCCTAATTTTGTCAGGATGAAGGTGAACAATCTTTCCTTTGACCAGAGTTTGATAGTCATAGAAGGCGGCTCCAGCTAATCTCTGCCTGTCTGTTTGCCACAGATTAGAGTAGAATTCCTGAACCATGTTCCTTCCCACTTTTGTCTTAGGATTAGCTAGGATTTCCCAGCTCCTGTTTCGAATTTGCTCTTGGATCTCCAGATATTCGTCTTCTTTCAGATCGAATTTAACTTCTGGGATCACTGACCTTAGACCCATTATTTTGTAGTAATGGTCTGAATGTTCTTTGGTTAAGAACTTCCCTTGATTCCAAAGTGGTTTTGGAATATTCTCTTTCTTGCCTCTTAGAGTGGTTTGTTTTCCCTTAGGAGCCATGATCTTAGTGGGTATGGCTTAGTGATCACGAATAAACACACCAAACTTAGAAGTTTGCTTGTCCTCAAGCAAAAGAAAGGAAAGGAGAGGGATAGAAGGAGAGCCAATTTCGAATGGTGGAAGAGAGGAGGGAGTCCGAATGTGGATTTAAAGGGAGTGAGTGTGGGTTTTCGAAAATTTTGAAAAAGATAAGATAGAAGATATGATTTGTGAAAGATAAGTATGATAGGAAAAAGATGTAATTTAAAATTGAAAAGTTATGAAAGATATTTGAAAAAGGTAAATCTGAATTTTTATTTAAAAAAAATATTTGAGATGAATTTGAAAAGATAATTGAGTTTTGAAAAGAAAAAAATTGAAAAGAAGTTGGATGGGTTTTGTGTTTATGAATTAAGATACATTTGATATCTTTGAAAAAGGGTTTGAAAAATTAGGATTAAAATTTTTGGAATTGAAAGATGAGAGTTTGTAACATGTTTATGCAAGAAATCATGAATTGAAACATGAAAAATGGAAAAAAATTTGAGTTGAAAATGAATTCACCTCCTCCCCACAATCCTGGAGTTAAACGCCCAAACACTACATGTTTTGGGCATTTAACGCCCATTTGTAGCTTCTCCTGGGCGTTTAACGCCCAGTTGTTGCTTCTGACTGGCGTTAAATGCCAGGAACTCCTTTGTCACTGGGCGTTTTTCTGAACGCCCAGGACGCTGTAAATCTGGCGTTAAACGCCCAGAAGATGCTTCTTTCTGGCGTTTAACGCCCAGATGGCTATCTCTGCTGGCGTTGAACGCCCAGTAGATGCTTCTTTTGGGCGTTTAACGCCCAAAATAGCTCTTACTGGCTTTTCGCACCAGTGACCTTCTTTTTGCTGTTTTATCCTCTGAATCCTTCTGTGACTCTGTGAACTCACGCAATTGCCATTTTACCTTGAAGAAAATTAATATGACCTATAAAAATTAATTAATTGAAAAATAAGCTTTGTGAATGGCTGGGTTGCCTCCCAACAAGCACTTCTTTATTGTCTTTAGCTGGACTATTACTGAGCTTTAATCAAGCCTCAGTTTTGAGCATTCTTGCTCAAAATTGCTTTCAAGATAATGTTTGACTCTTTGTCCATTAACAATGAACTTTTTGTCAGAGTCATTATCCTGAAGCTCTACGTATCCATATGGTGACACACTTGTAATCACATATGGACCTCTCCACCGGGATTTCAATTTCCCGGGGAATAATCTGAGCCTAGAATTAAACAGCAGAACTTTCTGCCCTGGCTCAAAGACTCTAGAGGACAGCTTCTTATCATGCCATCTTTTTGCCTTCTCTTTGTAAATTTTTGTATTTTCGAAAGCATTGAGTCTGAATTCTTCTAGCTCATTTAACTGGAGCAATCGTTTTTCTCCAGCTAACTTGGCATCAAGGTTTAGGAATTTGGTTGCCCAACAGGCCTTATGTTCCATTCCTACTGGCAAGTGACAGGCTTTTCCATACACAAGCTGGTATGGAAAAGTTCCTATAGGAGTCTTGAATGCTGTTCCGTATGCCCACAGAGCATCATCCAAGCTTCTTGCCCAATCCCTTCTACGGTTAATTACAGTCCATTCTAGGATTCTTTTAAGTTCTCTATTAGATACTTCAGCTTGTCCATTTGTCTGTGGATGATATGGAGTAGCTACCCTGTGGCTAACTTCATATCGAACCAAAGCAGAGTAAAACTGTTTATTGCAGAAATGAGTGCCCCCATCACTGATTAGTACTCTAGGGATACCAAATCTGCTGAAGATGTATTTATGGAGGAATTTCAGCACTGTCTTAGTATCATTAGTTGGTGTTGCAATAGCTTCCACCCATTTGGATACATAATCCACTGCCACCAGAATATAAGTGTTTGAGTATGATGATGGAAAAGGCCCCATGAAGTCAATACCACATACATCAAACAACTCAATCTCTAAGATCTCTTGTTGAGGCATGGCATAACTATGAGGCAGATTACCAGATCTTTGGCAACTGTCACAATTAAGTACAAACACTCGGGAGTCCTTATAGAGAGTAGGCCAGTAGAAGCTACATTGGAGGACTCTTGTGATTGTTCGTTCACTTCCATAATGTCCTCCATACTGTGATCCATGGCAGTGCCAGAGGATCTTCTGTGCTTCTTCTTTAGGCACACATCTACGGATTACTCCGTCTGCACATCTCTTGAAGAGATATAGTTCATCCCAAAGATAGTAATTTGCGTCCGTGATCAATTTATTTGATTGCTGCCTACTGTACTCTTTGGGTATGAATCTCACTGCCTTGTAGTTTGCAATATCTGCGAACCATGGTACTTCCTGGATGGCAAAGAGGTGCTCATCTGGAAAGTTTTTAGAGATCTCAGTAAGAGGGAGGGACGCCCCTTCTACTGGTTCTATTCGGGACAGGTGATCTGCTACTTGGTTCTCTGTCCCTTTTCTGTCTCTTATTTCTATATCAAACTCTTGCAGAAGCAACACCCATCTGATGAGTCTGGGTTTTGAATCCTACTTTGTGAGTAGATATTTAAGAGCAGCATGGTCAGTGTACACAATCACTTTTGATCCTACTAAATATGATATGAACTTGTCAATGGCGTAAACCACTACAAGTAACTCTTTTTCTGTGGTTGTGTAGTTCTTCTGTGCGTCATTCAAAATACGACTGGCATAGTAAATGACGTGCAGAAGCTTGTCATGCCTTTGTCCCAACACTACACCAATGGCATAGTCACTGGCATCACACATCAGTTCAAATGGTAATGTCTAGTCTGGTGCAGAGATGACTGGTGCTGTGACCAGCTTAGCTTTCAGAGTCTTAAACGCCTGCAGACACTCCTTATCAAAGATGAATGGCATGTCAGCAGCTAGCAGATTACTCAGAGGTTTGGCGATTTTTGAAAAATCTTTTATAAACCTCCTATAGAATCCTGCATGCCCCAGAAAGCTTCTAATTGCCTTAACATTGGCAGGTGGTGGTAATTTTTCAATTACCTCTACCTTAGCTTGATCTACCTCTATTCCCTTGTTTAAAATTTTATGCCCAAGGACAATTCCTTCAGTCACCATAAAGTGACATTTTTCCCAGTTTAAAACCAGGTTAGTCTCTTGGCACCTCTTTAGAACAAGTGCTAGATGGTCAAGACAGGAGCTAAATGAGTCTCCAAATACTGAAAAGTCATCCATGAAGACTTCCAGAAATTTTTCCACCATATCAGAGAAAATAGAGAGTATGCACCTTTGAAAGATTGCAGATGCATTGCAAAGGCTAAATGGCATCCTTCTGTATGCAAATACGCCGGATGGACATGTGAATGCTATTTTTTCTTGATCCTGGGGATCTACTGCAATTTGATTATAACCTGAATATCCATCCAGGAAGCAGTAGTATTCATGACCTGCTAGTCTTTCTAGCATCTGGTCTATGAAGGGTAAAGAAAAATGATCCTTTTTGGTAGCTGTATTGAGCCTTCGATAATCAATACACATACGCCACCCTGTAACTGTTCTTGTAGGAACCAGTTCATTTTTTTCATTATGAACCACTGTCATGCCACCCTTTTTAGGGACGACTTGGACAGGGCTTACCCAGGGGCTATCAGAAATAGGATAAATAATCCCAGCCTCTAGTAATTTAGTGACCTCCTTCTGCACCACCTCCTTCATGGCTGGATTTAGCCGCCTCTGTGGTTGAACCACTGGCTTAGCGTCAACCTCCAATAGGATCTTGTGCATGCATCTGGCAGGGCTAATGCCCTTAAGATCACTGATGGACCACCCAAGAGCTGTCTTGTGTGTCTTTAGCACTTGAATTAGTGCTTCCTCTTCCTGTGGCTCTAAGGTAGAACTTATGATTACAGGAAAGGTATCACCTTCTCCCAGAAATGCATATTTCAGGGATGGTGGTAATGGTTTGAGCTCGGGTTTAGGAGGTTTTTCCTCTTCCTGAAGGATTTTCAGAGGTTCTATTATTCTCTCTGGTTCCTCCAAATCAGGCTGAGCATCTTTAAAGATATCATCTAGCTCTGATTTGAGACTCTCAGTCATATTGACCTCTTTTACCAAAGAGTCAATAATATCAATGCTCATGCAGTCATTTGGGGTGTCTGGATGCTGCATAGCTTTGACAACATTCAACTTAAACTCGTCCTCATTGACTCTCAGGGTTACTTCCCCTTTTTGGACGTCAATGAGGGTTCGTCCAGTTGCTAGGAAAGGTCTTCCGAGAATGAGAGTTGCACTCTTGTGCTCCTCCATTTCCAGCACCACAAAGTCAGTGGGAAAGGCAAATGGCCCAACCTTGACAATCATGTCTTCAATCACACCTGATGGGTATTTAATGGAGCCATCAACAAGTTGGAGACATATCCGGGTTGGTTTGACTTCTTCAGTCAAACCAAGTTTTCTGATAGTAGATGCAGGTATTAGGTTGATACTTGCCCCAAGATCACATAGAGCTTGCTTGGTACAAGTACCCTCTAATGTGCATGGTATCATAAAGCTTTCGGGATCTTTAAGCTTTTCTGGTAAGCTTTTCAGAATGACTGCACTGCATTCTTTAGTGAGATAAACTTTTTCAGTTTCTCTCCAATCCTTCTTATGACTTAAGATCTCTTTCATGAACTTAGTATAAGAGGGTATTTGCTCAAGTGCCTCTGTAAACAGAATTTTTATTTCAAGAGTCCTGAGATAGTCTGCAAAGCGGGCAAATTGCTTATCCTGTTCCGCTTAGTGGAGTTTCTGAGGATAAGGAATTTTGGTTTTGTATTCCTCAACCTTAGTTGCTGCAAGTTTATTGCCTACAGATGTGGGTTGAGAAGCCTTTTTAGAGGGGTTACTATCAGCACTTGTATGTGTCTGATCTCCCACTGGCATTTGAATGCCACGGGTGGAAGCTAGAGTGGCGTTAGACGCCAACTCCTTACCTGTTTCTGGCGTATGAACGCCAAAACTGAGCTTTCTTTGGGCATTCAACGCCAACTTCTTGCCTGTTTCTGGCGTTTGAATGCCAGAACTGAGCATGGGTTGGGCGTTCAACGCCAGTTCTCCACCCTTTTCTAGCGTTTGAGTGCCAGAATTATTCCTCTCTGGGCTCTTACTGTCCTCAAAGGGATTTTGGATAGCAGTTTGTTCATTTCTTGGCTTCCTGCTGCCTTGAAGTGAGGTATTTAATGTTTTCCCACTTTTTAATTGAACTGCTTGGCACTCTTCTGTTATTTGTTTTGATAACTGCTGTTCTGTTTGCTTCAACTGCACTTCCATATTTATATTCTTGTTTCTTGCAATATCTCCTTGAATTCGGCTAGCTGTTTTGTCAGAAAATCTAATTGCTGATTGAATTCAGTAACTTGTTTTGTAGGACTGAGTTCAGAAGTTACTGTTTTAGCTTTTTCTTTCATGGAAGATTCACTGCTTAGGTACAGATGCTGATTTCTGGCAACTGTATTAATGAGCTCTTGAGCTTCTTCAATTGTCTTTCTCATGTGGATAGATACACCAGCTGAGTGGTCTAGAGAAATCTGAGCTTTCTCTATAAGCCCATAATAGAAGATGTCTAACTGCACCCACTTTGAAAATATTTCAGAGGGGCATTTTCTTAGAATCTCTTTGTATCTCTCCCAGGCATCATAAAGGGATTCATTATCTCCTTGTTTAAATCCTTGGATGTTCAGTCTTAGCTGTGTCATCCGTTTTGGAGGGAAATATTGACTCAGGAATTTTTCTGACAGCTGTTTCCATGTCCTTATGCTAGCCTTAGGTTGGTTATTTAACCATCTCTTAACTTGGTCTTTTACAGCAAATGGAAACAGTAATAATCTGTAGACATCCTGATCTACTTCCTTATCATGTACTGTGTCAGCAATTTGTAAAAATTGTGTCAGAAACTCTGTAGGTTCTTCCTGTGGAAGACCGGAATACTGGCAACTTTGCTGCACCATGATAATGAGCTGAAGATTCAACTCAAAACTACTAACTCTGATGGAGGGTATACAGATACTACTCCCATATGAAGCAGTAGTGGGGTTAGCATATGACCCCAGGTCCTTCTGGACTGTTCATTTCCACTTAGGTCCATGATGGAGAAATGGAGATGATGTGGATTTATTTTATTTATTTTATTATATAAGAAAAATAATTTTCGAAATAATAAAATAAAATAAAATAAAAACTAAAATAAAAAATAAAAATACAATTTAAAAAATATTTTAAAAAATTTTCGAAAAAGTGATGAGAGAGAGAGTGGTTAGGATATTTTTTTGAAAAAGATATGATTTTTTTCCTTTTTTTTAATTTTAAAAGGATAAGATTTGAAAAAATTATGAAATTGAAATCTGAATTTTTATGAAAACAAATTCGAAATAGTTGCTTAAAAATAGTTAGAAAAGATATTTTTTATTTTTGAATTTTATTATGAAAGAGGAAAACACACAAAAGACACAAGACTTAAAATTTTTAAATCCAATGCTCCTTGATTTCGAAAATTTTGGAGGAAAAACACCAAGGCACACCAAACTTAAAAATTTTAAGATCAAAACACAAAGAAGACTCAAGAACACCTTGAAGACTCACAAGAACACCAAGAACAAAAGAAAGAACACCAAACTTAAAATTTTTAGAAAACCACAATAAAATTTTCGAAAATTAAAGAAAAATTAACAAGAGAACACCAAACTTAAAGTTTGGCGCAAGATTTAATCAAAGAAAAATTATTTTTGAAAAAGATTTTAAAAAGAATATACTCAATTACCAAGAACACAAACCAACGCTCTAGCCAATTGAGCTATAAATGTAACGTGTTTTAAAGAGGTATTTTTAATAAATAAAACTATTTTTGAAAACTAATATTTTAAAAAATGCACAAGAAAAATAAGAAAAGACACAAAAAAAAGACAAACCAAAGATCAAACAAGAAAAATTGACAAGAACAATTTGAAGATCAAGGAAGAACAAAGAACATGCAATTCGAAAATTGAAAGACAAAGAAAAGCATGCAATTGACACCAAATTTAAAACATGACACTAAACTCACACAAAAGACTCCAAGAAAAATTTAAAACTAATAAAGAAAAATAATATTTTTGAAAGATTTTTAAAGGGATAATAGAAGATAAAATCCTAGTGACTCTAAACAAAAAAAGACAAAAAATTTTCCTAATCTAAGTAACAAGATAAACCGTCAGTTGTTCAAACTCGAACAATCTTCGGCAACGGCGCCAAAAACTTGGTGCACGAAAATTACACTCACACTATGTAATTCCGCACAACTAACCAACAAGTGCACTGGATCATCCAAGTAATACCTTACGTGAGTAAGGGTCGAATCCCACGGAGATTGTTAGCTTGAAGCAAGCTATGGTTATCTTATTATTCTTAGTCAGGAAACCAATAGGGTTCCTTAGTTTCAATTGTAAAAAGTGAAAGGGCATAAAACAAGTAATTGTTACTCAATAATGGAGAATATGTTGGAGTTTTGGAGATGCTTTGTCTTTTGAATCCCTGCAACATAATGCTTTCTTACTTTCAAACATGCAAGGCTCCTTCCATGGCAAGCTGTATGTAGGGCGTCACCATTGTCAATGACTACTTTCCATCCTCTCAGTGAAAATGGTCCAACTGCTCTGTCACAGCACGGCTAATCATCTGTCGGTTCTCGATCATGTCGGAATAGGATCCATTGACCCTTTTGCGTCTGTCACTACGCCCAACACTCGCGAGTTTGAAGCTCATCACAGTCATCCAATCCCTGAATCCTACTCAGACTTTCCGGATTCTCAAGGATGCTGCCAATGGATTCTAGCTTATACCATGAAGACTCTAATTAGCGAATCCAAGAGATATTCATTCAATTGAAGGTAGAACGGAGGTGGTTGTCAGGCACGTGTTCATAGGTTGAGAATGGTGATGAGTGTCACGGATCATCACCTTCTTCATATTGTAGTGCGAATGAACATCTTAGATAGGAACAAGCGTGTTTGAATAGAAAACAGAAATAATTGCATTAATTTATCGAGACGCTGCAGAGCTCCTCACCCCCAACAATGGAGTTTAGAGACTCATGCCGTCAAAAAGTACAAAGTTCAGATCTAAAAATGTCATGAGATCCAAAATAAGTCTCTAAAAGTTGTTTAAATACTAAACTAGTAACCTAGGTTTACAGAAAATGAGTAAACTAAGATAGATAGTGCAGAAATCCACTTCTGGGGCCACTTGGTGTGTGCTGGGGCTGAGACTTGAGTTTTTTACGTGCCTGAGCTGTTTCTGGAGTTAAACGTCAGGTTGTAACTTGTTTCTGGCGTTTAACTCCACCTTGCAACCTGTTTCTGGCGTTCAACGCCAGAATGCAACATGGAACAAGCTTTGAACGCCAGTTTACGTCGTTTATCTTCGCGCAAAGTATGGACTATTATATATTGTTGGAAAGCCCTGGATGTCTACTTTCCAACCGATTGATATCACGCCAATTGGACTCCTGTAACTCCAAAAAATCCATTCCGAGTGCAGGGAGGTCAGAATCTAACAACATCAGTAGTCCTTTTTCAGCATGAATCAGATTTTTGCTCAGCTCCCTCAATTTCAGCCAGAAAATACCTGAAATCACAGAAAAATACACAAACTCATAGTAAAGTCCAGAAATATGAATTTTGCCTAAAAACTAATAAAAATATACTAAAAACTAACTAAAACATACTAAAAATTTGAAATTACCCCCAAAAAGCGTATAAAATATTCGCTCATCAAAGAGTCAATTTAATTTTGTCTCATAATGAAATGAACGAAAATAGAGTAGAGAAGAAAGAAGTACACAACCATGTATTATGTTTCAACCACGTTGTGCAATGTGGTCTTCTTCGAGTCTCTACCATAATTATAGTAAAATTTTCACTATCTTTTCAAAGATTACATTTACCAATTTCCAAAAATTCTTCCTAATTCTATATAGGACAGACTAAACTTCTAACCAAACTTAATTTGGCTATGTTCACTCCCTACTCTCAAGGCTCAACACTAAGTGCTCACCCAACTTAACAAAAAAAATCTCTCATATTCATGAAACAAAACAAAAAGTGATTACAAAAGAAATTGACATAATTTTTAGCTTTTCTATAAGCTAATTCTCTTTATCTTTTTTCTCTATGGCTTTTTCTAAATCATCACATTTATACCCTTTTTTCATTGAATGAACCAAAAAAGATAAAAACTGAAGAACCAAAATATTTAATAGAGAAACACAAAAGAGAAGAAATAAAATAGCCTAAAAGCTATAAGCATAACTTGATTTTAGAACTCTCAAATATTGTTTTTCATTTTGGTGGAATGCTTCTTTTAGTGTAGGTACACTACTTCTAAAACTTTCAGCTTTGAGTGGTGAATGTGCTAGGTTAACTCAGAATTTTGGATTATCGCCCCTTACTTCAATCCTTGGTTAATTACTCCCTTTTATATGGGATGATGCCTTCAAAGCTTGAGCTTGTGAAAAGAGTCAACTCCTTAAATATTGAACCAACTGAGTTCTTCTTCTCCCAAAAAATTTAAGTAGAAAATCAAGGTATAACATCAGAGTAGAATGACGCAGAGTTACAGAAGATATGGCAGCAGCAGTAGCAATGTCAAGGTCATAAAATCTTCAATATGCTTGCCAAATCAACATTCTTAATCTTAAACTTTGGCCCCAAGTTTTATTTTCAAACCTTAGATATGAATTAGAAAAGGCAACCTCTATTTTCTTCTTATATAAATTGTGATTATATAGAGGAGATAACTTCAATAAGCCATTTGACTTGCACAAAAATAATAACAAGGCAACATTTTTCTTTTGAACTAGATTAACCCTTTGATTTGATTTATAGCTCTATTGATTTAACTTTGCCTCCTTTTATTTAGCTTTTTTCTCCTTTCCTCTTGATGATTAAACAATAATAAAAACACCTTTTTTTTGTTATTTTTTGGCTTTACCTGAATTGTGCAATTTGCAGTCAACGGTGTCTTCATTTGAGACTTGTTTGGAGAATTGTGTGCTTGGTCTAAGTTGAGTATTAGACTAAACATTGATCTGCACTCAAGATTTAATAAGTGGATTATTCAAATAAAGAGTGACTTGGCCTACACAATAAAACATACTTTAAACTATTTTGGAATTTTAACCTAACCAAATATGTTTGTCATCATTAATATGTTAAATTATTATTTCCTAAACTCAATAGTATTATATAAAAAATTATAAATATTACTATTTTTCAATGTTTGGTCGTTACCATAACAATAAATAAATTAATTTACAAATAAATTATATAAAATATCTTAAAATAGTACTTTCAAATCTTATGTGACTTAAAATTTTTAGGATAAAGTATATTTTTTATCTTTAATATTTACAATATTTTTAAAAATATCATTAACGTTTAGTTGTATTCCATTTTATCCGTAACGTTTTTTATTTGTGCCAAAATTACTCTTGTACGTTAACTCTATGTAAAATGTTAGGATAAAATTAAAATCTTTTAGGATAATTATTTTAACATAAATAAAAAACATTGAAGACAAAAATAAATGAATTAAAAATGTTAGTGACAAAATTAAATGAAATTAAACGTTAGAATATTTAAAAAAAATAATAAACATTAAAGACAAAAAAGTATATTTTACCCAAAATTTTTAATAGTTAAATTAGAACAAAATTTTTTAGTATTTTTTTCTAATATAAATAACAAATTATCTATAAAGAAGTACTCTTTCATTTTATTCTTTAAAAAACTAATAAAACATAAAATAACATTAAAAGAACTAATTATATTGTAGATTATATTAATAAGTCCTTTTCAATGAAAATAAAACTTGGGAAAAATATGCTTGCCAAATCAACATTCTTAATCTTGAATTATATTATAATGATTATGATAAAGTCCTTTTAAATTTGAAAATTAAGTATTGAGTGAATTATATTATAATGATTATGATGATGAGCCTTTTCAATTAATCCAATAAGAATTGAGCGAATAAAATGAGTTGAAGACAACACACTTGAATTGGTTACATAAGACTTTATCCAAATGAAATAACTTTTGAAGGTCATAGTCTCCCATTGTCCAACAGTACAAACATAACAGGAATAACTTTTGTTTTTTGATCGCCTCCAACCACTTGTTTATTAGATGGTAGCTAATCCGAGGTATGTTGTTGCTCTTTTTGCTAACCTATCTAGTGATATTGATGAGTTCGGTCTTTTTCACAATTTCGAGTTTTTAAGATGTCTATGCAGCATATCACAATTTGCAGGTGGTCAAAGTCACATTACAAAAAGGCCTGCCACATCGCCATTAACCGGTGTCAGAAAGCACAGGCTAATAGTGAGCTTGGTTAAGGCGAGGCTAAGGCTAAAACTCACCTTAAATTAGCCCCTTGAATCAATGACTTGAGATTAAATTTTTCACTATCTTGTTTTGGGTCAGAGCTCCAGGCTCCTTTTTTTTGTTTGGTGGTAGATATGCAGAATCAGCTAGGGATACCCACTGACCAAATATACTAATGATATGTAAATTCAGGCAAAAACTGGTAAGGACTAAGGATACACAAACTTAGTATTGGGCTTATTTATCTAGTTTAGACCACCCACACTTCAGTCTCGTTTCAGTCTCATTTCATTATGATATGGCACTTATTATCAACGCAATTTGGCACAGATAGATGAGGGTTTGTATCTCTTAACTATCACTCTCGAGTATGATACTTACTGAAGGATGGGAATAGATACTTGTTTGGAAGAGTCACCCACTTTATCTCTACAGTATTCGAGAAATTAGTCATTAAACTTCTGGTCTGATAGATACCCAGTGCAAACCAAAAAAAAATGATATGGCACTTATTTTACTTTTGTGACCAATATCGTTTAGCGGCAAATCCATGAAATTCTGCAAAATGTGTGACAGGTGTCTAAGGTTAGTGCCATCATCTTGTCACATGATTTGAGTTACAAAATGACAATTTTGCCACACCTTTTTGCTTCCTTTCAGTTTGGACTCCAGGGTCCGTAGGCTGTAGCAGCAAGAGGACCCCAAAAACCTTGGGTTTTGTAAGGAATTTTGTTCACTTTCACTTGTCTACCACTACTGGTATTGGATTGCAGCTAACTCAAATTCAGATTTCACACTTATTATTGTTGTCATTAGGGTTCTTTCTTTTCATGTAGAATTAGAATTACAAGTACAACCTGTAAAAGAGAGAGAGAAGTAGCCAGGTAACTGCAGAGGTTTCTAGATTTCAACGAAGGTAGGTCAACTGCAACGTTGACATTTTCTCAAGCATGTTTCGTTCCATGCTGTTGCCACAGTCATAGGACCCCATAGAAAAAATAGAGTCAAGTTGATTTCTTTTTCTCTCTCTCTATCTTTTGCTTTGTTTTTGGTCCTTTCCTCTTTACTTTTCCTTGTTAGTATGCCTAAAGCTTGCTTTTCTTTCACAATTGGTGACTTGGGCTTTGTCCCAAAACAAGAAAAGATGATAAATTTGTTCAAATTTTGAAATTGCAAGCTCAAAATTTTAGTTTAGAACTTTGTATTATTCTCAGTTCTGTAATGCCATTACCATATTCTAAAATGTATAGGCTTCACTCTCAAATCCACCAGAGCAATGGTGCTCCTATTCTTTCTCCATATTCTCCTTCTTCTTCTTCTTTTTCTTCTTATAGTTCTTCTAATTCAGCTTCTTCATCCTCAGATTCTTCATCTGGGAATAGTAGAATAAGCCCTGCAATTATTTTCATCATAGTAATTTTATCTGTTGTGTTCTTCATCTTGGGCACCCTCCACCTGCTTGTTAGATTTCTCATGAGACAAAGATCTTCTTCTTCCTCATCAATTTCTCAATCCAATAGGTATCCTGAAATGTCTGAATCTGATGCATACCAGAGACAGTTGCAGCAACTATTCCACCTCCATGACTCAGGTTTAGATCAGGCTTTCATTGATGCACTCCCTGTGTTTCTCTACAAGGAGATAATTGGCTTGAAGGAGCCATTTGATTGTGCTGTTTGCCTTTGTGAGTTCTTGGAACAAGACAAGTTGAGGTTGCTGCCAAATTGCAACCATGCTTTTCACATTGACTGCATTGATACTTGGTTGCTTTCAAATTCAACTTGTCCCCTTTGTAGAGGGACACTTTATGCACCAGGGTTTTCATTTGAGACCCCATCCTTTGACTTTGAAGGTCCATGTTATGAGGACGAAGATGGTGTTTCAGTTTCAGGATTTGGTGTCAGTGGTGCTGGTTCTTCTAACAAGCCTGCTGAGAATCACATAAGGAATGGGAAGAGGGTTTTTTCTGTGAGGCTTGGAAAATTCAGAAGCTCAAATAATAATGGAGTAGATGGTGTTGAAAAATGTGAAGGAGAGAGTAGTAATAGTAGTATTAGTTTTAGTAATAGTCATGGTAATTTGGATGCAAGGAGATGCTACTCAATGGGGTCTTACCAATATGTTGTTGCTGATTCTGATTTGAGGGTGGCTTTGTGTCCAAGCATCAGTGGCAGTATGAGACAATTGATTAAGGGAAGAATAGCTACAACAAATGGGAACAATTTTTCTTCAACTGATGTTGATGTTGTTGAGGGAAAAAAGATCAGCAATGCAAGAAAAGGTGAGAGCTTTTCTGTTTCCAAGATATGGCAATGGTCTAGGAAGGATAACAGTAAGTTAAGAAGTTCATCAGAGGCTCGAATTCCATAATAATTCTATTTGTCACTGCAATTTTATTGCCATGGATGAACAACAATGTCAGAGGTACATGAACTGTTCAGTTTTTTGAATTTTGTATTCCAAGTTTCTAACCAATTTCATCTTCTTAGTGGTTCTTTGTTGAGATCCTTGTTCGTCTCATGCTTTGATTTAACCATTTTGTTTTTCTTTTTGTTGTAAATCATCCCATAAAAGCACTTTAGCAATCAGTGTTCTTTTAATTGAAATGATTCTCGACTCTTGAATCTTGGATTGTTGGATGAAAATTAGTCCTTTAATTCAAAAGTCTATTGAAGGGGTTACATGTTTTAGGCCTTAAGAATATTATTACAATTAATTATAGTGGTTGCAGTTTTGTTTCTAGCACAGTTCTTGGAAAGCTATATCTAGCAGAGATTTTTTGGAAAAAGAAAAGAACTATAAAAAAACCGGGAAGTTTCAGAACATTTTTCTTTAGTTGTGGGACCCTAATTGCATGTGATTCTTTTATCTAAGTGACAAAAGTGGTCTTTCTTATTAGCAATTTCTTGCAACAAGTGAGATGAGATAAAAGTGAGGTCAAATTAGGGTTGCTTTTTGGATGCTTCTTGCTTTTGAAAAAAAAAAAAAGTTGTTACTTGCATTAAATAATTAGATAATTTAATTAAATATATTAAATTATCTAATAATTTAAAGAATTATGCTATTTATATACTAAAATTAATTACTAGTATAAAATATACGTTGAAATATAAATATATATTAAAAATAAATTAAATCACACATTTATTTATATACAAATATATTAGTGATTAATTTTAATGACTGATTTTAGTATATAAATAATATTTTTGTAATTTAAAATATCTTTTTATAAATACACTTTTTATGAAAGTAGCCACCTAATAACAATTGGTTCATCCCACTGCCATTCGCACCGCCATTCTTCTACCTGGTTCTCTTTTGCTGTTGTGTATGGATCGATTCAGTTTGGATTGAACCTTACAAGTTGTAACTCTATCCGAGTCAGCCGAACCATCCCTAAACCATTTTTCTTAGTTGGGTCGATCATCAGTTGCAGACTTGTAGTGGTGATGCTAATAAAGTAATAATAGATAAAATATAATGAGAATAATAGCAATCAAACATTCAAACATCATATGTGGTGGACCCGCACTAAATAGAAAAAAAATTTACATGCGGTGTTGGGCAAGGCAGGCCGTTTCTGGTACAGGTTTGTTATTTTGTTTGATATGGATAGAAATAGGTCTTGAAGCGTCGTGGTGGTGGAAGTGGGAGATGTGATCGATTCACAAAATAGCAAGTATGTCTTCTCTGATAGGTAAAGTAAGTTTGATGGACTTCGTTTGATGGATTTTTTTTCATTCATTTGATGATTGTGTTTTTGAATTACAGATGAGTTGAAGGAGCAGCTTTTGGAGGTGGAGAATGGCGAAGGACACCCGAAAATGGAGGTACGCGATATTCGGAGAGTGTCGGATGCAGGGGTCCCAATACTGAAGGGCATCAGTCTGGAAATCCCAAAGGGCGTCATAGTGGGAGTCATAGGCCCCAGTGGCAGCGGAAAGTCAACGCTCCTCAGGGCACTCAACCGCCTCTGGGAGCCTCCCTCCGCCTCTGTCTTCCTCGACTCCCGGGACATCTGCCAGCTCGACGTGCTCTCCCTCCGCCGCAAAGTCGGCATGCTGTTCCAGCTGCCCGCCCTCTTCGAGGGCACTGTAGCCGACAACGTGAGGTACGGCCCCAACCTCAGCGGGAAGAAGCTTTCAGATGTTGAGGTATGTAAGCTGTTGATGCTGGCGGACCTGGACACTTCCTTCCTTCAGAAGTCGGCGGCGGAGTTGTCAGTGGGTCAAGCACAGAGGGTTGCGCTGGCCAGAACTCTTGCTAATTCCCCTGAGGTTTTGCTGCTTGATGAGCCAACGAGTGCTTTAGATCCTATTTCCACGGAGAATATAGAGGCTGCACTGTTGAAGCTCAACAAGAATAATGGCATGACCATGATTATGGTGTCTCACAGCATCAAACAAATCCAGAGAATTGCTGACGTCGTCTGCCTCCTCGTTGATGGTGAGATTGTTGAGATTCTCAACCCTAACCAACTCTCCCAAGCCAACCATCCCATGGCTCAGAGGTTTCTTCAACTCACCACTTAAAATTATGTTTAATATCAAATTTTCTATCCATTCATAATAAAGTACTCATCGGTGTTCGTCTTTCTAATTATTTTCCTGCAAGGTCCCTTTGATTCAGGCCACGTTGTTTGAATCCTATATCTAATTATCTAAATGAACTGTATTACTGAAATCATTGGCATCTAGATATTTATTATTTGTATTTCTTGTAACAATGTGACCCAGTAAGGTAACTCAGGTTGCTTTTTGGATGCTTTGGTTTGGTTTTCTACCAGAAGCTTGTTTTTTCTTTTTTTTTTTTTCATCTTTTTGGATTAAAAAGAAGAAAAGGAACAAGGAAAGGATTCGATTCCTTCTTGTGTCTCAGCCAAGCTTGTGTATAACACTACTTAAGTACAAAGTATGGAATTCTGATATTGTTTCAATTCAATTCAATTAATTATTTATTTTGATTAAATTTGTGAGTGACAAGTTTTTATGGTATCATAGTTGGTAGCTAGAAAAGCATAATGTGGTTTCTCTATTGTTATAAGATGAATTGTCTTATAATTGAAAGGAGATAGAAATAGAAATAAGGGTTTGTTTGGGTGAGTTTTTAAGAAAATATCTTTTTTTGAGTTATCTTTTTTTAAAAGATCTTATAGAGAAGTAAAAGTAATTTTATGTTTGGATATCTCATGTAAAAAGGTCTTTTTATCTATCAATTATGTTTAGGTATAACAATATAAAAGTATTTTTTTGTTTATTTATTACATGAAAAACATCTTTTTTTAAGGAAAAAAGATCTTTTAAAAAAAGATGTAAATTACAGCTTCTCAAAAAATATCTTTTTTTTTATTTTACTAGTGCTTTTACTTTTACTACTAGAAATTTGCCAAACACGTTAAAAAATAAAAAAAAGATCTTTTTTCATTGCAAAAAGATCTTTTTTTAACAAAATAATGGCGCCCAAACATGCACTAAATAAATAAATAAAGTATAAAGATGAAGTTAGTGAAATGAATTGGTTTATGAGGGAAAAAAAAAGATATACATTATAAATATTGAAATTTGAGTAAAATCATGTGTGACATATTATGTATTCGATTTTTTTAAAATAAATAAAAAAATTTATTTATATTTACATGTATTTTTAAAATTATTTATATTTTTATATTATTTTATTATCACCACAAACAAAATAAATATATTCATATTTTGTTTATAGTGTAAAGAAATAATATTTATTTACTTAGGGTGTGTTTGGCGAACGCGTTCAAAGAGAAGAAGTGCGTTTAAACATCTTGAAAGCTTCAATTTTTGGTTTGACAAACTTTTGGTTCATGAACGCAGAAGTGATTTTGCATTCAAAACCACGTTTTCAAGAAGCAACAATTTTAAGCTTCTGCGTTTCACCAGCAGACTTTTAACCATCAATAATCAATCTTTATTTATCTTTTACCAACTTTATCCTTTATGCATACTATTGTATTATTTATATTATTTTTGTTTATATGAACTATCTTTTTTATTATTTACTATTTTTTATTAATTATTTATTTAATATTATACACTTTTGTAATTGTAATTTTTTATATTATTTTTATTATTTTTTATAATATAATTTATTGATTCTATTATGAACGTAAATTAAACAAAAATTAATTGTAAATAATAATAATAAAAGATTATAGCATACTAAAAAAAAAGTACTAAAAGTACTAAAAATATATTATATAAAAAAATCATAAAAATTTATTTGATTTATTTCAATTACTACTAAGATAAATATTTAATTTCTTTATTATTCTTAATACTCTCTAAAATTTATATTTTGTTAATTTTAATTAAAAGTATATTTTGCCAATTTTTATATATTATTTTTATTTTAGTATATAAATATTAATTTTATCATAGAATTAATTAATAAGATCTATTCAAATATCTAAATTAAAATGATAAAATAATATACAAAAATTATTTAAATTGATGTCTATTTTAATAATTTTGTATTTAAAAGTGATTTTGAGTAGTGTAATCCAAACAACATTTATTTTACTATAATCCATTTTGATATAAATATTGCCAAACATAAATCACTTAATACAAACTTACTTTTTATCAAAATCAAGTTTGTAAAATAATTTTATTCAAAAACTGTAATCCAAGCACACACTTAGCCATCAAATCTACCTAATCAAATTCACTTCAAGACAATTTTCTTTAACTTCAATTAAATTATGGTTGCGTTTGTTTCTAACAACGGGATAAGATAAGACAGAATAAGACATAAAGGACAGAGACACAAATTTTTATGATTTTGTATCATATTTTGTTATAAACTAAAACAAATTATGAAAATTTAATTTATTCTCATTTTTTTATTCAAAAAATTTGAGACAAAAAATATAATTATAAAAAATTAACAAGAATAATGAAAGAAAAAATGAAAAATAAGTTGTGTTTCTTGTTAGTGTTTTCGTGTCCTTCCTATCATGATGGACACAAAATACACTAATTCAGTATTCTTGGACACATTGTCTCTATCTATGTCCCCTCTTTCAAATACGATTTTATGTCTATGTGTCCCTGTCTCAATGTCCTGTCTCTGTAAACAAACGCAGCCTAAATGTGTTGTGACCATCAACCTTTGTTAATCACTTATTAGGTTTTTTTACTTAAATAAATTAAATAGGATCCAAAATTACTTAAATCTCCAAAAGCAATTTTTGAAACGTGAATATTCTAATCCTAATGATATATAAATCGTGCCAGAGGAATGTGGTTTATTTAATATGTTAACCACTACACCCGAGATGATTTATGCATGAATGACTTTTGAGGAATAACACATAAATCGTCCTAAGGTGGTCAGTTTTACCAATTGTATGTGAATCGTCCCAAGCTAAGAGGATTTATATGGTTTCAGACAAAAACACAAGACCCTGTAAAGATTTATACGATGTGAATTTTGCATGAGAAATGAGTACTCAATTAAGCTCCTGTCTGTCTCAAAGTGGGGTTTATAACACTGAAACTCCGAATAGTTTTGGCATCGTACTATCTTTTGAATCTGAGGATTGTCACTGTCATTTGGAATTAGAATCCGAAAAATACTATGAATTTTCTGGCCTTTTTACTTTGGATTAATCCTTGAACACAACATTTTTCTTTCATTTTCTATTATTTGATACTTTGTACCTTGAGTCTAACCGTGACTTTAAATGTTTTGTCTCAAACTTTACTTGACACAAAAACATCACAAACACTTGATTGTGCAACTCTCTTTTAGTTCAGATTCTTCGTTCAGTTACTCCCAGACAGTGGTGCTCAAAGCCTTTGGCATACTCTGTTAAATGCACTTGATCTCGACTCTTAGTGCTCTGTCTCAAGGGTTATTTGACACATTTACACCACAAGCATATGGCTAGGAAAACAACTCTTTGAGATTTTAATCATATTTGACCTTCCTAGCCATTGATGCTTAAAACCTTGGATCTTGCTTTTCTTTATTTTCTTTTTACTGTTTCTTTTGCTTCAAAGATTAAGCTTTTGTTTAATTCAGAGAATTCATAGTAGTTCTCTAAATTCCTATTCCTTATACACCAATATCCTTTGATTCAAATTCAACTATGCACTGTTCATATCATACATTCAGAATCAAAAATATTACCACCACAATTAAGTAAATAAGACTACTCTTAAATATAAACTCAATTTCTCATGCAATACATCACTTCTTTTCTTTTATTTTTAGATTCAAGTTCAGTAAGTGGTACATGAGACAATTTTTTTTAAACTAAAAGCAAATAACAGAGTGAAACTAAATCTAAAAACTGAAAGTACTAAAGATCATGCAGGCAATCAAAATAACAGAAAACAGAAGACAACAAAATAAGAACGGAAGGAAAAATAGAATGAAAAGAACTCAACCACCTTAGTTATGCTGGTGGCCATCTCATTCCTCTGGCTATGCTCCTTCATGAAGAACAATCATATTCCCATGGTGCACATATGATAAGGTAAACAGAGAGCACACTCTACACACACCAAACTTAATAGTTTGCTTGTCTCCAAGCAAAGAAAAACTCTAGGGTGTCAAAAATTGTTTTATTTGCTTCTCTTCCTGTTCTAATCACTTTGCATGACCAAAACACATGTAAAACAAGAAAAATTCTAAAAAAGTTGAGATAAAGTAATTTAAAACCAGAACTAAAATAACTATAATACTAAAATCAAAATAACTATAAAATTAAAACCAAAGTGACTGCAAAATCAAGAATACTAGTAGTTGGGTTGCCTCCCAACAAGCGCTTCTTTAACGTCACTAGCTTGACGGTTGATTGTTGCTTTTTCTTCCTCTTCTTTCAATTAGTTAAGAGAAATGACTTTAGTGGACATGAGAAAAAAAATGATACCCAAAAAAATAACTCCCATACAACTCTCTGATTCATTAGTACCAAGGAAAGCATATTCAAGTATTGGGGGAGAAGATTTTAATTCAAATGTGGGTGGTGCATTCAAATTTTTCTTCTCAGGAGCTTGCATGGATAGAATTAAAGGGACTTGTATGGCTTCCTCCGAAATTATTGGAATGTGCAAGCATGGATTGTGCATGGCTTCCTCCTTTATTTGTGTATCTTCCTCCTTTTTTGTGCATCTTCCTGCTTTGTTTTTGCATCTTTCTCTTCTTCCATGTGTTAGGGTTGAGAGTTCTCTAATTCATTGGAGTATGAACTCCTTTGATTGATTTCCTCACTTTCTTCCATAGGATCTTACATTGTATCTTTTTTGAAGGAATTTGCTTGTTCCTCTTCCTAGGGCTTGATAATCAACTCCACATATTTCTCTATATTTTTGAAACTTATCCTTATGTCATGTATGCATTCTTTCATGACAAGTTCAAGAGCTGATGACTCTTGATATGAATAAAAAGAAGATGATGGTTTTTGATATGAGTAGAAAGATGATGGTTCTTGATATGGATAGAGAGGTGATGGTATGAATATGGAGATGGTGATTCTTGATAGATGGAACATGGAATATTGAAGTTTCTTTGGCCTTGATTTTTCCAACCACAATTCAGGTAGTTCTTCCATCCACAATAATATGAATAACTCATTGGGTGTGAGTAGTAACCCATGTAATCTATACAAAACACTAAACAGAATTAAACGCGCCATGTAGTAAACAGAAAAACAAAGAGAAAAGAACAGAAATAATTTTATTTTCATTTTAAAAATATATATATATATATATATATATATATATTCAAAAGAAATAAAACAAAGAAAAATAAAATAAAAAAATAAAAATAAAATGATGATTTTATAACTTTTTGTAACCTTGAAGATGATTTTAATAACAAAAAAAGGTTATGGACGAATTTGATTTTCACCCGAAATTTTAGAGATAAAAAAAATACTTAACCCTAATTTTTATTATTCTAACAATTTAATAATTTCAATCATTTAAATTTCAATTCTCAAAAATTGGGTTAGAAATTAATTATAACTTAATAATCGATTATATATATATATATATATATATATATATATATATATATAATATAATATAATATAAAAGTACGCAAATAATAATATCTAATGTATAATTTATTTATTTTTTTGAGATGATTAATGTATAATTTATTGTGGATTGATTTATTATCCAACTTTTTTTTATAAACATTGTAGTATGTGAAAATAGTGATTTTTTTATTATTATTTGAAAAATTATTCATAATTTTTTTATTATGTAATTAACTTAATTAATAATCTTTATTATTATTTTTCTACCAAAAAAATCATATTTAAACTATTTATATATTTTTCTGATATTAATAAATAAATAGGTATTTATACTATTATACTTATTGTCTTAGATAATATTTAAATTTATTAAATTTACCTATATTAAGAGGAGAAAAATTATGTAATAAATCATATGTTATAAAAATTAGTTGATTTATACATAAATTAACTTTATTAAAAATAAAAAATAATTTATCATATATAATAATTCTTGATATATGTAATATCATGTATATATTAAAATGATCTATTTTAATTATGTGAATTATTATTATTATTATTGTTGTTGTTGTTGTTGTTGTTGTTGTTGTTGTTCACATTTTCATTACATTAGTAAACAATATTTAAGATTAAAAAATAAAAAAATAATTATATATTTTTTAGTTTGATTAAAAAATCTCTTGTAAGTATATCCAACTTTTATATATACTAAATGTATTAATATTTAATAATATAATATTTGTTACAACAATGATTAAAAATATTAACTCAAGTGAGTAAGATTAACTTAGGTCCATTACTCGAATTCGAAATCCAAATTAAGTTCCTTATCTTAGGATTCAATATATATGAAATTTATGCGTTTTATCTCAAATTGGCTCAAATTGAATTTCTGTTGTTAGTTAGAGATAGTAATGTATATTCATGTGAGTGCGGCGGATTTTCTTTCCCATCCTTTACTCCTGTGTTAAAAAAAATCCTCTACCCTTCTCTATTCTTATTGCAAGTCTCTATTTAATTATCTTCTTAGGAAATGCATATACCCATAGTTATCTATAGATATTCTTTGATTTTTTTTAAAAATTAACAAAAATCGTCATAATATAATAATTATAAAATAATCAATTCAATATAATTCAACACAATTCATAATATATTTATTATGAAAAATAACATTTTAAAATTAAAGACATGAGGAGTATTAATAGCAAATGAGAACTTAAAATTAGATGTAAGCAAATTAAAATGATGTATTTAATATGATTTGTAAGAAAAAGTTCCCGTTATTCAAGTATAATACACGTTTTATTATTTTTTTGGTGACTAAATAGAAAAGAAAGAAAAAAGAGACAAAACCAAATTAATTGGCTAGGGTCATATCTAAATCTATTAGATGTTGAAGCTCACTCCATGGTTGGCTCCAATTCGAGTGAATGTCCGCGACAGAAGCAGCTGCTTTAGCCATACAATCTGCAACACTATTTGCAGTCCTCTGAATTAAAAGAATAGAGACTCTCCAATTCCAATTCATAACCTCCTGAATATGCTTTGCCAAATCCCATTCCGGAATATCCTTACTAAGCATTCTCTGGTTTACCAAGAAAAGAGCTTCTAAACAGTCTGTTTCACAAATAACCTCACGAAATCCACTCTCCCAAGCCAGAAGCAAACCTCTCCAAATTGCATACAATTCAGCAAAAAGAACACTGCACACTTCGACTTTTCCAGTGCAACCTTTCAACCAACATCCATCAGGATTGCGAATAATACAACCAAAACCAGCATAGCCAGAAGGAGCAAACCAACTAGCATCACAATTCAATTTAACAGAATGAACTGGAGGTGGAACCCAATGCAAACAAAGTGAAGGAGGAGACAGAGATTGATGCATAGCAAAAATAGTGTGAAACTCCCTTACTGAACTACGAATCAAACTCACCACTTTACTAGCACTCCATGAATCATCTATATTAAATAAGTCATGATTTCTGCTTCTCCAAATCCACCAGATAGTCGAAAAGAAAAGAAAAGCATCTCCACTCCTTGCACCTCTGCAGAGCCAATAATGTAAATTCGAGTTATCTGAATACAAGCCTAAAAGGGTCCAGACCTCCTTGGCACTAGGGCACTCCCGAAGACAATGAAGAATGGATTCAGAACCATTCTGACACCGATGACAGGTGCTAGATAAAGCTAAACCACGACCCAAACGAAACTCTACTGTAGGAATAGCATTATGGAGACTGAGCCAAATCAAGAACTTATACTTCTCAGGAATATGCAAACGCCATACCCACAACCAATTATCATGCTCATTCCAGTCAAACTTTCTTTTGGCTAGCCAATTGTACCCACTCCTAGCTGAGTAGAGTCTAGAAGATGCCACACCCCACGACCAACCCGAACTCTCTCCAGCATTCAAATCCGGATTATAAGCATTCAAACGCTGTTTGACATCTTTTGGAATGATAGAGAAAATATCATGGAGATTCCATTGACCATCTTTCCAAACGTCTCTAATAGTTAAATCAGAGTCAGATATATGTACAAAAGGGACATCTTGAGCAATTGGGCCCTCAATACTCCAATTGTCAAACCAAAAAGATTGATCAAGTGACCCAACGCACCAAGAGAAGGCATCCTTAAGAGCACCAAAAGCCTTTGAGATACTCTTCCAAACATGAGAAGCATTGCAAGGGACAGGGCCATCTAAAACTCCCTCATTCCTCAGATACTTCGCCCTCAATAGAGCAACCCAAGGCTTGTCCTGACAATGAAAAAGTTGCCACACCAATTTACCAAGTAAAGATATATTAACACACGCAGGGTCTCTAACACCCAGGCCACCAAATTTTTTTGGAGTGATCACGGTCCTCCAATTAACAAGAGAAAGACCTCTACCATCAACTTGACCCTTCCAAAGGAACTGTCTCATCATAGAAGATAATTTATCGCAAACCCAATTTGGAAAAAAGGATACCTGCATATGATAGACAGGGATGGATGCTGCAACAGAATTGATCAGGCAAAGTCTCCCTACTTTATTTAGAAGCCTTCCTTTCCAATTAGCTAATCTTCCCCTCACCTTTTCAATCACCGAATGAAAAGAAGCCCTACTGGTACGGGAATGATTAAGGTTAACTCCAAGATATCTTCCTAAGTCCAAAGTAAAACGTATTGAAGAAACACTAGTAAAAATATTTCTTCTACGAGCAGTCACATTTTTAGAACAAAAAGCTTTAGACTTTTCAAGATTCACTTTCATGCCAGATGCCTTGCAAAAAATATTAAGAGAATACATGACCATTTGGACCTGACTTTTTGTAGCCTGGCAGAAGAGTAAGAGATCATCTGCAAACATCAAATGAGAAAATTTTGGGCCACCCCTAGTGACAGAAACTGGTTTCCACACACCCTTGACCACCTTATGAGATATATAGCAGGCAAGTCTTTCCATACAAAGCACAAATAAGTAAGGAGACATTGGATCGCCCTGTCTAAGCCCCCTTCTAGGAGCAAAACTATCCAATCTATTCCCATTCCACATAATAGAAAGAGAGGATGCACGGACACAAGTCATAATCAAATTAACAGTGATGATAGGAAAACCAAAAGCAATGAGAGTACTCTCCAAAAACCTCCAATCCACCCTATCATAAGCTTTTTCAAGATCAATTTTAAAAGCAAGAGTACCTTTCTTGGATTTTGTGTGCTTCATGAAATTCAAAATTTCTTGGGCCACAATAATATTATCAGGAGCACCACGACCCGGAATAAAACCTCCTTGTAAAGGACTAACAATATCTGGAAGAAAAGGCTGAAGTCGGTTAGTCAATACTTTGGTGATAATTTTATAAACAACATTACACAAGCTAATAGGCCTGAAATCCTTCATAAAGGTAGGATTATCAATTTTAGGAATAAGCACAATCAGAGTTTCCATGATGCTAGGATTTAAGAACTCTCCCAAAAAAGCGCTCCGGACAATATTCCAAATCTCAGTGCCTACTATCTCCCAATATTCTTTAAAAAAATAAGCTTGAAAGCCATCTGGACCAGGAGCCTTAAAAGGGCTCATACTGAATACTCTGACTTGACTTCCGCAAAAGAGACAGGGTCAATTAACCTAGCACAAGCCTCAGTGCTTAGAGTGGGCATCGGAACATCCCCTAAACAATCAACCTCAACCTCTTTCGTTGTACCAAAGAGATTCTTGTAAAAAGAGAGGGCTTCTTCCTGGAGAATATCTGGATCAGTAGACCAAGACCCATCTCTAACATATAATCCATGTACTCTATTATGGTTTCTACGCACCAAAGTCTGAAGATGAAAGAATTTAGTGTTTCTATCCCCATACTTGACCCACTGCTCTCTAGATTTCTGGTACCAAAAAAGTTCCTCTTACAATAAAAGCCTATTATAATCTTCCCTCAGTTCAGCTTCTTTAATTCTCAGAGATAACACATCGGTAACCTCCAAACGCCGTTGAATCTGATCAATCTGATATTCCAGCTTATTTTTTCGCACAAAAATATTTCCAAAAATCTTTGAGTTGAAGTCCAAAGAAGCCTGTTGAACCATCTTAAGCCTTTCAGTAACGCCTCCAAACTCTTGATTCCAAGCCTTACTAATAACATGTTTATAAGAAGGATGTGTTGCCCACGCAGCTTGGAACCTAAAAGGACGAGAACCTTTCACTCTGGGGCTACCATGACAACGAACTAAAATAGGACAATGATCAGAATGAAGCCTGCTAAGAATTTCAGAATAACCCTCAGGAAACATTGACATCCACGCCTCATTAACTAGAGCTCTATCCAACCTTTTAGCCAAGTCCCTGCTAGCCTGAACTGCTCTATACCAAGTATATCTCCTACCAGTCACTTTAAGATCAAAGAGCTCACAGTCATCTAGAGTAGTAGCTAATAGACTAGCTCTGTGAGAAGAAAAATAAGCACCTGTACTCTCATCTGGTGCCACAATCTCATTAAAATCACCAATGGCCATCCATGGTCTATTATGGCCTGAATTAATAGAACGCAAATGATCCCAAAGCATACATCTTTTTTCGAATTGAGGACTCCCATATACTGCACTACAAAGCCAAACTAAGTTACCCACACTCACTTTCACTGTGATACATTGGTCAATTTGATCAATAACCACACAAAAAGCATTAGCAATAGAAGATAGAAACCAAATGCCACCCCTGTGTCCTACTGCTTCCTCAATACCAACACAATGAAAACCCAACTTATCCCAAAAATTTTTTAAATTATTAAACATGGTATGAGTCTCAAAGAGAAAGAAGAAAGATGGTTTATATATTCTCACCAAATTTTTGTAATGCACACGGGCCATCTTGTTAGATGCACCCCTCACATTCCAGGCTATGATATTGAAACTATCCATAAAAAACAGCAAAAAGGGAGCTCCAATAACAAACCCGAGACTCAACATGTTGTCCCTGTCTTCGACAATCCTGCCTTTAATGGACTCTCAAGTGGCAGCCCAATTTTCTCCGTCGAAACTTGCACCATACCTGCCGTCGATGCTCCATCCTTATCTACTGGTGAATTCTGCAAAGAGTTTGGGCGAGGACGCTTTCGCACAGTGCCATTTGTTGTCTCACATTGCTGCTGATAATGAACATTGTGCCGGGTCCCCGAAGAAGCCACACTAACCGATTTTCCAATATTGATGCCCCTGCTTAATTTTACTTTGGATCCAGTAGCATGTGTTGTACGTTGGTGGTTAGGCCTTGTCCAAGTACTGGTAGCCTTGTTAGGAGTCTTCTTTGCTTTTGGTTGGACCTGATGGGTACTAGGAGAAGGCTTTTGACCCATTTTATACTTTCCTTTCCTAATCACTTGAGTCCAACCTTCCAAATCCTCATGTTGTGCATGGTCTATATGAACAGCATGCAAATCACTCTCCACCAAATCCGGGACAGTAACATTTACAGTCTCATCTCCAAGATTCTTGCCAAAATGAAAACTTGCCTTTTCCACATGCACTGGATTTTTTGAAGTTGAGCTTTCTGGCTGTTTTGCTACATCGCTGATCACCTTGGCATTAGTTCCTCCTCCTGCATTGCTGTCAGTCTTGCACACCTTCATATCATGACCAAACTTGAGACAGGAGCCACAAATAAGGTGAAGACTTTCATATTCAACCTCATATTCAACACCTTCAACAAGAATCTTCTTAGTCACTGGCAATCCTAAATCTATCTAAACACAGGCTCGAGCATATCGTCCTCTTTCAGCTAATTTTGTTGCCAAATCAACCTTAACGGGAATGCCAACTGCAGCCGCAACACGGAGCATTGTATCTTCTTGGTAGCACCAAATTGGTAATCCAGAAATTCTAGTCCACACTAAAGTTGCTCCAAAACAGTTTTCACTTGATCTAAACTCTTGATCCCAAGGCTTCACAGCCACATAATTTCCCTCAATGATCCATGGACCTCCTAAGAGAACCTTTTCTAGCTCCTCAGCCACATCAAACTTCACAAGAAAGTAGTCAAATCCCACGTCCAATAAATCAAAACCTCCCTTAATCCTCCATACCGTTCGGAGTTTATGAGACAATGCAGTGTAGCTATAATGTTTACCTAGCACCTTAATCACTATAGCATCCTTATAAGGTTCTGCCAAGCAATTCTTAGCTTCTTGGGTAAATGTGACACTCGGTGGTAAGAGATCTCCTTGCTTCCTAGAAACTATCTCCCGATAAAGTTTCAACAAGTGAAAAAGCTTTAGCAATCTTGGAACCCACAACTTTGTCCCTGAAAGAAACCTTCAAAGGCTTAGAAACCCCTCCCGAAATATGATCCTCCTTTTCTCCTGATGCAATCCCTCCCCCGCTCTCCCCCTTATCTCTTCCGCCGACATTATCGGCTGCCTCACCGTGTTTCACCCTCAAAGTCTCTTCCCCGCTCACTCCACCGCTCATCTTCGATTTTCAAAATTGTACAGAGTACGGAGTACGTACTCCCACTATACATAACAATATTAGTGTTAATTTATATATTATTATTATTATTATTGAATATTAAAAATAAACAGTATTTGTATTATTAGTATTTTTTTGACCTTCCTCAACTCTATAACTATGATTAGGTCTAAAAGCTCTTTCACCTCATTAGAAACAAATATAATCCAATAAATTTCTATCTGATAGTGTTATACATTGAGATCATCATAGGAGAATTAATTTTAGCGAGTTAATGGTACAGTGTATAATCACCACAGGAGTGTTTTTACATAAAATTATCAATGAATTATGTATGACTTCTGATGAAAATAATATATTTAACATGAATGTTGTTTATTAGGTAAAAGATAACAAATTGACAAAGAAAATTTATTACAATGGGTATATTTATTTTAATAAATATTCTTCTATCAAATATTATAAAAAATACAGTGGTTACCCTAATTTCTACAGATCTAACTTCCATTGGCAGTAGGATGCTTAAATTGAGTCATTTTTAGGCTATGATATTCGTCAAATAAATAATCAATGAAATATTCATTTATACCTTCTTATTTTGAGTACATTTATACATAAAATAAATTATACATAAAAAAAAATAAGAGAAAAAAAAGTTAAAATAACAAGAACAATAAAAATGATGATTCATAGAGCAGCTCCAATGAGATCAAATTTTAGGTATCAATTTTGATCTTACAGTAAATGATTTAACGTAATTTTTTAAATTATTTATAAAATTCTAATTTTTCTATAATCTAAATATGATAATTTAGGGTGTTCATGGATCGGATTTGATCCGCATATTCGTGGTGTTTATCCGAATTTGACTCGGAAAATGCGGATATGGATCCGATCTGCAAGACTATCAGATCGGATTGCAGATTTTGTATAGATATTCGCATATCCGATTTACATATTTGCGTATCTGCAAAAATAAAGAAATAAATAAATAAATATTCTTTTTATGTTTTATTTCAACTAATAATTATTATATATGTTGTATTATTTTAATTTATTATTTAAGAAAAGTATGTTTACTAATATTTTAAGAGTAAACATATTTAAAAGAATAGAAAAATAAATTTTATTGATATTTTTAATAAAAAAAAGCTTTTAAAAATATTTTTGTGTTTTGCGGATATATCCGATCTGATCCGCACATGGATCGGATCCGAATTTAAAAACTGCGAATATTGGATCCGATCCAATTATTTTAGTGCAGATCGAATAAAAATTTTGGCCATAACCGATGCGCGTTCACCGCTATATGGTATATAATTATTAACTTTGTAATTTTATATTTTTATTTTATTTAAATTTTCACAATTTAATTAAATTTATTTAAAATAATAAAAAATAATTTAAAATTTAGATTGAAATAAAACCAAGCATTGGAGTGACAAATTTTACATTAAATTTCAAATCAAATCTTATGATATATAATCCACAAATAAAATAAAATTAATACCAAGCATTAGAGATGTTCTTATAAATTTGTTTGACCATCTATATATAAAAGACCATTAGATCATGATTATCTAATAAAATTAATTTGTATTTATTACATTCAATTTGAATAAATAAAAAATTATCTTATTTTAGTTTGGTCCTTAATATCATGAATTTGACTGAATAGATATGATTTGATCTAATTTGATATGATCATTAATTGAAAATATCTTAATTGCCTATTTTATTTATAAATTATTAGTTTAATGACTAATAAATTAATCAAATTAATTAATTAATACACATAATTATTATAATTAATTTGGTTTAATAATTTAAAAGAAATAAATTAAAAAATACTACCAGAATATTAAAAAAATACTACCAAAATAAATTGATATAAATTATAATAAATTATGTGATGTTTAAATATCTAATCAAATTAATTAGTTGATATAATTAATTTATCGTAATAAATTATATTTAATGAATTAAAAAAATAAATCGAAAAATATTTTCAAAAGTATGTCACATCAACTTTATCATTAAGTATAAAAATTTAATTTTTATATAATAAAATAGATAGAAAAATAGAATAGATAAATAAATTTACTAATTACTTACTGTATCTTTAATTAAAAATTAAAATATTTTATTAACTCAAATATTTTTATCACAATAAAGACCTAATTAAAAGAATTAAAATGATTCAAGAAGATAATTAAAAAGAAAAAAGGTATAATAAAGTCTCCGTTGTAAATTTGGTAAACATAAATAAAAACCCTAAACTAGTCAACAAAAGAAAAAAACCCTAAACCTCACTAACAAGGGTTCTGACTGCAGGTATTGAAAAATAAATAAATGAAAAAATTAAATATAAAATAAAAAATAAAAAATAAAATCCATAAACCCCAACACACATACACTATGCTATGCTATGCTCTCTAATCCAGCTCCGCCGCTACGCTACTAGCTCCTCTTCCCCACTCTCTCCCCTCCACAATCTCGGTTACTTCTTTTACTCCACCGTAACCGCCATGGTGCCCCACCCCAAGGACGATGAGTACCTGAACGCTGCCATTCCGAAGCGTATCAAGATGTTCGAGTCCATCCAGGCCGAGCAGAAAACCCAGCGCCTCTCACTGTCGCCGGATCCAATCAAGGTCACACTTCCCGACGGCACGGTCAAGGACGCCGCCAAGTGGCAAACGACACCGTTCGATGTGGCGAAAGAGATTTCCAAGAACCTCGCCAACAACGCACTCATCGCGAGGGTCAATGGTGTGCTATGGGACATGGCCAGGCCTCTCGAGCAGGATTGCGAACTCAGGATCTACAAGTTCGAAGACGACGAAGGCCGCGATACGTTCTGGCATTCTAGCGCTCACATTCTTGGCCAGGTAGTTTTCTTCAATTCGGAACGTTTTTCGATTTTATTTCTTTATTATTCTGTTTGATTTTGGAGTTGATGGTGAAAATGACGGTGGTTTTCTCTTTGCAGTCGCTTGAGTTGGAGTACGGATGCAAGCTCTGCATTGGGCCTTGTACTACAAGAGGAGAGGTGAATTGTTTCTTTCTACTTGGATTTAACTTGGTTTAGGATTCGAAATATGTAGTTTTCTCGAGAGAAATTTCATTATTGCCAGTCATGCTGTTTGTGTTGTTACACTGAGTAATGATATAGCATCGTCAAAAAACTCGGAAACATGTTCCTGCATACTAAATAGAGTAAAAAAGGTAGATACTTCCAATGCCTTGAAATCTTAAACAGCAGTCATCTTCAACTCGCTCTATTTAGTAAGTAGATTCATACTTAGGAGGATAGATCATTTTTCTGGTTTTATTATTTTGTTGCAAGATAAATAGTATGGATGAGAATGTGGATGTTGTTGCAGGGTTTCTATTATGATGCCTTTTATGGTGACTTGGGATTGAATGATGATCATTTCAAGCAAATTGAGGCTGGGGCGTTGAAGGCAGCTGGGGTATTTCTCATCCTTCATCCTTCTTTTCTCTGTGTGTTTATGTGTGCATATTTATAGAGTTGTTTCTTGTTACTGTGTGTGTTTGTAATCAATAGCCAATAGTTGTTAGATTGTTATCTATTAGCTTGACAATTTTTGTAATAATGTACTGAATGGCATCTCAAAATTTCTGTGGCTTTGAGAATATTTGTACTCTGCCAGTCTGGTATTCACAAAAGATTTTAAATTTCAACTCTGTGAATGAGAATTCTTCATCTGGTTGTTAGTTGGCTATTCCTTTTTATTAGTATGCTAAATTGCTAATGCAAAGTTTTTGGATTTTTTTGAGTGTTATTGCTCAGTATGATAAGTTTGTAGTTCCCTTAATGTACATGATGGTTGATGAGCATTATGCTTACAGGAGAAACAACCTTTTGAGCGCATTGAAGTAACACGTGATCAAGCACTTGAGATGTTTTCAGATAATATGTTCAAGGCAAGCATAGCAGTGTAGTAGTTCTGTTATCTTTTGCACCACATTACCATATTGATCTGAACAACACATTGCTTATTTTGTTTCTTCTGAAGCCTATGATATCATGTTGCTTATGCTATGTTCTTGCTATTGTCATCAGGTTGAAATTATCAATGATTTGCCTGCTGATAAAACTATCACAGTATACAGATGTGGTCCACTAGTAGATCTGTGTCGTGGACCACATATACCCAATACTTCATTTGTTAAGGCAATTGCCTGTTTGAAGGTATTTATTTAAATTTTGTTTATGGATATGTGTTCGACAAAGTTTGATTTATTTGGAGACATGTGTTAATCACAAGTAGTTTTGTTATTGGTGGTTTTGCAATTCTAGGCTTCTTCAGCATATTGGAGGGGGAACAAAGATCGGGAGACTTTACAAAGAGTTTATGGCATATCTTATCCTGATCAGAAGAGTTTAAAGGTGATCTTCATTTCTTTACTAATTTCTTTGGAATAGAATATCCAGCTGTAAACTGAGCTGTGGCAGATTGAATGATCAGTTTCCATACCTTGTGAAATATTACTGAATAACCAACTAATAGCTGCTAATGGCCTGGTATTCTAGATGCTCATTTGATGTTTGAAATTATGTGTACTGCTACAGAAATAGTAAAATATTGCCTGCCAGTAATCCGACGAATAAAAAAGAATATAGATTATCTATTACCAATCTTGATGTTATGATTTTATATCTTGAAATTATAATTCTGTTCCAGGAATATTTGCTTAGGCTGGAGGAGGCTAAAAAGTATGATCACAGGATTTTGGGAGTGAAACAGGAGCTTATTTTTCATCATGAATGGAGGTATAAAAGGGTGTACTTACTGTCTTTTTGCAGCTCTTAGTAAGCTTCGTTTTCTGATGCATCACAATTCATCTTTTTTTATGCCAGCCCAGGAAGCTGGTTTTTCCTTCCACATGGTGCACTGGTATACAAAAAATTGATAGGTTTCATAGAGAGTCAATACAGAGTCAGGGGCTATCAAGAGGTTAAACATTGGCGTAAAGTTTCTTGATATGGAGAAAAGTGATTTTTTATTCAAACACTTAATACTTTCAATCATCAGGTCATATCTCCAAATGTATTTAACATGGATCTCTGGAAGCAATCTGGTCATGCTGACAATTATAGAGAGAACATGTTTATCTTGGAGGTATATTTTTATGTGTGCAAGACTGTATGTTGGAGGACTGGTCTGTCTGCCTACGATATATATATATATTTTTTTTGCTTTGATGTATCTGGTTACTCATTTCTCAGCTGCTTATTTTATTTTACTTTTTAAATTATTGTTGATCTGTAGGTATGAAACTAATAAATGAGTTTACATAGTATCTTTTTAGTATTATTGGTATTCACAGTACCTTCTGTGCTTTGAATCATGCATGTATTTTTGAAAGCAATCAAGCTATCTATCCAAACTATATCATGTTTGATCTGTTCTAGATTGAAAAGCACGAATTTGGGCTGAAACCAATGAATTGCCCGGGGCACTGCTTGGTCTTCAAGCATAGAGTTCGCTCGTACAGGGGTAAGTAACAAATATTTTGACATTTATGTCCTTAGGTAGCATCTCCTATATATGCTTACTTGGTGTGGCTAGGGTATTCAAGATTTTAACATTGAATTTAGGATAATAAAGAAAGTATGTTTTTGTGGTCTGATATATAATAGACAAATTGGTACATGGTTGAGTCTACGATGTTCAAAGTGGACATAATGAAGAACTAAGTTAAAATCTTATATGTGTAATTTCATCTCACAATTATTTAATGGTTCTGCAGAACTTCCCCTTCGCATGGCTGATTTTGGGGTCTTGCATAGAAATGAGGCTAGTGGTGCTTTGAGTGGATTGACACGTGTTAGGAGATTTCAGCAGGTATCTTCTTCCCCGAGCTGCTAAAACCAAACAGAGACATTAAATGCAAAGTTGATACAAGGGATTTAACTCACTCTTTTAAAACATTGCTTTATTTATTTTTGTATTTCAAACTTAGTTATTTCCAAATAAAGTTTAGTTGCTGCCTTTCTTTTCTTTCTATTCCAAATAATGTCGAGGTAGGCATAGATTCTTGTGATTCACAGAAGATCCTTTCAATTTATAGGCATATGCACTGCAAATTCCAAGTATGGAAATTCCTTACAAGAGATTTGAAGTACATGTTTGAGTTGCAATTTTTATTTTTGTTTTTTATTTTATATTTTAGTTTACATTTAGTGAGAAGCATAGTAAGGTCCCTTGAAATGGAGACATTAGCTTTCTGAAACAAACCAGTTATTAGGGGTTTTGAAATTCCCTTCAGACACTTGGACTCATATTAATGTTCATATAGTCATAGTTGTAAAAACATCATAAAAATTTGTTGCAGCAAGGCAGCTGATGGTTTTTGTTCATTTTTCCAATTATGAAATAATTGCAGCTCTAGTAACATTGCAAATTAGTTATCTAGATCAAATACAGTGTTTTTAGTTCTGATTTCTGCTCTGTTTGAGGTCCTATGTTGTTAACAGCATTTCCTTAAAATATTGCACAGGATGATGCACATATTTTTTGCAGGGAGTCTCAGGTGAGTTGATCTTCAAATTTGTGAACAAGAAATTTTTCTCTTTCGAGTTGAGGGTGGAATTATTAATATGATTCAATTTACAGATAAAGGATGAAGTTAGAGAAGCCTTGAAGTTCATCGATTATGTCTATGAAATATTTGGTTTCACATACGATCTCAAGCTTTCAACGGTGTGCTCTTTATTGTTCTTAATGTGCTTACATGCCTCTTTTGATGTTTTCAAAAAACCTATTTAGGCTGTTGATAGTATCTTATCTGCATTTTCCTATACACCAGTAGGTTTGGTTTATAGAACTCCATTAATTCTGGCAAGATAAAATTGTAATTTTAAATTTTAATGGTGATTCTTCTTCTTTCGTTCTTTCTTGTTGATAAGTTTTATGTAATCAATATTAAAAATATGCAAAATCTCAGATGAACGACCTCCATATTTCCTGATAGTGTTAAAGCTTCATTGGAAACATCATTAGGTTCAAACCCCATGTATTTTTCTACCTTGATGGCATGTTTTCTACCTGCCAAAGATGCTTTATCTATGTTGCACTTTTCCGGTCAATAGTTGGGTTTCTGGATGTGATTCCAAATTTCCAATTGAATGTTATATGGGATTTTATAAAACCTGGCAATTTGCTAGTAACTTTATGTTGGGCTTCATGATTAAATTCCTTGCAGCACTGGTTCTTATGTGAATTCCTTTTACAAACTTTGTTTTCCTTTCTTAGTTTTCTTGTTCTCATCCAAGCAAAGAAGTTTTGTTAATCTGTACTGTTGTTCTTTCTGCACATGGTAACATCTATCTTATTATTTGTCTGTTTATCATCCTCTGCGTGTGTTGAAAACTTGAGTAGAGGCCAGAGAAATCCATAGGAGAAACAGCAACATGGGAGAAAGCTGAAAGTGCCCTTAAGGAAGCTCTGGATGAATTTGGGAAGCCTTGGCAGGTAATTATATCATCATTTTTATGATTTCAAGAAGTCTTTAATTTCTATTATTAAGTTCATAATGTTGCTTTGATCATATTGGCTATAATTCTGATTACAATTGATTCAGAATGGGCAATCAGCAGTCCCTATTGTATAAAAGTTGATGAATATGATTGTGATTACATGTTTACCTGCTTCATTTTATTTTTCTTGACTATAGAATGTGTCATTCACTTGTAAACTGTGATCTTTGTGCTTATTTCTCAATAATTCCTTGCAGCTGAATGAAGGGGATGGTGCATTCTATGGACCAAAGATTGATATCGATGTATCTGATGCATTGAGTAGGAAATTTCAGTGCGCAACTTTGCAGGTTTATACCGTAACTTGATTTACATTCTCACCTGAGTAAGCTTTGGATAACTTAACTGGTAGTTTGCTGTGTTTGCTTGCAGCTTGATTTCCAACTACCTGATCGTTTTAAGTTGGAATACTCGGCTGAGGATGAAGCCAAGATTGAGAGGCCTGTCATGATACACAGGGCCATTCTAGGATCTGTTGAGCGCATGTTTGCCATACTTTTAGAGCACTACAAGGGTAAATGGCCCTTCTGGCTAAGTCCTCGTCAAGCAATTGTTTGCCCTGTGTCGGAGAAATCACAAGCTTATGCAGAGAAGGTACATTACTTCTAGGTTCTATTTGTTGTAAATTTATCACATAAAATGAGTAGGGTGATGTGTACTGGATATATCATGGGATAACACTATTGGGAATTATAATTCTGTGGCATCCTATGTTAGTAATATATAAAGCTATTACAACATTGATGATCTTCATGTTTTCTTAAATACTGCGAGTTTCTCTGCATATGGTTAAAATTGAATCAATTAGTTAGCTTTGCATTATTCTCTTCTTACTTTTTATTGGGACACTTGTAATTTATGGCTACTAAAACAAGTTGTTAATTTATTAGATAACATTTTCTCGTGCTGCAATTTGATAGGTGAAAGATGAAATCTACAGCAAAGGGTTTCATGTTGATGCTGATTTAACAGATAGGAAGATTCAAAAGAAGGTGACGAAATATCCTGAATTGATACTTTGGCTATAGTCCAATGTTTCATTCATTTGATATGACAATAATGCTAACATTGTTTTGATCTACTGCGCGATGAAATGTTTACAGCCAAGTTTTATTGTGTTCAACATGAATTCCTTTTATAAAAATTATTGTGTACAACATATTGAGAAACCAAGTTTTCAATTCTTAGTACTTGGTATTAATTTTTCCCCATTGACCTGAAAGCTTAGCCAAATACATCTATATGTAAGCTGGGTGTATTTAATGTTATTGGTATCTTTGTGTGGTATATTTACACTTCTTTAATCTTGCAAATACATCTAATATGTTCTGAATTTTTAATCGGAGGCCAATCGTATTAAATGAAAAGTAAACTTTTACTTCTATTTAATTTGTTCTGACTTTGTTATGACTAATCTCTTAGCCAAATAAATGTCTTAATTGAAAGTTATGCCAAGCTGCAGGTGCGAGAGGCTCAGCTAGCACAGTACAACTACATCTTGGTTGTTGGAGAGCAGGAAGCAGAAACTGGACAGGTGCTTCTTATTTACGCTTTGTGATAAATAAATTGCTAGTCTAATTCAAGTTTTACTCTTAGCCAATCTTCTAGCTACGTTCCCAGAACCCGACTAAGGTGTCTTCATATGCATTTCATTGTGTGTTTACCCAATGCTGTTGTTGAGCCTAATTTTAGCTGAAGTCTTTACAAATTGGCTAATTGTAGCAAGACAATGATCAAAATATAGATCCTCCTATTAATCCTTCTAATTGCGAGAAATTATTGCATGCTCCCTGAGAACATATATTTTGTGCTTCAGGAACATGCACCACTAATTTTAGATTTATATATACAACTTTTAAAATATTATAAATTGAAATTAGTGATTATGCATGTTCTTGGAGGTGAATTAATGTGTCCCGGTAGTATGTTATCCAAAGAAAATGTTCAATCTTGTATAAAAGGGATAAAAGGGTCCCTAACCATTCATTGCATGGACACATTTTTTAACCAAAATTAAATACTTATATATAGTTTTTTTGTTTTTGGAACACAGGGTACTTCTATTAGTCAATAGAACGACTTATGTCACTCTTTTTTCAGTGGTCAAAGCCCTATAAGTACTTAATTTTGCTTAGAAATTTATGTCTTCACAAAAACATGGTCAGGGATTTAATATCTTTAGAATATACAGACCATTTAATAGTTTCCTTGATTAGCATTAGGAATGTAAGAAAGGGATGCTTTAGGACTTGCCAGATAACGGTCGAGCCTGAATGGTTAGACGTTTAGTTTGGCCAATTGTTGGATACTTAAGTCATGCAAAAATGCATGACAACACTAAGATGCTTGTGCTAGACTTCAATTTTGTTGGATTACTCTTTCAGTTAAGGGTTTTCTATCAAAAAGCAATTTTCCTTGGGGTAGGTTTGCAGGGCGTTAAAAATGGGGTGAAAAATTTCGTGTATGAACTCGCTTAAATTCGATCCCTGAACTTTCTTGCCATATTTTTTTTCTCCCAACCAAACCTTACCTTATTTCTTTCAATTTTTTTTGGTTTATATAAAATAGGTTCCTGATTGTGTGTTGCTATCTTTCCTTCAATCTATTAATTTCCTTGTGGAAAACCTAAAACCTTGCTTTTCCAGGTGAGCGTGCGGGTAAGAGATAAGGCGGACCTTACCACTATGAGTATCGAGGGCCTGCTCGAACGGTTCAGTGAAGATGCAAAAAATTTCCGTTGAAACTTTTGTGAAAGCTGTTGATGAAATTTCCTAATTGTTATCACCACTAACATCGTGAATTTTGTTTATACTTGTAACGCGCTGATGGATCCTTGTATTGACTGCTATAGAGTCTAGACTACGTGCCAGACCTGATTTGGTATTTGGTTTTGGGGGAACAATCATTTTTATTATTTTATTTTATTTTTTTCTCGTTTGAATTTTTTTCATCGTAAACTGATTTTTAAGTCAATACAATAGTATAATCTGATCATGCATACGTTATTGGGAATGGATCTTCTTCATTGTTAAAAAAAATTAAGAAAGTAAAGTATGATTTTTAATCTTTAATTATTTTTTTTATGGTTTTTTTTGTCTCACTTATAAAATTAATGTTATTTTTTTGGTTATTAAAAAAAATTAAGAGATCATTTTCATACGTTATCCACTTCGTGCTTGATGGATCAGCATTCAAATCTATATAGGTTACTTATACCTAGGTATATATTTTCTGTTTATTGGTTTGCAAAGTTTTGAAACTATCTGATATTTAATTCGAGTTTATTATATTTTAAACTTTTTTTGTTTTTTTAAGGGTTTATCTAGGAATATGTTAAGATTATAAATTGAAAAAGTTTTTATTAAAAATATAAAAAAATTATTTTTTTTAATAAATATGTTTTGTATCTATCTTGTGTTCTAAAGGGCACATGTTAGTTAAATTTTTTTTAAAAAATTTTATTCCTCTATGGATTATCCCAATTCCCAACCCTAAAAATCTGTACCACCACTTCTGTCCATCCTCTTCTAGTCAAAAACCAACCACCATCATTCTCATCCACTGCCACTATCCTTTCCATCTCCACACCATAACCACCCTAAACCCTTGACGCCAACTACTGGTCACAACTCTTCCCCCGGAACACTATCACCTGTTGCACCCATCGCCCACTGCACCACCTCACCTACCACCGCTAATGCTCCCAGATTTGGCAGCGGTTCCATTGTTGTTGCCAAGCCCATATAGATGGAGAGAAAGACAATAGGTGGAAGGAAGAAAATCAAGGAGAGAGGAAAGTGACAACAATGGTGAGAGGTGGAAAGACAAAAGTGAGGGAAATTAATTACTATTCATATTTTAAAGATGGCTAATCTATGGTGTCTATAATTTAGTGTCTAAATTTTGCTTAACTTATTTTTAAGTAAGTTTTGAATTTTTAAAAATTATTTATTTTTATATCTTTTAAATTAAATATTAATTTTTATTTTTTTTAATAAATAAACACCACATTTTAGGTACTATAGCATTCACCTTCAAAGATATGCATTCCAAATTTCCAATGAGGATAATGTTAGTTTTGGTCCCCAATCTCATGGAGAAAGTCAATCTCATTAGTGTGCATTTAATATGTCATATTAACAATTTAACATGGTAAGATAAGCAATTCTATATATAAATGGCCTTTTATTATTGTTTACCCGGAATGATCGATTTCAAGAACTTTTTTCCCGTATTTTAAATATTTTTCTGCATTACTTGTATTTAATTCTCTAATACCTAGCAGGAGTAATATTTAATGGATCGAGTACCCAATATAGAGGTCATGATTAATGAGAGTAAACATGGAGATAATTAGAGTTTATTGAGATAATTTTGATCAGGATAAGGATATTTCAATATTATTTTTCCAAAATGATCATTTTCCAGTTGAAAAATGTCTAAAAATGACGTTTTAAGATTATATTAATAACATCAATGTGGGTTGGTCTGAGTAGTAAGTGGCTCACTATGGCTTAAACATTCTCATGTGAGTTGAAAACTTATGAATATAGTTATTCCTGTTGAGAGATTCTCTGTTGGGACTCATGTACTATACATCCCAAATTCTGTTAGGTACCAGTAAAATCTAACATTATTAGAAACTTAAAACTTTTGTTATATATATCTTCGGTGTAGGTACTAAAATCAAAATTTAGAACATGCATGCGATGTTCCAAAGATGTTCCAACGATAATGATATTAAATCTCTTATTTAGCATTTTCATGTCACACACTCATAATGAGTTACTTTAAAACTGATGGAATAAATATTTTTCAAGCTTCAAACTTTAACCTACTATATGAAAAGTGGTTTCTGGATTTTGCACATTATTTTTCACATGGATTAAATGGATATCACTAAACTAAGAATTAAAAATATGTTACTTCAACTTACACGTTTTAAAGTTCATAAATTTTGTTATATTGCTTGAGAAGGAAAAATTCAATCTCGTTTGGTACTGTCATGTTTGAAAGATGATATAGGAAACTTAGTAGTGCAAATTCACACACATTATGTGTGGCTTGACATTATTTAGCACAAAATCTCATATCAAAATTTTAAAACAATAATATTTGGGAGGCAAAAAAGAATTAATCAAAACAGTTCAAACTTATTATATTTAGTATTTATTAATTATCATTACAATTAATTGTTAAATAAAATAAATTTAGACTGTTTTTTTTGTCTTTTTAGCATTATGGTTTTTAAAATAAGTTTAATTTTCTGCCTTTGTCATGCAAAGTTTGAAGAAAAATAATGAATGGAAGCTAAAAATCCGGCCCGGTAATTATCGAATTTAAAATTAATTGAAGTGACTAATTATATAGGTATGCATACATGTAATGTTTTAGTAATACGAAAATTTAAAAAACGAGGGGGAAAAAAAATACACGCATGCTGCTATTTTCAATGAGAGTTCTTATATTATATTATATTATATTATATTATATTATATTATAATGACTATGTGTGAATACATCTTTGATAAAAAGGTGTAAAAATTAATAAACTTCAGAATAAAACTATATATAGACACACACACACATTTGCCCTCATTAAAATTAAAATTAATTTTTTAGAAAAAGGCCACATAAATATTTAGAGTACAATGATGAATCCAACATTGACAGTTTTGGGTAAAATCTGTACGAATTACAGCAACACAAGTGAACCCAATTTTACTCTCTTAATTTGGACAAAACGTTGAATGCATGCAGCTCCTGTCGTGCCTGCACACTGCTGCTATTGTAATCCATTTGTAAATATATTATTGCTCCTTCAAGTAATTTTTATTTTTCATTTTCATTGTTATTTTTTTTAAATATATTTTTAAACTAATAGAAAATTTATTTGGATATAATTTTTACATCCAAATTCCAAATACATGAATTTAGAATATTAAAAAAATGATAATCACAGATAAAAAGATGATTGAAAGCATATTTAGTGTGTAATAATAAAACGGCAAATAAAATTAGCTAGCTACTACGTACATCCCTTGTCCTCGCCAACCACATTATTTTCAGCCCACTGTAACATTTTCACCTGTACAACAATAGCATAAATAGTTTTCACTATATAGTGTATATATATATACACACAGTACCAAAAAAAGTGTTACATGTACTATAGTTTAATTTTTAATATTAAAAATAATTCATAAAAAAGTGAAAAAAAAATAAAAAATTTAATATTATATACAAAAAGTTATGTAAATGTTATTTTTTATGAGTAATGTCAGAAATTAAAATTTTCAATTAACATTAGTTAACTTTGTAAAAATTATTTTGTATATCTTAACTTTTAGATTCTAAATTATAAATTCTTAACTCTAAATTTAAAAAAAAATATTTAAAATTAAAAAATAATTAATATTAACTAATAAAAAATTAATTTATATATATATATATATATATATATATTTGATAGGCATGCATCAATAATATTTGAAAAATAATAAAAAATCAGTCTAAAAAATTTTAATTTATTTTATTTAATATTTATTAATTATTGTTAAAATAATTATATAATTTTATATGTAATAAATATATAATTATAGATATTATATATATAAAATTATAAATATTATGTTTTTTTAAATTAGAATTAAAATTTAAATAAAAAACCTTTAGAAAAAGATAAAAGAATTATATCATTTGAATTATAACTCGTTATCTGAGAATATTATGTTATATATGATAAATTTTGTCTTTTTAATATTACATGCAGTGCATATATGAGTACATATATATATGTATAGCACTGATACATGATTCAGCTATGCAATAGTTTTACAAGAGAATCTTTCTTCCTCCTTCATCCTCTCTTAGTTAGCTACCGTTATATATAACTACAATAACTAATATAGGAGTTTGAGCATGCATGTTATCTTCCTGTTTTGATGGACTTAAATTAATTAATTAAGCACGTTGACATATATATCGTATATATAATTAATTAGTTAACCTAGCTGTGACGCTTAATTACATCCTTTTAGGCGTTGATCTTTTAAGGTACATTAATTAATTGGTTGCAAGATTCGGTGTGTGACTAAATGTTGATGCTATTATCCCTCACACACACGCACAGATATACTGACATCATAATGAGAGCAGGTTCAGAATGAAGTGCACACGCATGCATGAAAAATGAAATGAAATGAGAGTTTCTTATTAGTACTTCAATCATATACATATTAATGTAGAAGCATCTAGAACACTCAGTAATCTAATAATCATTATTTTATTATTATTATTATTACCATCATCATCAACAATAACAAAACCTAGTAACACTTGAGCTAATTAATTAAAAACTCATCATCATATATCATACTCTCACTACATTATATTATAGGTTAGGACTAGTATTTTTCATATTCCACTAGCTAATAACACTCATCACCATATATATTATATCAGAATGCATTATTATTATTGGCTCCACTACTAGTTACATTATTATTATTATTATTATTATTGTTATTATTATGATGATGGAAATGGTGTTGTTGTTGATGATGATGATGATGATAGGCTTGATGCATGGAACTGCTACTCTCACCAACATCAAGCTCAGGCCTATAAACTTCATCATTATCAAGCTCCTCTTTTGCTACAACTTTCTGAATCCCCATCAACTCCAACGCCCTTTGTTCTTGTTGTGATTGTGGGGGAACCACCGAAGGAAGCTTAGAGAGAAGTGCCTCAAGGCTACTCATTGATGGAGTAATCTTCAATGCCATGGTGCTGTTGCCATTGTTGAAATGATGATCATAGAAGAGTTCAGCTGCTGTTGATGGTGTTGGTGGAGGGATAACTGTTCCTTGGAAATGATGATGCCAATGATGATGATGATGATTAACATGTTCTGGGATGTTACCATATCCAACTACTCCTTCAACTTTGTAAGGGTATGCAGAAGATGAAGGGTGTGGTAGAAGAACTCCTGGTATGCTTTCTATGTAGCTGAATTTCTTCCTCAGTAGAACCACATAGCTCAAGTCCTCAATCACCTTAATTCATTAATCACTAATTAACTACAATTACACACTCTAATTATTTCAAATCATATTTATAGAGTAGAGACACAACCTTGTGAACTGCTCCCAATTGAACAACACCTTCTCTTACAGCAATCAGAGCTATGGTCTGCATCAACAAACAATGAAGATCCTATGATGTAGACACATGATGAATATCAATGTTTATTTATTATTTTCTTATCATCATAATCATCATATATAATACTAAGCTACCTTTATTCCAGATTGGAACTGTGCTTCCCAAGTCCTAGGATGCTGTAATTAACAATATAATTAAGCATGAAATCATGAAGTTGTAATTATTGATGAATTAATAATTAATGAGTAGTAGTAGTATTAACTGAATCAGCTGAATTATGCCACGCTGACAAGAAGTTGATTTCTTGTTCATTAGGCTCTTTGTATATCCATTTGTGACTGTGATCTGCAGCAACTTTCCCTATCAACCTGCACTTATTCAATTCCACCCATCACAATAATAATTAATAATTAATAATTGTATTACTGATAATCACATAACATAACACATACATACCCTTCACCATAGTTATAGATCTCATGTGACATCTTGAAGAACAGCTCTGGTTGCAGGCCTTGGTAGGGTTGGAACTCACAGTTACCATAAACAGAAGAAGAAGAAGAAGAAGAACCATTATTATTATTATTATTATTATTAGGACAATCACCAGAGTTTATTTCAGGTGCTGCTGCTGACGCTGCAAAGTTGCAGAATCCATCTTCCCACACCAATATCCTAATAATAATATATCATAATAATAATAATTATTATGATTATTTTTTAATAATCATGAATTATATTCAACCAAATACATATATGTAAACCTTAATTTACCAGTTCCTTCTGTTTCCTCTTGATCTATCATAAGCCCCTTGACCCTCCCACCTATACAACAAATTAAGTAAAATAATAATGAATTAAAAACAGAATAAAAAGTAAAATCTGTGATCCTCTTACTTTGGTGGAGGGTAGTTTCTGGGGAGGATCCTCCAGAAAACAGCATAGACCCACTGAGAATTGTCATGGATGCACAAGCTTCTAAGAGTGTGTTGAAGAAGATGTGTAACCGCCAATGGAGTTAGATGTTCTTCCATCATATATCAAATTAAATCAAATCAAATCAAATCTCTTAATCAATAGTAGTAGTAGTAGTAATGGGGGGAACTACTACATACATACATCTTCTTTATATAATAAGCTTAGCCCACCAACATGGAAAAGTGAAAAAATCTCACATTTATTTATTCATATATAAGTGAAGGGAGGGAGGTGAATTGAATGAACCATATAGTTCTCAATTTATTTACCCTAAATTTGTATTGTTGGGGGGCCCCCCTATACCAACTCCTTTTCCCTACTCATTTTTATTATTTTTCAATATTTGAAAACAACCAAACCTTACCCAAATTCATGAATCATCTATCACCACCAAATGCCAAAACTAGAAAAAGCTTTTCTCAATTTTTAATAATATATATAATTAACAAAACTTTTAAATATCTTATTATATATACTTGATGAAATCGCAAAACATCATATATAATTTATTTTATCTATCCTATTATGTATGTATAAAAAATTAACTATTAAATTAATTATTAATATAAAATATATATTAAAATAAAAATATTATTTATATACTAAAATTAACTATTAAAAATAATTATCAATATATTTATTTATAAATATATAAGAGATTTAATTTATTTTTAATATATATTTATATTTTAATATATATTTTATATTAATAATTAATTTTAATATACACATAACATAATTTATATTAAAATAATATATAATAAATAATTTAATAATTAATTTTTTATGCATATATAATATTATTTTATTTTATTTATAGAGTTACGTAGCTCCATGTCTTTGCTGATATATGATTTATATCTTCCTAGATTTTTCCTGAACCCCAATGCTCGGCTAATTTTTTTTATATTGTTTAAATATATGTGTAATATATTATTATTGAAAGATTGGGTATTTTTTTTTGATATGGTATTTTATTCAAATCGGACCGTCCGATTTGTTTGAAGAGAAAAATAAATTACAAATCGGAGGGTCCGATTTGTTTGGAGAAAAAAATGGACTACAAATCGGAGGGTCCGTTTTGTATTTTTTATTATTTTTTTATTTTTTAAAATAAAAATCGGACGGTCCGATTTTAACATTAAATTTTTTTTTTCGAATTCACAAATCGAACCGTCCGATTTGTGATTGTTTGTTTGAAAAAAAAAAATAAAACAAACAAATCGGTGCATCCGATTTGTACATCCCATACCAATGTAAAACACACTTCTGTTCACAGCTTCTTGTTATACACTTCTCTCTCTCTCACGTAAAAAATAACAAGCGCCAATGCTCCTACATCACCACCATCTTATTATTATTATAATTAATATAAAAAAAGTATAAATAGATAATAAAAATATTAAACAATGTGAACAATAGATATATCAAACAACGTGAACAATAAATATATCAAATATTTATTTTACTAGATATACAAATATTTATTCTAATATTAAAATTTAAATAAATAATTTAAAAATATAATGTGTTTTGATTTAATTGATAATTGTTCGTATTATTCAAAAAAATTATCAATTACCTAGCATAACCCATTAATATAACATCTCTCGTCAAAATTATTTAATTATTTGATTTCTTTTTCCCATTATTGCTTACCGTTCTGTGTTTTTTTTTCTGACAAGCTTCATAGGTATTAAGCTATATCCAGTACCATGAGAGGATGGTGAGAACTTCTTAAACCACAACCATTTATTCAGCCTCAACCAGAACACACACTATAACACAACATCTCATAAATTTTGTCACCTTATAATTAACTTAGCTTTCACTAGCTAGTACACATAAATAATATACAAGAGTTCTTCTTTCTTCTTTTTTTTTTTTAATTTTCTTTTAATGCTATTTTAATTTTGTTTGGTTATTATTATATTCTAGATGAGAAACAAGATATAATGGAGTGGTACCAGCATATCCTTGAGGTGAAAGCGAAATATCATCATATGACTGTTTGAATATACTGTTCCAACACAGTAGCCAGTGGCGACTAGCATCTTTATACATTAATTAATTTGAGTTGTGATAGCTAGTAGTTTAATTAATATGGTAGCTAAACTAATTAACAAATACTTAAATAGTGAAAATAAATTTTGTTGTACAATTTTATTTTTGTGTTAAAATTAGTGGCATTGGTGATGCCACAAGGTGTGTAAAATTTTGTCACATACAGCACTGAAAGTTGATGGGAATTTTTGTTGATATTAGGTAGGGAAATTGAATTTGTGACCATACTTGTTATAAGAAGTGGCATATATATATATAGATATAGTTTATTTTTTGCACATGCTGCAAGGTGTCAGAATATACATTAGTATTCTTAATTATAATTAATCTTTATATATTATTATCCAAACTTATTCACTTAAATTAAAATGTTGGATGATTTTAAAGAGACCTTGCAGGAAGGTATAAAGCTATACAGTTCCTCCCTCCTTAAGCCTTGTTGCTGCATTGCTAAAGAAGACACTACTGATCATTCTCTTTCTTTTTCTTTTTCTTTTTCTTTTCTTTAATTTGTCCCCTTTGTTTTTCTTTTCTGCTATATAATATTATTAGTGTATATTTGTGTTTTCATAAATTAAATTGAATTTAGGGCAATAAAGACACATCAAATTTCCATTTTATGATATGTATCAAATTTCCATTTTATGATATGTATTAAAAATCAACCATATTAAATATATACTAAAATCAGTTATTAAATTCAATTATCAGAATAAAATACACATTAAATAAATTAAACTATATATATTTATATACAAATATATTAAAACTGATTTTAATATGTAAATAGTATTTTTAATTAAAAATAATCGTATTTTTTGTATACTAAAATTAATCGTCAAATCCATCGTACATATAAAATATATGTTAAAATATAAAATATAAATAAAAAATAAATTAAATAATACATATATTTTTATAATACTGATTTTTAATTGATGTTTAGTATATATTAGTATTGCAAATTAGTTTCACTTATATATATTTGAGAACATTAACATGTATTGTAATAATTAGGCAAATAAGCGACTGAAGAACATTATTATATATTCCAAAACAACTGAAATAATGATGATGAGGATGAATAAGTGCAGAAAAGGAAAAATTCAACGACACAATCTAGAAACTTAAAAAAATTTTGAAGATATATATAGACATAGACATAGAGATAGAAAATCTCTATCTCTATCTCTATCTCTACCTGCATTGCATTGCAGCCACTTGCATATTGATATAATAAATCTCTGCACTCAAAACATGCATCTGCAAGTTTACATAATGACCAAAAGGAGGGAACTCAATTACCTTTCATTTTCATTTCCCCTCTGACACACACCACAAAAAGCTTCACATACCACCATCCTTTGACCACCACCACCATCCACATTTATATATTAATATTAATTAATTAATTGATTAGTTTCACTCACTCACTAACTATATTATTATGACATCATCATTTGCTATAATAGGCAGTCCTGATGTCATCATGGTAGTTCTCTCAACAATTTAAATTACAAAAAAGAGATATATAAATAATTATATTTTTAATATTTATTTTATAAATTTTTTTTGAATTTTTATAAATTTTATTTTTAAGTTTAATAAGAATTAAATTCTAAATATTTTAGTAATAGAAATTTTGATATAATATTATGATATAATTCTCTCAAAATTAAATCTATTAAAAAAATTAGATACATTAAATTCTTATTTTATTTTTATTTGTTATTTTTTTAAATAAAATTTATTATATTTATCTTCTTTTAACAGAATCATCTAAAAATTCTAATTGTTTTAGCTTATTTTAAAATTTAAAATTAATTTAATAATTAATATAAATAGCTAACATTATTTTTTCATAGCAGAGCAACAAAAATTCTTTCATAGTTTTATTAAGAAGGAAGCATTTGTATGAGAGTGACACGTAGGCAATGGTATATGTGGATGATGATTTGATTTCCTAAACGGATTGTTCCTGTACAACAGAAGAGTAGTATGTAGTGGTATGTATGGATGTGTGTCTCCGAAATTAAATTAAAGAAGTGGGGTTATGTGATTATAGATAGAGTTAAGAAGTGTCCTGTAATAATAATAATAATGCATGATGAAGATGTACGATATGGCAGGAAGAGGGTTAATCTTGGGGACAGTGTCTGAAAAAGAGTGATGTAAGCAAAAGGGAAAGTGTTGTATATACAAAAACCATTTTATTTTTAGAAATAAAAAATAATATGAAGAATGGGAACGGAGAAATGATGGTATTGAGTGGTCAAGGAACAGGTGTTGAATAAACTGAAAGGATGCCCCATCCCTTTCTTCAATTAAAGGAAGTGGAATCTCTGCTCTCCCATCCTTCCCAATGTCCATCTATGTCCCCATTTCATATTCCTAAATTATTTCTTTTACAAAATAAAATAAAATAAACAAAGGGGGAGAAAGTGAAAGCAATAGTAATAGTAGTAATTAATGAAGGTATTATAAGCATTAAGTTATTAATTAGGAGACAACAAAAGACATGGTATCTAGTAATGCATAGTTATAAGCAGGCAAAGATCTTTCCACCACCTCAAACTAAATGCACCACCAATGTGTTATGGAGAAAGAAAATCACTAGGGATGGGAGAAAAAGATGAGCATGTAATTAGAATATTGTTTTGGAATGTTTGGTACATAATATTAAAGGTTATAGTTATTAGTTAATGGCTAGGGTTAGATTCCATGCCGGACCCCTCCTAGTTTTGTCTTGGAAGAAGCAGACACAAAAACCTCACTCTCCTCAGTTTTCTTCGCTTCCTATATAGGATACCCTAATTGCCTATCCGTGATGATGTTATGTTATGTGTGTTTATTATTTATCTAAATTTCAGCGTTTTCTTGAACTCTTCAATTTAACTAACTCCATCTTTATATTCTTTCAAAATATACTATTAACTTTCTCACATTTCCCAACATTATCATTGCTTTCTTTCTTTCAGTAAAATTATTTTTTATATTTGTTTTCCCTTAAAAATATTATATTTACTCATCATTCTTAAATGCTCGTTATAAAATAAAAAAGCGTTATATTCTTTATTGATTAGATAAATTATAATTCTTTATTTTATTATTTTTATATACATAATTTATATTTAAAAAGATAACCTGTTAGTTAAGTTAACCATGTTTTGTTAAAAAAAATTCAAATGAGCTAAATATTTTTTAAACAAACAAAAATTAAAAATCATAATTATATATATAGAAAAAAGATTGGCGTTACCTGCTGCATCCTACATACATCACATCTTGGCTTCAAATAATATGTTATTTTTATTGATGTTTATACTCGCTATACCTATTTATTTTTTCTTCATTCTAAATCTCAAATATTTTTTGCTGTTTTTCTTCAATTTGAAGCCTACATTAAAAAACTCACTAATCATAAACATCAAGGAGTTTCACTCGAACAATGATGGTGAGTATATTTCCAATACTTTTACTCAGTTTCTTGCTCAACAAGGTATTGTGTAGAGATTCACTAGTCGTAATTAACTCCACTGAGATTAACAATATGATAAATAAACTTGACAAATATTTTTACTTTAAAAAGATTTGGGGTCTCTATCATATTTTTTAGGAATTGAAGTATTAAGACACAAGTATATATGGACAACTTCACCTCTCTCAAACTAAATATATTACATATTTACCTTATAAACTTGGCATGAAAGAAGCTAGTGTCATGCTTACGCCTATGATATTTTCTTTCTAGTTTTTTTTTTCATTGGCTTAGAAAGATTTAAAGATCCAAAGCTTTTTAGGTCTATAGTAGGAACTTTGAAGTATGTCATACACAATCTTTTATTAGCACATTGAAAAGCTGTAAAAAGAATATTAAGGTATTTGCAAGGTAAAAAAGATCATGAATTAGTGTTGCATAATAAAAGGTAGTTAGTTAGTTGTGCTTGGTTCAAGTCTGTTTAGTTAGAGTGTTGGCCAAGGTTCTGTTGTGTATATATGCAGCTCAATGTGTAGTCTTCTAATTACATTCAATTCATGTATTCACATTCCATACTATGAATATTCTCTAAAGATCATTCCAATTTGATTCTCTTCCTTCTCGCTGTGTTCTGTTCTTCTTGTTGCTTCTATTCTGGTTTGGGTTCTTCACTACTTTGCTATAACTTCTTGTGCAAGTAGCTGAGCTAAGATCTTTTTACAAATTACATTACTTATTATATAGTAGTTAATTTTGTTAAACTCTATTTAACATTGATAACCATGGATGAAAAGAGTATATAGTAATCAAAAATACATTCTCTTCAATCAACTTGAATTGGTCGAATAGTTAATTCACTTGTTTGCTTAAATAGATGTAAGAGATTTCTTAACCTATCAGGTTAAAAGATTTCATAAAAAAAGTACAACCTCTTTATTTTTCAATAGTTGTTGGCTTGTTGCTATAAATTAATAGCATTTTTCTTAAATTATACAAAAAAAATCAAAATTAAACTCCACTTTAGCATGTGAGATTCGCAAATTATACTAATTTAATCCCTAAAATTCCAATGACTATAATTTAGTCATCCAACTTTTAAAAAATACACCACATTATTCCCTTTTAAATTTTTCATCATCGAAACTTAATGCCGTTAGTGACATAACTTAACCAAACACTTGTCATCCTAGATATGTTAATGGCTAGCTAACCTGGATAAAAAGTTTAATAGCACTAATTTGGTCTTTTTTTCTTTTTTATTATAATCTAAACCAGAAAATTTTCCTTTTATAACAAAAACCAAAGAACATTGTTTCCAATATGATCTTTTCACCTTTCTAAAATTTTTCTCCATGATGGAATATTATGTCCATCAATACCTCCATTTGTGTCATTCAAAGTTTGTATGTACCATTAGCATAACATATTAATTAACCCAGAAACCTTCACACACATAATTTCTAGTATATTCACAATAATTTCAAAATCCTAAACAGACAATGCAAAAAAAAAAAAAAATTCTACCTATCATTAGAGATTAGACCAATCATAAACTTTCCATAAAATATTCCATTCATCAAGTATAAAAAACAGAGCATAAATAGAAAATTCAGGATAAAAAAAATCAGAATCAAAGTGAACAAAGCAAACAAGAATTATCCACTAACATATATACATTGCCAAAAAAATTACAAAAAAAAAATTCCTTCGTCACTGACCTTTATGAGCAACTGTGGAATCCTTAAACCCGTTCTCAACCTCCATGCATGCTTATGTATAGTTCGTAATAAGCAAAACGTGATCACAAAGACTCAATATCCATCGATCCTTATTTCATTTGATTCATAAAAGAGAATTTTTTTTTTTGTTTGGATGAAGTCATAAAAAACTAAATGGATGTAAGGTTTTAGCATGGTAAAATCCTCAAACGATATTGTTTCAGTTCTTTTTTAACACCAAAATATGTACGACGTTATTTTGGTTATGTCTAGCGTGATAAAAATTAAGTCACGTTACTAATGATACTGAGCTCTGCTGGCGAAAAATTCACGAAAAATTATATAGTGCACTTTTTTAAATTTAGATGACCAAATTATACAATTAACATCTCAAAAATTAAATTAATATAAACAGACAATGCCAAAAAAAAAAAAGTTCAACCTATCATTAGACCAACCATAAACTTTCCATAAAATATCTCACTCATCAAGTATAAAAAACAGAAAATAAATAGAAAATTCAGGATAAAAAAAATCAGAATTAAAGTAAACAAAGCAAACAAGAATTATCGACTAACATATATACATTGCCAAAAAAATTAAAAAAAAAAACTTCGTCACTAACCTCTGAGCAACTGTGGAGTCCTTAAACCCGTTCTCAACCTCCATGCACGCGTATGTATAGTTCGTAATAAGCAAAACGTTATCACAAACGCTCAATATCCATCAATCCTTACTTCATTTGATTCATGAAAGAGAATTTTTTTTGTTTGAATAAAATGATAAAAAAACTAAATAGTTGTAACGTTTTAGTATGGTAAAATCTTTAAACGATATCGTTTCAATCTTTTTCTAATACCAAAACACGTACGACGTTATTTTGACTATATCTAGCGCAGTAAAAGTTAAGTCACGTCACTAATGACATTGAGTTCCGTTGACGGAAAATTCACGAAAAATTATGTGGTGCACTTTTTTAAAGTTGGATGACCAAATTATATCAATTAAAATCTCAAAAATTAAATTAATATAATTTACAAATCTCAAAAATTAAAATAGGACTTAACTCCAAAAATTCAAAAAAGTATAATAAGATAATTAGTTCAACCATATGAGTCTTTTATTTAATGTCATAACTACTAAAGAGTTATATGTTTAACCTTTACCCTGATAAGTTGTTTTTGTTTTTTATTTAAAAGAAAAACCTTTTATTTAGTTCCTAATTTATGTCATCTTCATCTCCTAAAAGTAACTTCTTCTTTTTCTTTTTTAACCCCACATAAAGAAAAAAGTTCATTGCATTGTTTTCTCCCACACTTTGATTCACCGATACATCCTTATCCTTTCATATTAGCTTATTTTTTCTCATGTCCAATCCTTTTTAACTAGTATAAACTTTTAAAAAATACACAACTCAAATTATAATTCAAAGAAAAACAAGAAGATATTTATTAGAGAAAATTTAAAATTATCATCACATAGAAGATTAATTAAAAAAGAAAAAAAGGGTAAAGATGCCCATTTAAAAAAGTCATATATAGAAAAAAGAAAGTAAGAATAAAACTTAGGTTATTATGAATACCAAAATAAATAAATATAAAATGAAACCTAAGTTATCAACTATCGTTAATAATTATGGTGGTCTATAAAGTTATAAGAGTAGGCAGAGCAGCCAAGATAGTGAAGGCAAACTATTGAATCGTTAATTATTAACAAGAAACAATAAAAGCATTAGGAAGGAATAATAGAGTTAGTGAAGAAAGAGAAAGATAATGAAATTAGTGATGATAATAAGGAAAGTTAACGAAAAAAACAAGCAGTATACGATTGAAAAGAAAATGGAAAATGTTGCAATGCTTTTTCAGAAATGAAGAAAGGCTTTCACTTATTGATTTTTGTGGCTCAAGTGTTTGTCTCCCTTAAACGGTATAAATTGACCCTTTGTTACTATTTATCTGAAAACCGTGAGTTCCTTTCTGAACTGCTCATGCAAAAAACAGAAGAGTAGCTCATCACTCTCTTTACATTAAAAGTAGTGGAAAGCACTTCAAAACTATATAAAGCGGAATATAAAAGATTTGGGCTGCCTCTCGGAAAAGATTGATGGGAGGAGCATAAAACATAAATAAAATATAGGCATAAATATCAACAATAATAATGGTTTCAGCTAGACAGGTTAAATCGTTACCTACTTACTTATTACACACCAAAAAAGAAAAAATGTACCTATACATTTTGTTTAGAATAATTATTTATATATCTCATTTCAAACTATACCTTCAATTTTTTTTTTTACTAAAAATGGAAGAAAGAAAAAAAGAGAAAAGAAATAACAACAACAACAATAACAAAATCTTGTTCCACTAAGTGTGGTCGGCTACATGAATCAAACGATGTTATTGTGCTCTGTCATGTATCATGTCTACAGAGAGACCGTTTACATGTAGATCTTGTTTGACCACCTCATGGATGGTCTTCTTAGGTCTTCATCTGTCTTTCGCCCTTTGTCCATCTTCCATCTCATCCACCTTCCTGAGTGGATGTTCTATTGGTCTTCTTCTCACAAGTCCAAACCACCTGAGACACGATTCAACCATCTTTTCCACAATGGGTGCTACTCCAACTCTCTCCCTTATATCTTCGTTCCTTATTTTATCCAATTGCGTATGACCACTCATCCATCTCAACATCTTCATCTCTGCCACACTCAGCTTATGTTTGTGCTCCCCTTTAGCCGCCCAACACTCCATACCATAAAGCATAGCCGGTCTTATAGCAGTGCGATAGAATTTACCTTTAAGTTTTAAAGACATTTTTTGTCGTATATAAAAACAGATGCACTCCGCCATTTTGACCAACTTGCTTGGATCCTATGATTTACATCCTGTTCAATCTCTCTATTATCCTGTATGATGCACCCAAAATACTTAAAACTTTTAACTTTTCGTAGGATGTTTTCTCCAATCTTCACCTCTATATTAGGGTTTTTCCTTCTCAGATTGAACTTACATTCCATATATTCCGTCTTGTTACGGCTTATGCGCAGACCATACACTTCTAGAGCTTCTCTCCATAACTCCAACTTCTTATTCTGGTCTTCCCTTGACTCTCCCATAAGGACGATATCATCGACAAAAAGCATGCACCATGGCACAGGCTCTTGGATGTGCTCTGTGAGTACTTCCAAGACTAATGTGAAAAGGTATAGACTTAAAGATGATCCTTGGTGTAATCCTATACTAATAGAAAATTTCTCTATCACACCACCTTGAGTCTTCACACTAATTGTGGCCCATCACATATTGTACTACTTTTGAAATAAGTATTTTGACCGTATGATCAACAACTAAGTTAGAAATTCTCTTATTCAACTTATTCTCATCCAAATTACAAATAACACATCCAAAACTCACAATACTACTCAGGGTAAGTACCATAATAATAATAATAATAATAATAATAATAATAATAATAATAATAATAATAATGATGATGATGATGATGATGATGATGTGAATTAGATAATACAATCTAGATATATACCTATAAGTTCAAATTATGAGTTAATACTCAAAATCGTCCCTGAAAGATATCCTGATATCCATTTTAGCCTCCGAAAGATAAAATTAATCAAACTCGTCCCCGAAAGTTACTCATGTTGATCGAGTTCGTCCCTCCGTCATATAAGTTGGTGATGTGGCTAATGCTTGCTGAGCTGGAACGTTAAGTGCCAGCGTGGTAGACTCCCAAACGACGTAGTTTCATTCATCCACCCTCCAAATCAACCGAACGACGTCGTTTTTGCTCCAGAGTGGGATATTCAAACGTTCTTCCATTCTCTCCTCTGATAACAACCCTCTTCAACTTTCGCTCCAAAACCCCTCGTCTTCTCTCTACTCTGGTACTCTGCCCAAAGATCCTTTGATCAGAACCTCGTAGCGTTATTGACAATTCCTGTGCGTGTCAAGGCTTGTAGAGGAGCAAGGAAGGAGTTTCACTGTTGGAGGAAGGAACAGTAACTGCTATAGGGTAAGATTTATTTTTTTTGACAGTTTCTGTTGATTTTGCAATGTTGGTGTTTGTTGGTTTAGGTTGAGTTAGTTCTAAGAACCATCTAGTGAGACTAGGGTTTAGATTAGGAAGAAAATGTTCTGTTTGCCGTTAGGGGTTTCAAGGTTGTTATGCCGTGGGTTTTTTTTGGGGAATGGAGGGTTTGCGATGGTTATGTTTAGGTTGTTTGCTGTGTGTTGACATGCAGGTGTAATGCTGTACTTGTTTCAGATTCTGTTGTTGACTACATTTATTTATTTTTGCACTTGTAGATGGAGGGTCCTCCTATGACGTTTGTATTTCACCATGGTGGAAAGTTTAAAAAGGATGAGGGTGGAAATCTTTACTATGATCCGGATCACACATAGGTGTTAATGGGAGTTGAAGCTGACACACTTGACATGTTCTTTGTGAAGGGATACTATGTGGAACTGGGATATGCTGAGGCTAAGGAGTATTGGTGGAAATCTCCAGGAGTTCCCCTTGAATATGGGCTGAGGAGGCTGGCCACAGGATCATGATTTGATTGCAATGGTGAAGGATTGTAGGAGGAACTTCAACTTGATCAATCTGTATTTTGAGCATGGTGTTTCAGAGCCATGTGTGGTTGACGAGTAGGTAGAAGATGTCCCAAAAATTAAGTCAACCCAAACCAAGAGCCATCACTCTCAACCCACCAAGTTACCATCCCACCAAAAAGCATCCTCTGAATCCACGAAGGCATCAGCTGATGGTAGCAGATCATCTCAGCCTTCAAAGTTGCCTTCTGAGGCCACAATTTTCTACCCAACCCTGTAAGGAACCAAGTCAGCCAAGTGAGCTGCATACCAAGCCTACTAAGCAACCAATTCAGCCCAATAAAGAGCCCACTAAGCCCACTGGACCATCCATGAAGCCCACAGGTCCATTATCTAAGCCCACTAGACCATCACCTACCAAAAAGTCACATCACCCTGTGCAAACTCCATCACAGCATAGAAAATCCTATAGTCAGCCTACCAAAGCTACCCCTGCTCCATCTCAGACGAAAGGAAAGACCAAGGTCACTACCACCACAAGAGCAGGAAGGCCTGTGAAGACAGTAGAGGTTGAAGAAGACAGTGACTCTCATGACTCATATGAGAGTGCTAAGGATAGCCTTTACAAACCTCCAAAGGTACTAGGAGATGACGAATCTAGCAGTGATAATGATGCTGGTGTGAACTCTACAAGGCTGAACAAAAAAAAGTGAGGTGAAAGAGAAGCACAAGCCTGCTAAGACCAGATTAGTAGAGAAAGAAATAGAGATTGACGATTCAAGCTATGAAGCTTCTAAGGATGAGGATGAAAGCGACTTAGGTATTTGGCTAGCTCAATTGGTTTGTAGTTGTTGATTTAATTATGGTCACATGAGTAATTACTTTGTGGTTTGGATTTAGCAGACCTAGAAGATAACAACCTTGAAGATGGTGATTCGGATCTCAACTCATGGCACTCGGAGGACTCAGGCCAGGAACTGGACTCTGATGAGGAATTACCAACCCTATATCCTCAGTATAATGATAAGGAAACGTTCGGGGACCTCAAATTTGAGGTTAGTATGATATTCAAATCAAAGGAACATTTTATGCATGCAACTAGGGACTACACAATCCAGTTAGGTAGAAACATATTGTTTACAAAGAATGACAATGTTCGGGTTAGGGCTGTGTGTAAGGCTGAGGGTTGTCCTTGGGTAGTGTACTGTGCACGTAGTAAGCAAGACGGGTCCTAGCAGATTAAAACCCTTGTTGACAACCATATCTGTCCTAGAAGGCAAAAAAATAGGACAGCAACCCAATAGTGGACACTAAGCAAACTTGTTCCAAAACTTAGGAAGCACCCTACAATGAGACATCGTGAAGTGTATGAGTGGTTTGTGAGGAAGTGTAATGTAAACCTCAACAGCACCTGCATCACTAGAGCATTGAAAGTTGCTAGGAAAGTGGTAGAGGGAGATGAAGTTGCCCAGTATGGGTTAATCTAGGACCATGCTAATGAGTTGTTTACAAGTAATCCCGGGTCTACAGTTCAAGTTGGTGTAATCCCAATGCCAGAGGCTCCTCCTCAATTTGAGAGGTTTTATGTTTGTCTTGATGCGTGTAAAAAAGGTTTTAAGGCTGGGTGTAGACCAATGATTGGATTGGATAGGGCTTTTCTTAAGACCCTGCACGGTGGACAAATATTGACGGCGTGTGCTCAAGATGCCAATAATCACATCTTTGTCGTTGCCTATGTAATTGTCGATGTGAAAAATAAGGACAACTAGAAATGATTTCTGGACCTGTTGCAGTCAGACCTTGGCAACTACAATGATAACAAGTTGTGCATCATTTCAGACATGCAGAAGGTGAGGACAGTTTTCATAGTTGTATTTATAGTTTTGGGTTTTATTTGATTTAATAAGATATACTTATAGGACTAAATTGATTTAATAATCGAATTTGAGGGATTCATTTGACTGACACTCTTTTTGGGTTTCTCTGTATCTGTCAGGGACTAATCCCAGCAGTGAAGGAAGTCATGCCCAAGGCCCAACACAGATTTTGTGTTTGGCATCTATGGAAAAATTTTTCAAAACAATGGGGTAGCACAAAGTTGAAAGACCTGGTCTGGGAGTGTGCTAGATCTAGAACACGTAATGAGTTCGAGAGGAACATGAAGAGAGTAAAGGTCATCAACGACCAGGCTTGGCAATATCTTGAAAAATGGCCGAAGGAAGCTTGGACTAAGGCGTACTTCAGTGAGGATCCCAAGAATGACAACATTTGCAACAATGCATGCGAATCATCCAATGCTAAAATAAAGCATGAAAAGACCAAGCCGATTTTGACTTTGGCTGAAGAGGTGAGAAGAATAATCATGAAGAGCATGGTCGATACAAACTAAAGTTGAGCACTTATCAAGGAATTTTACCCCCGGTTCAACAAAGCAGACTAGAAGCCATGACAAAGTTATCTAGTCACTGGGCTCCCCAATGGTGCGGGGATGATAAAGAGGAGTTGTTTGAAGTACATGGGTGGCCCATAAACATGGTGGTGGACTTGGGGAAGCACACTTGCACCTGTCATTTCTGGCAACTCATAGGTAAATCATTCAGACCCCATCACTCCTTCCCTTAGCCTGAAGTAGTTGGAGTTCATTTTGATTTATTCAATACGTTTGCCTGTTTGTACTTGGTACAGGGATGCCATGTATGCATGCAATTTCAGCCATTCAGGACAAAAATGGTAAGAGGACTGAAGATTATTGCCATGAGTTGTTGACAATGGAAGCGTATAAAAGGACATACTGGTTCAATGTTAACCCGGTAAAAGGACAAGATATGTGGGAGAAAACATCCTCACCTGCCCCTGTCCCACCCCCAATTAAGCCAAAACCTGAGAGGCCTACCAAGAAGAGGAGAAATGACAAAGGAGAGTAACAAGTTGGGTCAAGCACCAAGATGAAGAGGAAGTACAACCCAATTAGGTGCATGTATTGTAGTGAAGTTGACATAACAAGAGAAGTTGTGCAAAGAAGAAAAAGGAGGATGCTGAGGAACAAGCTAGGCAAATGCAACTTCAGCTTGCCATTGCTAAAGGGCCTGCTCCCCCTACAGATGAGCCAAGCAACAACAATGAAGCTCAATCACATTCTCCCCCTCCTCCCCTAGTCCAGCCACAACTTGCTGTGGAAGTCAACCAACCAAGAAGAACCCCACCAATACAAGATACTCAAATGCATGTTCAGGACTTTCAGGTTATTTTATTTTATTTCATTTTGCTTTTTGTTCTCCCTAATTGCATTTGTTTACTTGAAGCTAAATGGTGCTACAACTGGACTATGCATGGTGCAAAGAGAGGCAGGCCACCCAAATTGCATGTCATCAAAAGCAAGGCAAGATCGAATGCCTCCAACTAGTCACCTGTGCCCATATCTGCTGAGACATTGAAAGGCACAACTTCTGCCACTGCAAAGAAGATGCAAACCTTCATGACATTCATGCCTACTCCAGGCTTCAAGCGTCCAAGAAAGAAAGATTAATACGTTTATTTAGGAAATATATTTTATATCTAGTTGCAACTTTGCTTTTTGGGAACATGGCTCTGTAAACTAGTTCTGTGTTCAGGATCACTTAAGTTAGGCCTAGTATGTTGTTTTGGTTTAAGTGAACAATGTTGTCTAAACTTATGCTATGGATTGCTCTTTTAACATCTGGATCCTTGATCACCCCTGTGGTGTGTTTACTAGCACAATATGATATCATTATAATTATGATGTTTGTTATGGATTACTATGATTTTTACAATTCTGATGTATACATCTTCTTTCTTAAATTATCATGTATTATCAGTGAAATCCATCATGCTTAAACAACAACTTTATGTTACATTAAACACAATTAAACCATACTTTCATTCATAAGTAACATCATCATTACATATCAACTAATTCAATTTCAATGATCTAACAACACCTCAAAAAGAACAAGCACATAACACTCCATCTGTGGCTTTACTTGGAGATTAATGTGAACAACAGTGATACACACAAGACAGTGGCCACGACCACCACAACTGACAGGAACATTAGCAGCATCTTCATTGCTCTAACCTCACCCTCCAACCTATCCAATCTCTATGACACATCCAGTCTCCATTCATCATAGTCCCTACCAACCTCTGGATCAGTTTCGGCCCCTGCTACATACCCATCTTCCTCAACCTACTTAAAGAAGTTGCAGTGGCTTTCCTTCTAAAAATTTTCAAAAAAATGGTAATCAACTTCAATTACCGAGCAGAATAGACATAGGAATATGGAAAACAAGCTTAACATATCCTAACCTAACTCACCGGGTATCTCGCACAGGTGTGGAACAACCTATCTGGATTTTCTCTTGTGCCGGATTTCTTGATTGTCGTCTTCAACCCACAAAAGCAAGTCTGGTCCTTCATCTTCCTCCTCCGTCGCATGGAAGAGTTCGACTCATGGCTACCGATAGATTGCGACGGCAGGTCACCACTGCGGCTTCCACTCATCATAGCAGCAACTCCTCAAACATACGTCGTCATCTACTACGAGAATGAAGCACATTTATGCTTCAGATTGGGGGTTAGGTTAGGGTTGTCACTTTAGGACTAATTTGACTTAAATAGGCAAACATATCTTATCAGCATTAACCGTTGCCATGTTGGAGTCTACCACGCTGGCACTTAACGTTCTAGCTCAGCAAACGTTAGCCACATCACCAACTTATATGATGAAGGGACGAACTCGATCAACGTGAGTAACTTTCGGGGACGAGTTTGATTAATTTTATCTTTTGGGGACTAAAATAGAGATCGAAGTATCTTTCAGGGACGATTTTGAGTATTAACTCTTCAAATTATCTAGTAGAAAGTAAAATCTGACCATGTATATCACTTTAAAAAATTTGCTTAGTATCATCAGATTTATTGGCAAAATAACGAATAAAATTCACCGATAAATTTATTACCATTAAATATTATTTGACAGTAACCTCCTTGCCGATAATTATTTATTGTCGAATTTTTTATTTCAACGATAATTTGCAACAAAATTAGCAGTGAATTTTAATATAAAATTAACAAAAATCTTTTAATAGTTACTATTGGATAATTTCCGTCGGAAACTTTCGCACCACACATTATGATTTCGTGCCATATTACTGTTCGATTTACCGATGATAGCTAGCATTTTTTATTAAATTGAATAAATGTTATTACTATCGGATTTCTTCGATAGTAAATTTTACGATAGCATTAATTTTTTATTTTTTTATTTTTTTCTAAACCTAATAAACCACAATATTCAACAATTAATAGTCAAATCCCAATTAATAAAAATTAAGTAATAATTTATCTAAAAACAATGATGTATATATAATGTGAAATATCAAGTATATAGAATAAAAATACAAAGAAATAAAATGTTGTCAAACAAATCAAAATAAAGCCCTAATAATTACGAATCCCGATAGTCATCGTCGTTGTCATCCTCTAGTGCTGTTGAGGCGGCGGTCTAGATGGTAATTTCGGTGCCTGTCCTAGCTCATGTGTAGAGAAAAAGGAGCCCTCTCCAGCAGCGTTGCTGTCACAGGCACACATTTGCTCATAATATACCGTCCTCGCATTCACTAAATATGCTCCAGCTCCAAGCTGAGCTTCTCCTTTAGGGACTTTCACAAACCAGCAACTAAATGCTGAGCAACAAGTTATTGAAATTTTTTTCTGAAGAAGGTAGCTTATTCATTGTGGTTCCTTTTTGTATTGTTTAATTCATTTTTATTTTAAACTTGATTATTATTACTTTGTATTTGTTATATTTTTTCTCCCATATGTGTGTTAGAATATTGGGATGTTAGTAATCCTATAGATGTTTGTGTATTTTGTAATGCTCAAATGTGGGATAAAGAGAGGTTATCCCGCATGGATAGTCATGTAGTTTTACACTTTGGTCTTTGTTACATGGATGGCGATGTTGAGCTACCTTTTTTAAAAGTAGCACCACAGACTCTACAAGACCTGCACTTTTCGGATGATTATAAATCGCAATACTTTAGAAAAACATCTGATAGTTTAATTGAATGTTTTCGTTCACTTTAACGGCTGGTAAAATAAAAAAAATAATATCAACAGTGGTTCTGCACCCCAAAATTCCTTTTTAGTGGTCAAAATTATCATTCAATTGGTAGTTTACTTTCTGGTATCAACCATCGGACCCAGATTTGCACAATTATATATATGACATAGATAACAAGGTTGATAATTGCATTAATGCTGTGAGGTATTGTGTGTTTCTGTCATGTCCATGGTACCTTATAATAATATCTATAACATATTAACAAATCATCTTTATATATGGTACATTTTTTTACTATATTCACTTTTTTTTGCAGATAAGTGAAATCAAGTTTCTCTCTTGAGAAAGAAATTGTAGACAAATTAAAAAATATACTTGACAATCACAATCCCTTGACCAAAATGTTTCGTTATGCTAGAGGTCGATTTATGGATATGAATCCTCCTAATATAAGATTAAAGTTAATCAAAAGAAGAGATACTGATGGTAGAAGGTATAACTTACCGACAACATCTGAAGTCGCTGTCATTATAGTTGGTGATACTGATGAGTCCATTCTTGATCGGGATATAATCATCAAGTCACAGTCCAATCAGCTAAAAAGGATTGATGTTATTCATCCTCAATATCTTGGACTTCAATATCCTTTACTATTTTTGTATGTTGAGAATAGATGCAAAATTGGTATACAAACTTCTTTACAATATGATTTTGATAGGACCAAGAAGAGGAAGACCATCGGCATGAGGGAATTCTTTTCATATTGCTTGCAGATTAGATCCAATAAATCTTCTATTTTGCTACATTCTGATAGGCTGTTCCAACTGTTCTTAGTGAATGCTTACACTATGGTTGAGGCTGAACGTTTGAGTTATTATAGATTTAACCAGCCAAAGTTAAGGGTTGAAAAGTACAAGGTACTCCATGAGACCTTTGTTAGTGGAGAAGCTGCTGCTGTTGCTACTGGACAGCATATTATTTTGCCAAGCGCATTTACTGGCGGTCCAACGTACATGTTCAATAATTGAAAGGATGCATTTGCTATATGCAAGAATGTTGGATATCCTTGCTTCTTAATTACGATTACTTCCAATCCTGAATGGGACAAGGTTAAAAGGTTATTACATGGTACGGGGTTGTTACCACAGGATCGTCCTAATATAATAATCAGAATTTTTGAACTAAAGCTTAACAATTTAATAAGTGATTTTAAGATGGGTAAGCCATTTGGCAAAATTGTTGGATGTAAGTTTTTATACTCCCTTTTAACATATTTTTAATAAATAATAACTATCAAATAAAATAAAATTTTTCTTGACTTTACAGTTGTTTGTACCATGGAATTTTAAAAGAGAGGACTACCTCATGCTCACATATTATTATTCATGGACCCCTTGGACAAACCCAAATCCCTATCTGATTTAGAGAAATTTATATCTGCTGAAATACCTGACATGTTTCGAAATCCAAAATTATTTTCAGTAGTTGAAAAGTTCATGGTGCACAATCCTTGCGGTAGACACAACAAAAATAGTACATGCATGATAAATGGTCGTCGTTCAAAGTTTTTTCCTAAACCCCTTAAATGAAGGACTGTGATAGACGAAGCTGGTTTCCCAAAATACAAGAGGCTTGACAATAGTCGTACGATAATGAAGAGAAATGTTGTTATTGATAATTCATTCATTGTTCCATATAATCCTTATTTGCTACTACAATATGGTTGCTATATTAATGTGGAGCATACATGCCAAACTTCTGCAATAGACTATCTTTTTAAATATGTTCATAAGAGGAATGATAGAATAACTACTTCTTTTTATCAGGTTTCTGATGAGGGTAATGAACAACAAGTAGTTGATGATATTCAAAACTACTATGATTGTCGGCATACATTTGCATGTGAGTCAGCTTGGAGACTATTTGGATACGACATTCAAGTTAAGGAACCTTCAGTCATTAGGTTACCATTCTACCTACCTAAGAAGCATCCCATTATATTTAGAGATGATGAAACAATCGAGGATGTTATTAATTGATCTTAATGTAAGTTGAACAAACTTTTAGTATGATTTCTAACAAATAAGTCATATTCATTTGCAAGGTCATTGACTTACAATAAGTTTTCTAACAAATTTGTATGGAAGGATGATGTATCGATGTGGCTTCCACGCTTACAATTATTTTTTTGTTGTTGGTTAACTCACGTCCCACAAGAAAATGGAGAAGATCATTACTTAAGGCTATTACTTAACATACAGAAATATTGTATGAGTTTTGTTGACCTACAAATGGTTGAAAGTGTTGTGTACGATACTTTTAACGATGCGTATTATGCTCTGGATCTTCTGCAAGATGATAAGGAATTCATTGACGATATTATGGAAGCAAGCACTTGGGCATCCGGTAACTATGTTCATAATCTTTTTGTCATTTTACTTATCTCTAACAATCTTTTCCGGCCTGAGGTGGTATGGCAATCATGTTATGAACAATTATCCAAAGATATTCTATACATATAGAGAAGGATTCACTGCTCTGAAGGTAGTTATTTACAATTTTTGTTATTACTTAGTAGGCCTTTTAGTTGCTTTATATTCTGACTTTTAGATAAGTGTTTTGATTTTTACTAATTTCAATTTATGTTTTACCATTTATAGGTTTGCAACTGTCTGATGACAAATTTGAGAATTAACTTTGATTAAGATAGAGCAAAAGTTACAAGGAAATGGTAGATCTTTCAATGAATTTTGCACCCTTTCGTATCTTTCATTGGAAACCATAAAGGGTATGGATGATCATTTGATAATGGATGAGTTAAATTTTGATATTGCCTTATTACGCCATGAACTAAACCATGGTTTACATTCTATGGCACATGAACAAAGAGATGCATATGATAAAATTCTCTATGCATTAAACATGTATTTTGGGGGGAGGGGGGAGGGTTTCTTCATTTATGGTTATGGTATTACCGGAAAAATGTTTTTATGGCGGACACTATTTGTCTCTTTGCGTTGTGAAGGCAAAATTGTGTTGAACGTTGTATCGAGTGGTATTGCGTCACTATTACTACCAAATGGTCGTACTGCACATTCTAGATTTAAGATCTCACTCAACATTAATCAAAACTCTATTTGCAACATAAAACAAGGTTCTTATCTTGCTATGTTGTTTTTTAAAGCCAAGCTGATCATATGGGATGAGGCTCCAATATTGAATAAGTACGACTATGAAACTCTTGATAAGTCATTGAAGGATATTCTTAGATTTGATCTGTCATACAAGCCTAATATGCTTTTTGGAGAAAAGGTAGTTGTGTTTTGTTAGGGGGTGACATTAGAAAAATTCTTCCAGTTATATCCATGGGTTCACGCCAAAATATAGTTCATCATCAATTAACTCATCATACCGATGGCAATATTGTAACATTTTGAAGCCCATTAGGAAAATGCGTCTATCTTTCACTGAGGGTTGTTGTGACATCAATGAAACTAAGTTGTTTGTGGAGTAGCTTATTCAAATTGGCGATGGGTTAGCTGGTGATAATACAGATGGTGAGTTAGAAGTTTTAATCCCTAATGATTTGCTAATTGATGACACAAAGAATGCTTTTGATGAGTTGGTACAATTTATATACCCCGACCTCCATACAAATTTAAACAAAAAGGATTACTTTGCAGAGTGCTCAATACTTGCTCCAACATTGGAGGCTGCGAATGAAGCCAATAATAGTATAACGTGTCAGATAACTGATGATCAGAAGGTATATCTTAGTTTTGATTCGTTGTGCATTGAAGAGGGTAACATGGAGGCTTAGTTAGACATTCTGTCATCCGCTATATTGAATGCTATTAATTGTTTAGGATTACTGTCCCACTAGTTAATTCTGAAGGAAGGTGTCTTCGTTATGATGTTGAGGAATATTGACCAGTCAAAGGACTTATGTAACAGAATTAGATTACAGGTTCGTCGACTAAGAATACATGTTATTGAGTGTATTACACTGATTGGGGACAAAGATGGTAAAGTGGTCCTTATTCTATGGATGAATATGATTCCCAATAATGATGCTCCCTTTTAGATTCCTAAGGAGGCAGTTTCGAATGATAGTGTCTTTTGTTATAACTATTAATAAATCACAAGGACAGACTGAGTTTAATGGGATTGTTTTTGTCGAAGTTGGTTTTTACTCATGGTCAACTTTATGTTGCTCTATCAAGGGTCAAATCAAGGAAAGGATTTAGAGTATTAATTCAGAACAACAGAAAAATGTCACGCAGTAGTACTGTAAATGTTGTTTTTAGGGAAGTATTTAATAATGTTTTTTGAAGAGCGACTAATCATAGGTTAGTGTATGGTCTATTACCTTTTAAGTTGTTTTGATTTTAATGAAATTGATGGGGTTTGATGTTTTTTCATGAATCTGATGCTATAGAGGTATTCCTTCTTTTTCCTATGGAATAGGGGTATCTATTTTTAGTATTTGTGTTAATGTATAATTATATTTTTCATACGAAAATAAGCTGATTTTTTTATTTAAATTATGTAATCATTCTCGTGTAATGCAGTAATCCATTCATTAGTTCTTTGTATTTTAAATATTGTGATCAACATCTAACAAAGATTATTATTAAAAAATCATAAATTAAGTACTATTTTATATTAAGATAATAAGGTGTCAATATAAATTATATGAAATAAATAAAGTATCAACAACTATAAATCTTAAAGACGAAAGAGACTATGGGGTAATGTAATTGTTTACATCATCCTTCTAAGTCTTGCCCATTCTACTGGGATAAAATTTGGAGGTTAAAGGTTGGAAAATAAAACTTAGAGAAAACTTGGAACAAAGGAGGGAGTAAATGGGAGATATATTATTGGTGAAGACGGAGGAAGGAGGCCACACAGTGGTGGGGAAGGATGCATGCAATTGGTTATGCGACATTGGAGGATAAGGGGCTGAATTGGGAGTAAGAAGACAAGGCAGGCGCCCAATGTAACACTCTTACTATCAGAACGTCATGCTTCTGGGTGCGCCACTCTGATGGTGGGAGTATTATGACGACTCTCATATATTAAATAATAAGGTATAAGCCTTTAAGCGTAAATCTATCTATGGTTTTACTCCCAACACATATTCATATACTTAATATTAATAATACATTATAGTATTACATACAAAACCAATTATAAAACCTATTCCTCTGAATAAAACTTTAACTAATAAGGCGAGGGAAAAATAAATTCTAACAACTCAACTCGCAAAAAAATTCTTCTATGCTTCTGCAGCTTCACGATAAGCCTTCGTACCTATAGCTGAAAGGGGAGGGGGGTAAGAACTGGGGAGTTCTTACTAGGGTCGGGGGTTATAAGTTAAGTTTATTTTATTCTTAATTATACTTAGCCAACAACAACAAACTCTGAATTACAAACAACTTTTAACAAACCAAAGATACAGGAAGAAATGAATCAGAAAGCACACATGCACAGTCATAACAAACTACAGAATATAGAGAAATCACAAGTCAAGAAGCACTCACACACAATCACAGAAAAGTATGCGCAAACACGTATGATGCATGTCTGTCCTATGCAGGCCATGAGCTCATGTTAAACTAACTTTACTTTTGAACACATTAGAAAAAAAGCGAAAAGTTTTAGCACCCAACGCCTGCTAATTGGCACCTAGCGTCCAATAGAATTTGACGCCTGACACCCAACATCAACTGGCGCTTGGCGCTCAACGTCAAATTCTGTTATTTCTGTTACAAGAGAGGAAAAATCAATTGGTAGGTAGTTACTTGTTAATGTATATATATAGACGTAGTGTCCTTCACAATAACAGACAAATGTTAGCATACTACTGTTAGAGTTTTTTGATTTGAGAAATACAATGACATTCTCTCAATTTCATTCATCTTCTTCATAATTCTCTTCTGCTCATCTCTTCCATCATTCATTCTGACATAAATATAATATGGTATCTAGAGTCTAGGTTGATCTATGGTTGAAATCATTATTGTCTCTACCACCGCATCAACCAACAAACTTTTTCACTCCTTACCCATTCTTGACAAACTTGACAACAAATTCTATCGAACATGACAACAATTGGCACTTCATATAATTGGTGCAAATTCTCTTGAAGATCATCTGGTATAAGAAAAGGTTCCTCCAAGATTTAGTACAGAAGTAGAAAAGAAAGTAAATACAAAATCTTCAATATATAAAGAATGAAAGATCAAAGATCATTACTTAATGACATGGTTACTTTCATATATGGATGTTTCTGTCAAAGATTAGATGCTGGATGCAAGTTTGCATCCCAGGTTTGGCAAAAAATTCAAGAATTTTTCTCACAATTCTCCATAATTCAAATCAAAACCTCAAATCCAAACTGAAGACTATCAAGAAAGTAGGATACTCAGCTACTAAATATCTTAAGCAAATTCAATACGTGGTAGATTCTTTGGCGGCATTAGGTCATGTGCTGACAGTGGAAGAACACATTGATACAATTTTAGAAAGTTTAACAGAAGTGTATGCATTATTTTTGTCATCTGTATTGTCAACATCTGATTATCTTACACTCTTAGAAGTTGAATATCTTCTTCTTGATCATAAGGACATGATAGAGATATTTAAAAGAATAGAACATGGTTTAATCTAGTTAAATTTCACACAAGAAAATATTGGAAGAGGCTTTGCTAGAGGTCTTTAAGGTAGAAGAGATAGACGAGCTAGAAGAGGATTTGTCCGAGGTGGAAGGTTCGGAAATTCTTTCGGTTCCAGACCTCAATGTCAGGTTTGTGGAAGATTTGGACACATTGCAATCACATGCTTCCACAAATTTGATCAACAATTTTCAACTCAATCCAACTCTTCTACAAATTCAACTAGTTCTTCATCTATCCACCACCATCCAACTTTCACAATCCAAGATCATACATGGCCACTACTCCTAGTATCTCTGAAAATTCTTAGTTCCTTGATATAAGAGCATTTCATCACATCACTCCTGACCAATCACATTTCATCCCATGCATTTATCTATTTCTCTTATTACTCCTCCTCCTTCCATTATTAATCATATCCCTACTATTATTATTGACTATCATTTAGTTTCTTTACATACTAATCTACTGTAACTCTAGATAGCTCATCAACTACACAATCTTCTCATTCTGTTGTTTCACCTCTATCTTCTATTGGCTCTCAACACCCTCCATCAACCTATTCTTATTTCAGCTATTGAGATTCAATTACCCCTTTCACAACCCACATCAACAACTAATAATACTCATCCTATGATTACCAGATCCAAGTCTAAGTTCCTCTAAACCCAGAACTTTTCACTCTTCTATTACCTCTACTCCTGATCCACATTTTCTTCAAACCATTCATTCTTCTATTAAGAAAGCCATTCAATTACCTCATTGGAAAGATACTATGTTTGCTGAATAGAGACATTACACAAAACACAGACATGGAGCTTAGTTCATCCACCATTAAACAACATTATTCTTGGCTCAAAGTGGGTGTATGCTATCAAGAGATCTCCATCTAGTGAGGTAAAAAGGTATAAGGCCAGGTTGGTAGTATTAGGTAATCATCAAGTGGAAGGGGTAGATTTCACTGAGGTATTCAGACCAGTGATCAAACTTTCTACAATTCGAGTTATTTTGACCCATTGCAATCTCTTTAAATTGACATATTCAACCATATGACTTTAACAATGCATTTTTAAATAGAAAATTAAATGAAACTGTTTACATAACTCAACCTCCAGGATTTATTTCTAATGACTCTTCACAGGTTTGCAAATTGCACAAATCAATTTATGGCTTCAAACAGGCTCTTCGAGCTCGTTATGTCACTTTAGCATCTATCCTCTCTCAATTTGGGTTTAAAAGAACTAGGTTTGATCCCTCATTGTTTTTTCTAAAAACTACACATTATTCTATCTATATTTTAATGTATGTTGATGACCTTCTTGTCATAGGGAGTGATTCTTTTGTTATACAGTCTTTAGTGTCTAAATTACATAACATTTTTACTCTAAAATATCTTGGTACTTTTAATTATTTCTTAGGTATAGAGGCTTTTGAATTCAATTCTAGAGCTTATCATCTTTGCCAAACAAAATACATTAAACATCTTCTTTTTCGAGCTGGTATGCAAGAGGCAAAACCAGTTCTCACTGCCATGATCTCCACTAAGAAACTATCTCAATATGGTGCTGAATCTTTTCATGATCCTACTCACTATAGATCAATTGTTGGTACTTACAGTATTTTACACTCACGCAACCAGAAATTTGTTTTTTTGTTGACAAAGTTAGTCAATTCATGCATAATTCCTTGGTTTTCCATTCGAAGTCTATGAAATGAATACTTCGATACCTTGTAGGTACTATAAATCAAGGAATTATTTTCATCATACTACTGACTTTAGAATTTTTGCTTTTGCGGATTAGGATTGGAAGTCAAATGTATATTATAAGCGTTCTATATCAGGTTACTATTTGTATTTTGGAAGCAATGCAGTTGGCTGGTCCAGTAGAAAATAGCATTCTGTTAGCCGTTCAAGTGCAGAAACAGAATTTTAAAGCATAGATGATGCATCTTCTGAAATTATATGGCTTGAAAATCTTCTTCATGAGCTTCAAATTTCTATTACTGTAGCTCCAGTTATTTACTGTGATAATGCTAATGCAGTCCAGATTTCTGCCAATCTAATCATGCATCATCGCACAAAACACTTTGAACTTAATCTTTATTTTGTGAGTGACGGAGTTATTCAAAAGAAACTTCATGTTATGCATACTTCGGAACAAGATCAGGTGGCAGATATCTATCCCAAACCTTTGTCTTCTATGGCATTTGATAGATTCAAACACAAACTCAAGGGAAGGTCACTTCAAGAGCTCCCTTGAGTTTGAGGGGAGATGAAAAGACAAGGTAGGCATCCAACGCCTACGAATAGGCACCTAGCGCCCAACAAAATTTGGAGCCCAATGACCAACGTAAACTAGGACTTAGTGCCCAGAGTCAAATTATGTTATTTCTATTACAAAAGAGGAAAAGTCAGTTAGTAGGTAGTTACTTGTTAATATATATAGCAGTAGTGTCCTTCACAATGACACAAATGTGTTAGCATACTACTGTTAGATTTTTTTGAGATGAGAAACACAATGTTATTCTCTCAATTTCATTCATCTTCATAATTCTCTTCTGTTCATCGCTTCCATCATTCATTCTATCATAAATTTAATAGAAAGTGTGTTAGGACATGTTTGAATGAGAAGCAACAGTGCTTCATAATAGCGGCAGAGCTAGAATGAGGGGGGCTAGAATGGAGGGTCATTAAAGAGAGGAGAATGGTTTCAATTGGGTACATAATTGGGGAGAGGGGGGAATATGAACTTGAATTTAGGAGGTCAACGTTATTGAGAGATTTATCGTCGAATTTTTCTAATAATAAGGTGACATCTTTTAAATGAAACATACAATACGTTTCAAATAAACGTATTACCATCAATTTTTCTAACAATAAATTTAGCGTCATTTAAATGTATCATGATATACTTTTGCATCATTTTTATCGTTAAAAAATATAATTTAACAGTAATAAATTGCCAAAAATAAATTTTATTAGTTACCAGCGGATAATGTCACATTAAATCTGATGATTACTAGTATGTTTCTAGTAGTAAAAAAAATATTTAAAAAAGAAAATAAAAAAATAAGAGAAAAAAAAGATGATACTGAAAGAAAGAGATCAAAACGAAAGTGACAAGAACACTTGAAAAAAAACAATAATAAAAAAAAAGATGGACTTACTCTTTTTTGGAACTTTTTTATTTGATCATATAACATTACTCGATTATTATGATATGCTTTAAAAATTAATATATAAATATATTTAAATACATTAATTTTTAATATCTTATAAATAAAATGTGACAATTAAATTAAAATAGATGGAATACATACATAACTAGCAACTGTGGTTTTACCCTCAAACCTACCTAATTTCTATATCAAATTTTCAATTGTGTATATATGTACATAACCCATGATATATGAATTTAAGAATGGTCAACCCTAAGAGAAATAAAAGTAGAAACACAAAATACAAAATTAAGTGTGCGTGTGTGTAATTGTTTTTATAGATAAGGGGACAATCCATCTAAAAATATTATCTTACGAAAGATGATATTTATAGCCGCTAAATATGTATAAAGTATATTAAACTAAAAAAAGGAAAAAAAAAAAAGACCCTATAAAAAAAATTAAAAAAACCCCTACAATATTATATTCTTAGGCTTTGAAATTTATAATTCTCTTAATGTGTTAAGGGATACGTTTGATTAATTAGGTTTTGATTATTACATATATCTAAAAAAGTACAAAACACTTAATTTCCGCCATCTCTATATAGGCTGAAAAAAAAAATTCAATTTGATGTTCTTCTGTTCATCAATATAATTCCATGTCCCTATGCTCGTGCGATTTAATTTCATTTTCCAAGCGGATATATTCACCATTGATGTTGTAGCTTAAAAGTTGAACCTATCAATTATTTTGGTGTTAGGTGGAGTATGAATGTTAGAACTAAGAACATAAATAATGCATGCTTACTTTTATTTTTGTCTTAGTTTTATTTGTTGCAGTTAGTTAGTAGAGCAAGCAAATAATAATGTTGGTGGTGGAAAGCTGTAAACATGAAGTGGAAAGCATCACAATTGTGAAGCTGGATGCCACGAATTTCAATGGATCACAATATGCAAAGTCTTAAGTGTAGGGCACCTTCACTCATAAAAGCCATTGTTATTTTTTTTATTGGTTACATTAATTTCATTGTTTACATTTACATACACTTGAAAATTAAATATATATTACTATTAGTCAATTATTCAAACAAATGCTTATTGTATGTATGTATTATATAGGCACGTTTTTTAAATGAATTGAATGATAGGTTTATATAGATGATGATGCCCTTTTTTTTTAACTAGGTTTATTATTCTAAGAATTTAATTTAAACACGATACCAATATAGAAAGTATATAAATCTGTAATTATATATTGCCACGTTTAATATAATTATTTGATTCAATCATTTTTATCATTTTTTATTTTTAAAAAAATTGCATGTAAATAATATATAACCACTTTTCTGAATTATTTCCATTTATATTAATAGATATAAATTTGTTGATTATAATAGATATCCTGTAGCATAATATGTGGAAGTATGAAAATAAAATTGAATTTAAAATAAAATACAAAAAGTTGTTAGAAAGTTTTTAGTCTTGTACAGCTAATGAGTTTGTTATAATTTGTTAGAGAATTAGCTGAGAATTAGTAATTTATCTTCTTTTTTTGTACAGATATATAAAATGTATATCTACAATATAAATTATGATGCTTCATTCATTCAATATACAGAGAATGTTTATCATCCAAATTTCTCTCTGACCTCTTCAAATCCTTTTCACTGTCCTCTTCAATTTTAATCTGCTGAAACTTTATTATCAACTTTAGCTTTCACTTCTCTTCTCTTCTTTTGATAATTTGCTGCATCGCACTGCTTATTGTATCATACTGGTACCATTTTATATGGTATCAGAGCTTGCGATCGTTCAATGGCAACCGAGAAAGGCTATTGATGCAGAACTTGTTGCTCTTGAGCAAAACAAAACCTGGACCATTACTTCCTTACCACCTGGCAAGAATGCAGTTGGTTGTAAGCGGATCTTTTGCACTAAGTTCAACCCGGATGGAACTGTTGAACGACACAAGGCTCGACTAGTTGCTCAAAGTTTTACCCAAATTCCAGGGGTTGATTATATTGATACTTTTAGCCTAGTGGTCAAAATGAGCACTGTTCGAGTCTTTCTGGCCATTGCTGCAGCAAAGGACTGGCATATTCATCAACTTGATGTTAACACCACCTTTCTTCATGGCGACCTTCATGAAAATGTATACATGAAGCTTTCGAAAGGGTTAAAATGTTCTGATCCCAAGCTGGTTTGCAAGCTAGACAGATCTCTTTACGACTTGAAGCAAGCGAGTCGTCAATGGAATCTCAAGCTCTCTGCTGCGTTAACTGAATTGGGGTTCACTCAGTCTGAAAGTGATCACTCTTTGTTCACTAAATCTACTACACATGGGTTCACCGCAATTTTGGTGTATGTAGATGATCTTGTTCTAGCTGGTGATAATTTGAATGAAATTCAACATGTCAAGTACTTTCTGGATAGCAAGTTTCAAATTAAAGATTTTGGCATTCTTAAGTTTTTTATTGGAATGGAAATAGCTCGGAGCAAAGCTGAAATTTCTCTTTACCAAAGAAAATATGCTTTGGATTTGATCAATGACTGTGGCTTGCTTGGAGCCAAGCCAGCGACAACACCTATGGAGTATTCAACCTCTTTGTCCAGAGAATTAGGAATTGTGCTTTCTGATACTTTACTCTATCGTAGATTGATTGGAAGGCTTCTTTATCTTACCAATACCAGGCCAGATTTGAGCTACTCTGTGGGTTGCCTCTCTCAATTCATGGACTCACCCACTGATGTTCATTTGCAAGCTGCTTACATGGTTCTTCGATACTTGAAACAATCTCCATCTTCTGGTATCTTCTTCTTTTCCACAAACTCGTTTAAGCTCTCAGGTTATACTAATTCAGATTGGGATGCTTGCAAGGATACTAAGAAGTCTATCACTGGTTATTGTTTCTTTCTTGATCACACACTCATCTCTTGGAAGAGTAAGAAACAAACAACTGTGTCCAGATCTTTCTCTGAAGCAGAGTATTGAGCGCTGGATAATGGGACGTGTGAACTCATTTGGTTGCTGAAATTGTTAAAGGAGTTTGACATATATCCTCCTCTCCCATTTGATATTTTTTGTGATAACAAATCTGCTATCTACATTGCTTCTAATCCAGTCTTTTATGAGCGAACCAAGCATGTGGAGATTGATTGTCATATTACTCGAAACAAGTACAAGGAAGGTATTTCAAATTTAAGACATATTGCCTCTGCTGACCAACCTGCTGACATCTTTACAAAGCCCCTTGCTCCAGGGCCCTTCTCCTCTCTATTGTCCAAGCTGGGATTACTTGATTTGCACAAACCAACCAATTCCATGTGGGAGGATGTAACATAATATGTGAGAATCTGAAAATAAAATTGAATTTAAAATAAAATACAAAAAAGTTGTTAGAAAGCTTCTAGTTTTGTACAGCTAATGAGTTTGTTACAATTTTTTAGTTTGTTATAATTTGTTAGAAAATTAGCTGAGAATTAGTAATTTATCTCCTTCCTTTGTATAGATATATAAAGTGTATATCTACAGTGTAAATTATGATACTTCATTCATTCAATATATAGAGAATGTTCATCATCCAAATTTCTCTCTGACCTCTTCAAATCTTTTTCATTGTCCTCTTCAATTTTAATCTGCTGAAGCTTTATCATCAGTTTTAACTTTCACTTTTCTTCTCTTCTTTTGACAGCTTGCTGCATCGCATTGCTTATTGCATCACACTAGTACCATTTTACATATCCAGTTAAATTGTTTGTAGTTAAATCTTTAGATCGATTTAGTTTTTAAGCTTTTGAAATTGAGTAAGGTCTTCGATATACACATAATTTTCTTTTTAATTTTTAATCCGAGTCAATTGATCAACTGTATTTTATATATAGATAATTTTTTAATTTTAATATGAAAATTTTTTAACTGATTACATGTGAATATGATAAAACTAAAATACATAATTTCATTATGCATCTCAAAAGAAAAAAACACTGATTTTTTTTTTCAGTATCTTTGTGCTGGTTTCTTGTCTCATTATGTTTTCATTCCAAATACAACCTAAGTATTGGAAGAATTTGGAGAGGATGTGGTCTAATTCAATAGAATAACTAGCATAAAATCTATTTAAACTTTATTTTGATAATAGAAAATTAAGAGTAATAATAGTGCATGATATAACATTAATTACAACAAAGTACCTAAAGGAATAAATTGGCAAAATCCAATGAGTCTAATGAGGAGGGGGGAAAATACTACTAATAATAAGATGGTCAAATGCAATGAAAAGGTCTGCGACAATGGTATATTTTTTTCCAATGATGAAAACATACAAAGAATCACGTGAAGCATCGGATTGCAAGTCACAATCTTGGTGAAGAAAAGCTTATATACCTACCCACTATAGTAAAAAGGGGTAAGTGTAAGACCCCAATACCTATATACATAGCCACTTCATTAATCCCTTCATGTTACTATCACTGTTATCAATTTCCCAAACTTTTCGACCTTGTAGAAACACTTATCATCATGGCTCTCTTTGTTAAAAGAGTAAAAAAAAGAAAGGGGGGGGGGGGATAAAAGAAAAAAAAAAGAAGAAGCAATAATTATGTAGTTGCCACCTACATAGTACATATTATATACGCGTATGTCCAATATGGAGGGTTATGCTTCAACATGGGACTTCACTTCTATAACTTGTCACTCTAATACAGTGTATTAGAGATATACTATTAATGTATCTCTTTTTATCGGTTTTTATCTTTTAATAAGAAAAGATACACATTTTGATCAAGCATATATATACATATAGGCTAAATTAGTTAAAGCTAAATATAGATCATGATGATAAAAAAAGTTCTGCTAGATATATGCTCAAGATAACGAGGATAACATATATAATAGTAATAGTAAAATATGATAGATATGTTTTAAAGTAATATATATGATCAAACATAAAATCTACCTTGCTTGTTTTGATTGAATTTGTGAGGTGTAATTAAGAAAAGAGTTGATAATATAATGGTAAGCATAGAGAAGGAGTTTGTAAGAGGCATGATTGTCGGAATTGTTGGACAACTAAGAGAGAAGGAGTTGGATTATAAGTAGGGCAGGTCCACTTCTAGGCTGTAATTTTAACCTTTAACTAAAACACGTTTAGCTGCTCCATCCTCATGAAACATATGCTGCCACCTAGTCTTCTTTTAAATAATTCACTACTTCTCAACCATAATTGTCTTCTGTCTCTTCCCTCACAAGATTTTTTTCTTCTTATATAATAATAATAATAATAATAATAATGTGGAAGCATGACTATTTAGGTTTGAGGTTTGATAAAAAAAGCATGCTCAAGATATAGAGGTTAAGTACCATCTCATGTTAATTAATAAATTCTTCTCTTTTTTTAAGTTGTCATATGATATATTTTTTTTATTGAATTGATTGATTGCTCATGATATACATTTTTCAATTTAGCAAGTCAAAAATTAATGCACTATATATGTAAATTCTATTTAAAAATTTGTTACTGAAAAAATTCGAATTTTAACATTTGTTTAAGTAGTTAAGTAAATAAATCACTCAATTAATTTAAATTGATTGTTAATTTAAGATTTGTGGTTGCCTCTTGAGCTAATAATTTTGTTATAAAGTTTGAATAAAAAAAAGGCTAATTTGATGATAATAAATAATAAACAGCATGAAGGTCACTAAGTTAAAGTAGCAGAAATTAAAGGTAATTAGTAATTGAGGTGGCAATAATTGGTGATATGAAGCAAAGTTGAGAACTAGTTTATATGTTATTAATGATTTGATAGTGATGAAGTCCAAGTAAAAAGGAATATGATTGAAAGTGTTTAATTTGAAGGGATTGTGGGGTTGGGGGGGATGATGATAGCTTCTTTATCAAACAGGGAACTGAAAATGACTTACAATGATAGAGAGATGGAATAGGCATCTAGGTGATGCCTTTGGTTGAGGACAACATACATGACTGAGATATGTGGGGGCACCTAAGAGATTGGGACATTTGATATATATATAAATAAAGTGCCACCTTTTATTTATTTATTTGTATAAAAAGGACCTACTACTCTTCTTTCTTCTCTAACTACGAGGGTGCATGGTGCTTCTGTGTATTCAAATTGAGAGTGATAGTTACACATATTTCCATGTAAATATTATAAGCTTGCCTAGTTAGTCATGATGCCTGTAATTTTTATCCACTCTTCAGTGTTCAATCATGTATTGTTATGATTCATTATCTAAAAGAAAATTATCTTTTGTCTAAATAACAGCATATATCTCATCTTTTATACTACTATGGATATATGTAAGGATTAATATTTACCTTAAGAAGCTAAGAGGTATTGGAATCTCATTTTTATGTACTCAATTTTAATTAACTTTTTTATTATTAATTTTTTTTAGGATTTAAAATTTCTAATTTAAAATTTATATTTAAAGTTTAAGATTTAAAATTTTAGATTTAGTATTTAAGATTCAACAAAATTTAGGTGTTGTTGCTCGAGAAAAATTAACTCCCTAGTTGAACTTTTAATTTAATTATTGTGAAACTTGAAACTCTCAATTTAAAAATTTTCAGAATTTTGTAAGTAACGTTTCATGAGTAGTATATGATAGCGTTTTGTGCTGAGGTATTAAGATAGAGACTGAGACCTGAAACTTAGTATTATATTGTTGGTTTAGAGATTGGTACTAAAATTTTAGTTTTTGTCTTTAAAATTTTAATATTTTAGTACTTTTAAAAATTAGGGATACAGGAGATTGAAATTTTTTAAGACAGAGACAGAAACTTTAATAACATTTTATACTTAAAATATTTCCATTTCAATTAATTAATTCCAACTTTATTTTTTGTGTAAATTAAATTAGAGTTTCATTTTTATTTCAATCTCTATCTCCCACTTTACACCAAACATAATATTGAGACTTATTTCAATTTCTGTTTCTCAGTCTCAATCTCTCAATTTTTATCTCTCTTCCAAATGCTACCTATTAGTCTAGTATATATGTATATGTGCACATGTAAACTTCATTACTCATTACTACAAAATATTAGTTAAATCAAAGACCATCTATTAGAGATTTAAATACACTAACAAAAAATATGAAACCTGGCCTCCTAATAATTACAAATTATATAATTTTCTTTGGATGGGTGAAAAAGTACCATATTTGTATGAAAGGTATATATGTTCTATTTTGTAAATGAACATAATAATAATATTGTTTTCACATAAAAGGGTATAGAAGATGATGTCATTTCATGTCAAACAATAGCACTTATTACATCTTGTTTTTGCTTTTAACCAAATAAATTAAACAAGGATAAAAAAAGAAACTTTACAGGATGGATGGCACATGGGGGTATGGCCGTAAACAAACATATATATAATATAAAGTAACCGAGGATTTTGAATATAGGGTGGATATTATTTATTAACATGATTTCCTCCTGAAAAAAAAAAGAAAAGAAAAAGAAAGACCTTGTTCCTCCGTATAGTTAAATATATACAAAAATGCATCAGGTCCATCAATGAATAATAATGTATGATGATGATGATGTTGATGATGATGATGGGGACTTGTGTTGACATTTACGTGATAAAACATGGTACATGTCTCAAAATCCTACGGGGTTTTTATAATTGTGTGTACACCCTTCAGAATAGAGAATTTTGAGATGCATATGTAATTGGGCTACAAAGTAGGTGGGCCAGGGCCCAAAACCAAATGTGGGCCCACAGCTTCCCCTGACAATAATCCCCCAATAATGGGGCCCCTCTTTGGGAAACTATAATGCATTGGTAGGTGAACATCAGTACTCAGTAGTGTTACAAAAATTTGTGCAAACCACCACATTATTTAAAAGAAAAATAATAATAGCATGAAATAAATGAAACCTCGTGCAAGACATCACTACATTATTCCATGGCTATAGAACATGGATCCAATTTTTTATCTTTGATTTTTAATTTCTTTATTAAAAAAATTTTCAAAACTTTTATGTCATGTAACTATTTTTTTAAAATTTTAAACCGACAGAAGGTTTAAAAAATAGAAAAAAAAGACGCACAAAAAATTTATGAGATAGGATTTATTTTATGTCATATACATAACATCTTTTGAGTTTGTGTAATTTTTTATAAATTTTTTTTATTCTCTTTTTAATTTAAATTTTTGAAAAAAATAGTTACATGACATAAAAGTTTTGAAACTTTTTAAATAAAAATTTTGATACTATATTATAATATTATTTTTTTTAAAAAAATTAGATACATAAAAAAAAGACACATAAATAATTTTATCTCGACGCCCCTTATTAAGTTATTTAAAATAGATGTACATGTATGGAGTAATTTTTTTTAACCCTAAATTATTCGACTTTAAGGTTTTGGATGAGATTGAGTTCTGGTATTGTGCAGTAGTAGGGTTATGGACAGCAGTATTGTTGTATTGATCAGTTGGCAAACAAAAAGAGATATAAAAGAAAAGTAACATCATCCATCTCTATCGATATCTATTCTCTTCAATTATTGGAAACTCGAATAATGCAACTTGCTTAGTGAGGTCGCTACACCTCTATTACACGTACAGACTGTACAACACAAAATTTCAAGCAACAACACATCATAATAATAATGGAAATTAAAGTTTTTAAATATATCGGTATATCAGTGTTTCAGTAATTTTTAACCGTTGATCTTAATTATATATATTATATATATTTTTTATAATTAAGATTAATAGTTAAAAATTACTAAAATACGGGTATACCGGTATATGCAAATTATTGTAACGATTTGAGGAGATATATAGTACCCTTCTAAACCATCCACCAATATAGAAGGACAGTTAGAATGAAAAGCTAGCAGAATCAAAATTAAGTTCTACTCAATTGAGAGAATGGAACTGACAATACATCACCAAATTATAATATATATTAAGCTTAACAACTTCAATCTCCATCACTATATCATGGATTTGTATTTAATTAAAAACATAATTCTTCTGAAGGATAATAATAATAATAATGTAGGTGTCATTGACAACTACTAAGTATGAAATAATAATTAATATACTATTGTTATAATATTATTTATCTCAAAAATTTAAATTAATATATTAAAAAATATAAATAATTATATCTGAACGATTGACTACTACATGATAATAATAACAGAAAGTTTTGGATGCCAGTAGATTTTAATAATTTTGATTCGCAATAGTCACCAAAAAAAAAAATTTTGATTCGCAATTAGTTAATATAAATATTAAATTGTCTTCAACAAATAAATTTTATTTATTATATGTATAAATAATTTTAATAAATATAGATACAAACTATATTAATTTATATAAAAAAAATTTAGTAAATATAAGTATAAATTTTTATAAATATAAATATAAATTATTATGGATTAAATATTAATTTAAAATAATAATATTTATTGACGTGTAGAATTGGTGTGAAAAAAAAATTATATACTACATAGAGTTGAAAATGAAGGTAATTGATAGTAAATATGGTGGTATCGAGGGATGGGAACACAACATTAGGCCACCATCAAAGATAAGATGTCCCTTATTGTACTATTCCTTTTCTTTCCTTTTTCTTCTCTCATCTTATTTCATATGTCTCATTTTATTATTTGATATGATAAATGCGACTTATTAGAAATCCGGTGGAATTAACTTATCTCAAAAACTAATTTTAAAAGATAATTAGGGATTGTGTTATTTTTATAAAAGCTATTCAATTTTTAGTTTTATACAATGTAAGACTAGATAGTGTTTAAAATTAGATAAGAAGTCGGAATGTGAAATTGAATAACTAGGTGTGGTATTATATTAAAAATTAAGTAGAGCTAATTTATTCTAAAAATGAATATGTTATATAGTGCAGCAGTGATTGAAGTTGAAGGTGCAAAAAGAAAGAGAGGCCATGAAGGGTCACTGTCCTCTCTCTAAGCCCTCCCGGTTTTTAGTCGTTAATTAAATCATATTATTAAAAATTCTAGATTATTAACGTGAAGGTGAGATGAGTGAGTACTTGGTAGCAATAGAAAGAGAGAGTGGAAGTGTGAAGAAATTAAGAAGATGTAATATTGTGATGTACTTTGATTGTTTTGTTTTCTGAAAGAAAGAAAGAAAGTAAGTAGTACGAGTGGCAGCAGTAATTGAGAAAGAAAGTGTCCCGGGGGTGAGGGGCCCACTCTGGCATGTGAGTTGCACGTGGTGTTATGAACACGTGTCACGTGCCATAATGCAATTGGCAAGGCAGAATACGCACAGCCCTGCAGCCTATCCACCAAACTCGGGTTTGTGTTGAGTGTTTTTGTTCCACCAACAATTCCACTGCTTTACCTAAACCTAATCATCACAAATAATTCTTACTCCTAATCATTCTCAATTATTACAACTTACAATTCTCCTAAAAAAATTAATAAGTATAATCCATTTCTCAACGCATCCTATCAGTTAGTTTTTAAACTTTGACTTAAGTCCGTTTAATTTTGATTTTAATATGATATTAAAATCAAAAATATTATTTATATATTAAAATTAATTATTAATATATTTGTATATAAATATATATATGATTTAATTTATTTATTTTTAATTTATATTTATATTTTAATATATATTTTTAAATTAGTGACTAATTTTAATATACATATAATATGATTGTATCAAAATTTATACAATTCAATTTATACTATCTATCTAGAAAAACAAAAATATTATTTACACATTAATCACTATATATTTATATATATAATTTAATTTATTTTAATGCATATTTTATATTCTAATATATATTCTATCTAATGGCTAATTTTGGTATATGTACAACTAACATAGTTGATCTATAAAATTTTCATGCTTCACATGATTATTCTTGGACGTAAAAAAATATATTATTGCAAGTTCTCTAAAAGATAAAATTTTTAAAGAATTTATAAATGTGAAGTACTGTTTCCTTTATGATTTTTGAGGCTGAATTAAGTTGATTCAATCTGAATTCTAATATGAATAATTAAAAGCAGTAATATATTTTTGAAGAAAATAATGAAATAGATTGTTAGGAGAAATTGTGATAGATAAAGTGAATAGTGTAATAATAGAAAGAATGATTTAGAGAAAGATGTTGAAGCAAATTAAGATGGCGCGCATATTCCAAAGTAGTGGATCTGATGTTAGATATATATGAGGTGAGTTTGAATGATGATGATGATGATGTCCATTTTCTTTTGCTTTGTTGGGGCAGACAAAGAACAGTGCAAAGAGCAGATTTTTTGGCAATCTGGTTTGAGAGGAGGCCATAGACATTGAGATCTTAAATTCAATTCACTCACACTATTACAGTACTACCCTGCTCTGCTCTATATATTTTCCTATTCCATTTCTTTCAACTGTTCATACACCGGGGGGACCAACTATAAAAGCACCACTTCTCTTCAATTCTCTCGTCTTCTTCTGTATGTACCATTCCTTCCTAGTTTATGTACCATCAAATTATGTATATGGCCCTATCTACCTACGTACATTTATACTACTCTATCTCTCAACTATACCTTTCCATTCCACAGTCTTATAATTATAACAACTACTCACTAGCTTAGCTACCTACCTACCTAGCTACCACTTCATAATCATCAATCATTCATCACAACATCCATATCTATATCTCTACTGCTGTCTCATACTTTAAACTATCTTCCACTTTACTACACTCATTTAACATTATTTCAAATTTGTACTTAAAACTTGCATTGATATTTTTAGTACTTTGTATTTTATTTTTATAAGTCATGGATTATATGTCACACATAAAAAATGTTATTAAAAGATAATTTAATAAAAAAAATTTTATGTGAATAATTTTTTTTTATTTTTGTCTTATTTTTAAATTAACACTAATCATTCCCTCTCTTACTCTTTTTTTTACGCTAAAAGTGTAATTTCCTAACATTCTTCTAAATAAAATACCTGTCCGGTACTTTCTATTTTCATCCCTGAACATTTATTGATGTCAAAGAAGTGAAGGTTTAATTGTAGTATGTAGTATAGGAACATCCATATAACATAGGGTTGCACCTTAGTTTAATTGGAAAAAAAAAAAAAAAAAACTTAGTTGACATGTAGTTAATTAACAAACTCAACACTCTTGGTTCACATCTAACTGGACTTCTCTGAAGATGCTGCTATAGCTATGGCTATATAGCTATAGGGTTGACCACAAACATTTACAGCTGTTATTATAAGTACTCAACCATGAAAGTGATTGTCGTTCTTCAAAAAATAAAATAAAATCCATAAATGTAAGATTATAAAATTGAGGTTTTTTTCTAAACGTAGACATTATAATAACCTCAATTTTGATCTTGACAATGTTTTAGATAAATCGTAGTCAACAACTGCAATCTCATTTGCAATTTTTATATTATGGTTTTCAGTAGTAAATATTCACGACTTTTATTACACATGTTTTATTTACATTTTTTACACAACAGCACAACCTAAGTTGAAAATCCTGGATCTTTTTTTAATTTCAACGGATGAATTTTAATCATGTTTTGGCCACACCTTTCATCAGCGGTTTAGAAAAATAGGTAAAAGTTTTAATGCATGTATGGACTTTTTGATTACTTACAGCTCTGAAACTATGGTTTAGATGATGATGCATGCGAATGCGTACTATATAGCAATAATATTACGTAAATAGTTCTTTCCAATCGTTCTGAAAGAGGCTAGAAGACTATATATAATATAATAATTATTTAGTTTTTGAATTAAGAGGGGAAAAAGTGTGCACCGATTTAGAGACTCAGAATATAATAATAATACCCTGCATGTGTTATTTTGTTTGTTTATTAGTACATCGTAATTAAAACATCTTAGAGACATAATCGTCTATGTTATTTTTTTTTGAGAAAAATAATGAAAAAATAGATAAAAGTAGCAAAACAGATTCTGCTAATAGTAGTTAGATATTTTTTCTCATTTAGCATTCTGTTATAGTTAGTTGCTATGAGAGAGAGTGTGAGAGGTTATCTAAATACATAGCTAGCTCAAAACTTTTTCATTAAAAAAGGGAGAATTACATATTAGTTAATAATATACACATCTTCAATCACTTCAATAATAATCTCTTCTCTCATTTTTAATTCTCAAGAACTCTTGCTATTGGAATTTTAATGTAACACCATGAGTTAAGACTGGATCCATGACATATATCATTCCTATTTCGACCAGCAGCACCACCACCAACAAAAAATCTTTTTTTCTCCAATAATTCTTGACAAGCTTGACAAAAATAATTTTCGTACATGGCAAAACTTGACACTGCACACCATTGGGACCAACAGTTTAGAAGATCATCAAATTCCAGAAAAAAATTTTCCACAATTCTTAACTGAAGCAGAGAGAGCACCTGGTACAAAATTAGGGAAATTCAAAGAATGAAAGCTAAAATACCAATTTGCAAAGCTTCAAAGATTCAGATTAAACAACTTAGGACTTAATTGAAGTCAATCAAGAAAGAAGGGCTATCTTCATAAGATTATCTTAAGAAAATTCAAAAGATATACAACAAGAAAAACATTGAATATCGTCAAATTTATCGTTAGAAAAAGAATAAAATTCAACAGTAGTTTAATTACCGTTGGAAATAATCGGATGGTATAAACCTCGCCGATAAATATTTATCTTTGGAATTTTTTTGTCCGACGGTAATTACCGTCGAATGTTTTGCGACGGATTATTGGCTCGGAAAACCAATTGGTTATCGGTGGATTCTTTCGACGGTATTGTTGGCGCAAAAAATGCTGTTTCCCGCATTATTATCATCGAATTATTCCTACGATAATTTCGACGATAGTGTCAAATTTTTAATTTTTTTAAATTTGAAATAAATGGTCAATTATAATTTTAAAACTAAATTTTTTTCATACCATTGGTGGTCCATTCATAAATAATAAAAAACTTTTATTTAAAATAAATAATACAATATTCAAATAAATTAATATCAAGTACATTAAATAAATACAATAAAACAGTAAAACGAAAAATTAATAACTACAGATTCAGGTAGTCGTCGTCGGTCTCGTGGCCCTGATTCGTCGGCCCAGAAGGCGGTGATGTCCGTATGCCACCAGCAAGACCGCTGCCACAAGCAGTGGTATTGCCACCAGCAAGGTTGATGCCAAGAGTGCGCATCTGGGCCTGGTACACATCCATCTGAGCCTCCATACGTTGTATCCGCTCTAGCGACTTCCTCCACTCTAGCCTGGACTCATCTGTAGATGTCATGCAATTGAGGATCTCCTGATACATCTCTTGATAATTGTTAAGCTCCTGAACCTGCTACTGAAGGTTGCGTTGGAGCTCCTGCACTTGAAGCCTCAAATTCATGCCTTCCTCAGGCTCAGCGGCTCGACTGATGGCGGAGCTTGACGACGACCTCAACGTGGAGGTGCGAAAGCTGCTGACGAAAAACAATCCCATCCCATAGACGCGGTTCTTGTACGGCACTGAGGTAGTCTCGCGCCAAACCGCACGGGATCGACGACTAAAGCTGCAGAGCCATCGGCGGCGTCCTCCCCACCTTGCTGAGACTGCTAAGTCATGGCCTCTAGTCTTTGTGTGTAAGACTCCTGTGTAATTGACACAAGTTATTATAATTAATATGACAGATATACAGTTAATTTCTAATAATTTTATAACAGAAGATAATCAGATGCATGACTCACATAATGCTCCTGAGATCGCTGATCAGCAAATGTCACTTTGTTCTCCTTCAATGTGTGGGTGTATTTGAATGTCTCTACCAACATCGCCTCACAATCTAACGACTTCGACTAGACGAGAATCAATTTTCAAGAACTTTCAGCAACGACCATAATCATTGAAACAGGAAACACTAAATAGGCAACCAAATCAACCTAAATATATTAAACAGGAATTAATTTTCAGGAACTTTCAGCAACAACTATAATCATTGAAACAAGAAACACTAAACCGGCAACCAAATCAACCTAAATCAACTAGACAAATCAATTAGCAAGAACTTTTAGCAACAAAATTAATGATAATCATTGAAACTTAAAAACACTAACTAGGAAACCAAATCAACCTAAATCTATTAAATAGGAATCAATTTTCAAAAACTTGTAGCAACAACCATAATCATTGAAACAGAAAACACTAAACGGGCAACCAAATCAACCATGATTCACTAGATAGGAATCAATTATCAGAAACTTTCGGCAATAAAGTTAATCATAATCATTAAAACTTTAAAACACTAACCAGGCAACTAAATCAACCTAAGTCCACTAAACAGGAATTAATTTTCAGGAACTTTCAGCAACAACCATAATTGTTGAAACAGGAACAACTAAAACGAAAATCAAATCAACCTAAATCTACTAGATAGGAATCAATCATCAGAAACTTTTAGCAACAAATTTAATCATAATCATTGAAGCTTAAAAACACTAACCAGGAAACCAAATTAACCTAAATCCACTAAACAGGAATCAATTTTTAGGAACTTTTAGCAACAACCATGCATAATCATTGAAACAAGAAACACTAAACAGGCAACCAAATCAACCTAAATCCACTATACAGGAATCAATTATCAGGAACTTTCAGCAACAAAGTTAATTATAATCATTGAAATTTAAAAACACTAACCAGCATTCAAACCTAAATCCGCTAAACTAGAATTAATTTTTAGGAACTTTCAACGACAATCATAAACAGAAAATATATGAGACTCCACTTGATAGTTACCCCGTGTCACTATCAGACCAAATCTTCAACCATACGATGGGAGATGGTGGTAGGGAATCAACTGCTGCCTCACTGTCGTGGCTGGACTCCAGGGCTGTGGCATCCGTTGCTGGAGGTGGCATCGACGTAGATGCGAGCTACTAAGCGATAGGAGGCAACGGTGTCGCCATAGACTGAGGCATGAAGCTAGGGTTAAGGACCATGATGAATGGCTGGTCCACTAAACCCGCAACCTGTGATGCCACCGGAGTGGTCAGAGCAGAGGGAGAGGAGCCAAAAGTCCCAAGTGTACCGGAATAAACCTTCCCTCTACCCTGACGATGGCTACAACCACGACCTGCAGCCTAATCCGCAGCACCTCTACATGTCGATGTGTCTGCAAATATCAAATTATCAAACAATCTCAGCAAAACATTCAATAACCTAGCAATTAACACAATTATACAATTTCAAATGCTTCGACAATTCAAAACCTAATGTGTATTGAATTTAACCTAACTTAATCAACCTAAATCTATTAAGATTAGAAAACTAAACTGAAATAATTTTGAAACTGATTAAAAATTAAAATTGAAATTCTAATCAGCCCTAAACTAAATTAAACAAATCAAATTCCACATGGTAAAGTGTATCAAACTTGCAATATTAGGTAAGAAACCTCAAACATTCAAAATTGAAAAATGTCGGTTAATGAAAAAACAAATCAAATTCCATCAATGCAAATAGTCAAAACAAGAGGAGAACAATCACTGATTTCAAGGGATTGACCAAAATTTTCAATAAAAAGTTTTTTGAGGCACATTTACAAACATTTGGCATGCAAAGTCATAAACAACATAATTTTCAATAAGTAATCTGTGTAACACCATTTCATAAAATTCAACATCAATGACACCAAAAAAAAAGTCAGCAGCATTAATCATAAATTTATTAGACAACAGTCTAATTAATTCAAAATAGCAAAATAATAAAACGGCAATTAACATAGTGAATAAGCACAATCAAATAATTAACCAAATAAACTCAACAACAATTTCTCCATTAATTCAATCAAGTAACTCAGAATAGTTCCAGACACTTTCAGCAACAATTCAGAACTTATAAATCTAAACTAAACTATCCTAACCACATAAATCCACTAAAATAAAAAATTAAACTAACTAAACTAATAAAACTAATCTAATTAATGAGTGAAAGCTAACTAATAGGATTTGAAAAAAAAAACAGAGTTCAAACAAAAAAACCTTCAATGTAGGGTGCAGAAATCAACAAAGAAGGAGGGAGGAAGGCGACGACACTATGTTGTTGCCAGCGCTAGAGGTGGCGGTCATGAGCCACCGGAGCAGGGAACTGGACTGTAGTTGCCCTGTTCTGCTTGGTCCTAGCTCAGAGAAGAGAGGCGAGCTGGAGGCTCTTGGCTGAGAAGGGCAAAAGAAGAAGGAGGAAAGGACCGCGGTGGCGCTTAGAGGGAGGGGAAGAAGGAGGCGTCGACGGTGGGGGTTGACGGCAACGGAGAGGGGGTGGCGACGGCGGTGATCTTGGCGGAAGTGGTAGAGGACAGTGACGGCAGCTGGAATGTGAGAGAGAGAGGGAGGATAGTAGTGATGGTAGTGAGGGTTTGTATGAGGGGGAATGGGTTCGTGATTTGAATTTACGTCTCTTTTACTATTGAATTTATCGTTAAAATTTTCTGATGGTAAACTATTGTGGGTAATCGAAACCCATCGTTTTATTAAATTGAGTTGCCGTCGAATAAATCCGATAGTAAATTTGTTTTTACTCCAAAAATTAGCGGCAAATTTACCATTAGAAAATAGAATCCGTTGGTAATTAAAAAACCTTACGAATTTGACGGGGTTACCATCGGTAAATCTGATAGTAAATCCACCACTACTCTGCGATGCTAAATTTGACAGTACTCGACATTTTTCTTGTAGTGATAGTGGATGCACTTGCATATTTAATTTGGGCCATATTCTGTCGGTGGATGAATGTATTAAAGCAATACCTGAAGGCCTTAATGAAGATTATGCATTGTTTCTATCCTTTGTAATGTTCAAATCTGAATTCATTTCTCATGTTGAAGTGGAATCCTTCCTTCTTGGTCATCAAGATATGATAGATAGATTTCAAAAATCTAATTCAAATTTTATCCCATCAAACTTTACTCAAACATTTAATTCTTGCAATCGTGGTTCTGGTTGAGGATTTCCAGGACAAAGAAGAAGAGGTAGTGGAAGAGAAAATGAAAAAGGATTTCATTTTCAAAATCAACCATCAAGGATCTACTGCCAAGTTTGTCATAGACCCGGACATACTGCATTGACTTGTTATCACCGTTTTGATTAGCAATATCAGGTAAATAATGCACCTAATGCAACTTAGCTTCAACAAACTCTTGTGCACTACTTGTACCTCCACCTTCTTCTTTTCATAACCCCAGGGCATATATGGTTAATACATCATTTGATATGTTAACAAGTTCTTGGTTTTTTGACACAGGTGCATCACACTATATTACACATGATCAATCAAATCTTCTCACATCCAATGAGTTTACTAGACCAGATCACATCTTGTTAGGTAATGGAATAGGTACAAGTATTTCTCACTTTGGTCATAGTTATTTGGTTTCTTTGTACACTAATAAAAAAAATTTATTAAGAAATATGATTTGCGCACCTGATATGAATGAAAATTTGATAAGTGTTCAAAAGTTTGCTAAGGATAATGACTGCTATTTTGAGTTTCATGCTCATTGTTGCTTTGTAAAATCATAGGCTACTCGACAAATTTTACTACTCATACTACTGCCAAAAGAATGATGTTTATGAATTTGAAAGGATTCTAATTACTACATCAAATCTTACTGCTCATACTACTGCCAAAATTTTTACTATCTCATGTAATAAGACTCTTAGTGTACAAAACAATTTCAAATTTGTTAATAAACAAAATACTACAGATACTCTAGATTCCACTTGTTTCAATAAAAATTCTACTAATATGCTTCTGTCTAGAGTGTTTAATAGCAAATGTACTTTTATTTTGACTTAGCATAATAGATTGGGACATGCTTCAAATAAATTGTTCAAATGATATACCTATTTTTTCTTCTTTAAATAATTCTACTTTGTGTCAATATTGTTGTATGGCAAAAATGCATGCATTGCCATTTGATTCATATTCTTTTCAATTTCATAATCATCTTGAAATGATATACACAGATGTTTGGGGCCAACTCCGATCACATCATAGATTTTGTTTTTGTGTCTTTTTGTGAATGCTTTCACAAGGTATACATGTATTTTTATATTGCATATATACTAAGTCTCAGGTACTTCAAGCATTCATCCAGTTCAAAAAGCAAATGAAAACATTCATTGGATTCAAAATCAAAAGCCTCCAATCAGGCATGACATGGTATATCTGTCTCATGCTTTTACTTCTTTTTTAGTTAAACATGGTATAAGTAATAGATTTTCATCTCCATACATACATCAGTAAAATTGAATAATAATATAAGAAAAACACTGAGTATTGTCAAATTCATTAAATAAATCTGCCAATAATAAAGTTACCGTCAAATTTACCATCGTCCTGGAGTTGACGGTATAAACGTTGCCAGAAACTACTTATCAGCGGATGTTTTTCGTCTGACACTAATTACTAGCGGATCTTTTGTCGATATTTTCAATGGATTTGTTGAGAGTGAGTTGATGATTACCGTCGAATTAATCTGACGGTAACTTTGGAGCCATTTCACGTGTTTAGGTGCCAAGTTACTGTCGGATATATCCGACGGTAATATTTTTTATTTTTTTTGGCACAGTTAAGCCACAATCAGTAGTCAAATTAAAACTCTTGTTAACAAAACTATTAGTAGAAATATAAAATTAGCAAAAATCAACAAATTATTTTATTAAAAATAAATGGTCTAAATATAATAAAATGCCACAGACGTAGAAAACAAGAAGTAGACAAACAAGAAAATAAAACCCTACAGATCCCCGTAATCATCGTCGTCGTCCCTTTGCTAAGGCGGCAGGGTAAGTGCTGATGTTGATGCCCCTCCAGTGTGCATTTGCTGTTTGTACACCTCCATCTGCTCCCGCAACTGATCTAGCTGCTCTAGCTTCTTCGTTATGTTTGAGCTGATGGCAACGACTCCTCCAACACATGCAAGAAAGTCAGTGTACCTCTGCTCAGACTGCTCTACCTACTGGTGAAACTCTTATGTCAGCTTTTGCACCTCCTCTCTTAAGTTAACAACTTCCTGGGGATCGAAAGGGCTGGTGGTAGAGGCAGGGACTGAGGAAGCCGCCAACGTGGAGGAGCAGAAGCCACTGGTGAAAAATGACCCTAACCTAAAGTGGCAATTCTTGTGATGCTCAGAGGTGGTCTTGCGCCAAATCCTATCAGGATCTACTGCTGAGGTCTCTGAGCCAGTTTTGTCGTTCCCACTAGGCAGTGATGATTGGATTTTTGATGGTTTAGAATTTCACTAATGAAATCTCGTTGTAAAGTATAGTTTCTAAACCAAACAATAATCCTTTCATACAAAAAATTGTTTGTCACTAGTACAAACCCCTAAAATTTATAAACCGAAGTATTGGACCTCGGGTCGTTCTCCCTAGGAATTGTAATGAAGTGTTTTGTTATTGGTTAGAAATGTGTTTTGGGGTTTTGGATAAGAAGCATGAAAGTAAATGGCAATGAAAATAAACTAACAACTATAAAAGGCTCTTGGCAAGGTATGAAAATTAGAAGTCCTATCCTAGTTATCCTTCTCAATTGTGATGAGAATTGTTCATTGCTACCACTAAGTTAACCCTTACTAAATAAAGGAAAGTCAAGTGGATGAATTGACTTAAGCCACAAGTCCTAGCCAACTCCCAAGGAAAGACTAGCTTTAGTGCACTTCAAACCAATTAGCAATCTCTCCAATTACCAATCAACAAAGGAATTAGATAACTCAAGTGTCACTAATTATTCTACCTAGGCCAAGAGGAACAAAATCTATACTATATCTAGAAGAGGCATTTATACAAACACATAAAAGGCAATAAAAGTAGACAACATAAATTGCAAGAATTAAAGAGAGATCTAACTACAAAGGCAAGAGATCAACAATAGAAAAGTAAAGAAGAACAATTATTATGAATTACCTCTTATTGAATTGAAAGAAAATGGAAGGAACAATAGTAAATCTACAACAAAGTATAAGAACAACATAAAGGAAATTACAATAAAAGAATGGAAGAAGAATGAATGTAACAACAAGGAATTGAGAAGATAGAAGTAGAAGAAGATGAATTAAAATCTAGATCTAAGAACTAAGCCTAATCCTAATCCTAATTCTAGAGAGAAGAGAGAGCTTCTCTCTCTAGAAACTACTTTAAAACTATCCTAATGAGTGAAAAATGAACTAAAAACTCCCTTTGCTCTTCAATCCTTGGCTTTATATAGCAGTTTAGGCGCCAAAGTTGGTTGGAATTAGGCCCCACAACCCTTGAGAATTCATTGGTCACGTTTTCATTAAAAAATCATAAACCAGCACCGACGCGTACGCGCACAGCACGCGTACACGTCCATGGGGTGATTCGCAAGGTGCGCGCAAGCGCCAGGTGCACGCGCGCGTCCATGGGTGAGTTCAACTTCTTTGACTTTTCATGATTTCTCCACTTTGCATGCTTTCCTCTTCACTCCTTTGATCCATTCCTAGCCTTTTCAATCTGAAATCACTAACAAACATATCAAGGCATCTAATGGAATCAAGGAGAATTAGATTTAGCTATTTTAAGTCCTAAAAAGCATGTTTTCACATCTAAGCACAAATAAGGAGACAATCGCAAAACTATGCTAATTCAATGGATAAATGAGGGTAAAAGGTATTAAAATCTCTTAAAATCAATGCAAGATAAACCGTCAAAACGAGGTTTATCAGGCGGCTGAGATTGATGGGTCCCGACCTCCAATCTCTACGTGTAATCCTCCTGTGTCACACACTTCATGATTAGGATAACAATTAAATAATTTCCTTTAAACCAAATATATAAATTTGAAACTTAGGATTAATTTCAACTAACATAATGGGCCGATGACCGCTTGTCAGTAAATCTCCTTGTTGGCCTTCAAAGTATGGGTATACTTGAAGGTTTCCGCCATTGTCGCCTCACAGTCCAACGACTTAGATTACAAAATAATATATTAACCAATAAAATAAATGAAAAAATTAAACAACTAATTCAAGTAATTACTGAAACATTAAACAATGATAAAATTCCTACCAATCTACTCTTCGTCTTCATGAACATCGTTGACCCACCCGTATACTTTGACAACTTGGGCGAAGCCCTATTAGCGACTTTCGTTAGACCATGATGCTTGAACCCATCGTTATGAGTAAAATAGGCCTCCAGGTCTTTTTTGATGGCTGGACAGATCCATGACGTTAAGTTGTCGCACCCCTTACGAACGTCGCTCATCATCTGCTGAAAACATTTAGCTATCTGGTGGTCGTAGATCTTCTTGATCACGAGATTATACTCCGCCAAAATAAAATAGAGTTCAAATAAAGTTAATTATTTCAACTTTATTGGGTTCTTACCCTCCACTTCTGAAACCATCGATCTTTGGTTTCAACTGAGATATATGTGTAGGTTAGCCACGGTTAGTCGTACATCAACTTAATGACATTGAAAATCTACTGTGTGCAAGTATTGGAGTTTGGTACGAACCTAGCAGAGAAAAAATCTAACATTAACAAACACACAGAAACACATAAAATAAAGATTAACAAACGTAAGATTACAAAATTGTATGTACTCACGCCTGCATGCCATCGGGTCAAATCCTCAACCGGATAACAGGCGGTGGTGGATGGACATTTTGCTCGGGGCACTGGAGGAATCACCCACCACAGACTCTGACATCGCTGGATTTGCATGGGACGTAACAGAAGGAGGCACATAGTTTGGATTTGGGACCATGATAAATTTCTGGTTTGCTGACATCATAAGGGTCAACGGGGTAGTCAGGGTAGAGGGCGATGACTGGGCAATCATTGGGGATTTGGTGGAAGCCCACCCACTTGACCTGCCTCTGTTACCGGTAGTCATGTCTGCACAACGAATATATTACTAACACTAATCAAAAGACAATTAAATTCACTAACTCTAAATATATTAATACACTTAATACAGTAAACGTATTAATAACATAACAAACACTGATAAATAGTAACATATGTAAAAACCCAAGAAATAATAAATAATTATAACAAATATGAGAAAAGATAATTATAATAAATAACTCAAAACACTTAAAATAAGAATTTAAAGGAGGAACCAATTCATGTCACAATTAATACAAATATCTATCAACCCTAAACATAATTTTAAGACTTTTGATAGCATATTAATAAAAATTTTGACAAAGTCTTCCCTAAAATTTAGATTTTTTTACCACTCAAGAGTTCCATCCAAACCAGCATATAAGGGTTGAAATCTTAATCCACCCACTAAGAGGCTTCAACTATTTTTACTAATCAACTCAAATGCACGATACATTTAATAGATATTTAAAGCAATCTAACTTTGTAAAATAAACAAACACTAAATCATATAATTTATTTTAATTTCTTCATCATCAAACCAATTTTCATAATCAGAATAATTAACACAAATCTAACATAATCAACACAAATCATATTTTATAATAACTAATAACAAATACGAATAAAACCTAAATTACCATATGATAACCAAAACGCAAATTCTACATTAAGTTACCCTAAATCCTAAATTAGCATATAATAATCAAATCTTAAATCCCTAAATTAACATGTAAATAAATTTTAAATTATAATGTACATAAGAGGGAGATGCATGGAACCTAACGGCGATAGAGGGAGATGAAGTGGCGGCGGTGCGTTAATGGACGGTGACGACGGTGGGAATGGGTAAAGAGAGAAACGGAGAAGATGGGTTTAGAAAGAGAGGCTTTTCGAAATGAAAGGGGAGAGACGTTCGCACTCTCAAATTATGGATGATTACCATTGGATTTACTGTCAAATTTATTTGACGGTAACTCCTTGCTGTTACTAAAATACAACGTTTAACTAAAATGGCTTACTGTTAGATTTTACCGGCTGTAAATCTGACGCTAAAGTTCGTGCCTATTTCCTCACATTTTCTGCCAAGTATTACCCACGAATTTATCTTCGGAAAAGTTAATCCGGTGGTAACTATTTGACGTAATGAATCCAATCACAAACCCTCCATAAATCCATCGGTAAAGCCGATGGTAACTCGAGATGCTAAATTCGACAGTACTTGGCGTATTTCTCGTAGTGGAAGAATCGGACATAAGCATAGACATATAGTGGAGGTTTGATTAGCTATATTGGCAAGAGCGTCTATTCCCATTTCTCACTGGGATGTTGCTTTTTTGTCAGCAATATATATAATAAGTCGTTTACTTCCTCCATTACATCAAATAAAACTCCATTTGAATTAATGAACAATCATGCTCCAGACTATTCTATCCTTAGAGTATTTGGATGTGCTTGCTATCTGTATTTGTGGCTATATAATGAAAAGGTTTAATTACTCTGTTGGTCCCTATAGTTTCGCAAAATTTTCAATTAGGTCCCTATACTTTTTTTCCTTTTAATTGGGTCCCTATACGTTATTTTTTTTCAATTTAGTCCCTATTAACGTTAAACGTCAAAAAAATGTTAGTGAATTGTGAAATTACTTTTATACCCTTAGGGACCTAATTGAAAAGAAAAAAATATAAGGACTAAATTGAAATCAGATAAGATATAAAAAGGGTTGTGTAAAGTGCAATATGAACAGAATAGCCTATGAAAAACCATTAGAACTCTGCCTCAAGATCTAATGAAAAATGGCATCATAAAAACATTGTTTGGAGTGGTCATCAATCATCATTCTTTCCAGGTAAGTGGCAAACATAAAACTGTTGTGGAGATGTATTGTAATTTAGTGCAGTGCACAAAGATAATAAAATCGCCTTCAATTTCTTTCCATGCCATGATATGAACCAATATATCTGCTTTACATATTTGCTTTCCCATAGTATTAGTTATTACATGAACAAAATTGAAGCTCAACAATATATATATATAAGATAGCACGGTTAAATTATAAATAGCATCCCTGGCCAGAAAAAAGAAAAGCCTTCGCCGTTGAAGTTTACTTGTTAGTCTAGAGTTTTATATCTATTCGGTTGTTTGAGCATGTTATGCCTTTCCAATATTGTCCACACAGATCATCACCACTCACTTGCCAACCTAGCTGTGAAGGTGAGATCATAGATTGAAATAAAATTCTTATAGCGGCCGCTGCATCAAACATCAGAAAAGAGATAATTTAGCAAACTCAAGACATGCATTCATCATCATTGAGTTTACATATCTAAAGATATGGGATAACACTCTAGACAAAGTGAACATTAAGCAGTAACCTTCAATATTTTACATCTATACATAAGTATACAATCTGGGTGCTTAGTCTTAAATCTAAATTTAGAAAATTATGGATAGTAAAAAAAAAGAAGACAAAAGGCAGCCCCTTTCTCCAGTGACTTAAGGAAAGAAACAATGGAAAGAAAACCTACAGATGATACCACACATTTCATAAACAATCAACTCCCATGGTAACAATAAAAAACTAAAATATACTACTTAATCATTTCATGAACATTCAACTCCCATGATTAAAAATTTGATCTTCAAACTCTTGAGCCAAATTTTGTAATGAACAGAAATTAAAATTGGTGTCTTGTGCTCAGCAAACTAGAGTAAAGGAGTGGTATGGTCTTGTGCAATTATACAGAAGACAGGCTCAATTAACTTGCAAAAATCATAGTTACTAAGTACTGCAAAGGAACATCCTATTATTTGGATCAAACATGACAAAGCCCTGACAAAGATGAGTATACTAACATGAGAAATTGCTATAGTTCAATAAACTAAATATAATCTCTTAAAAAGTTAATTTTAAGAGTATTCTGTCGTACTTAAATCATAACTCATCCAGAAAAGCAAAGCAATGATATAATTTTATAGCAAATCACAAGAATATAATAATTACAAAGAGTGTTTTCCTCTTTTCTTTTATGGAAACTGAACAACAAAATAGAGCACATACATGCTGAGAATAAAAAACGAGAAACATTTTGACTACTATACTGAGATTCAAACTAATTTTAATTAAATTTGTTCATCTAATCTAAGGTAAGCCTAAGACCATCGATTAGAATGAAATATTTTCAAGAGAACAAAGGCAAAGAGAGAGAAGAACCTACTCGTGAGTCTGCCGAAAGAGAAACTCACTGGAAGAGAAGCCGCTGGAAGAGACGTCGCTGGAGGAGAAGTCACAGGAGGAGACGTCACCGAAGGAGACCGTCACTGGAGAAGACGTCGCAGAAGGAGGTCGCTACTGGAGGAGACGCCGCTGGAGGAGACGTTGCCGGAGGAGACCGTGAAAGGTACCTTCCTGGACTTCTCCGGCATTGAAATGTGCAGGAAGAAGATTAACCCTAAAACCCTATTACTGTGAAACAGAAACAGAAAAAAGAAGAAGAAGAAAGAGGAGGGAGTAGTGGTGTGGTGAGGGAAGAACCGCAGAGAGAGGTTGCAGAAGGAAGCGAAGGGAGGGAGAGTGTGTCAGAGTGAGACCGTTGAGGAGGTGGAGCTCACGCGCCACTATTGTTCGGGTTTATATATAAATTGCGAACAGAGAGAGCTATATCTGAGTGTTGAAGTGAGAAGGGTTGTTTTGGTATTTTAAAAATATAAGAGTGTTTTGTTATTCTAAAAGAGAGAATATTCGTTTTTTTAAGAGAATATTCTGTTATTTTAGACGTTTTTGTCACGGTAGGGATTTAATTGAAAAAAAATAACTTATGGGGACCTAATTAAAAGGAAAAAAAGTATAGGAACCTAATTGAAAATTTCGCGAACTGCCACACTACATAAAAAAATAATGAGTACCGTCAGATTTAGCATCGTAAAATAGTGGCGGATTTACCGGCAGTAACGGTGTCAAATTCGTAAGGTTAAGTAATTACCGGCGTATTTTGGTTTCTAACAGTAAATTTGCCGGTAATATTTGGAAAGAAACAAAAATGAATTAGCGCATCCTTTAGGGTCAGATTTACCATAAAAAAATCTGACGGTAAATAGACTTAGTAAAATGCTGCATTTTGGTGACCCGCAATGGTTTACTGTCAGATTTTTTCGTCAGTAAATCCGACTCTAAAGGGCAGTAAATTCAAAATACAAACCCTCTTTCCTCTCATTCGAATTTCACTCTCTCTCTCTCACTCTCGCTCTTTCTCTCTCACTCATTTGTTTCCTCCCTTCTCCCCAACACCACCATATGCCGTCGTCGAAACCACCACCATCATAGCTCCTTCTCCGTCACCGTCAACCCACCGTCGAGATCCCTCCCTTCTTCTTCTTCTCTCTATTCTCTCATTTCCATTTCACCCTTGATCATCTCCCTTCTTGAAACTACCATGCCGTACCACAGAGCCACCACCGGCAAGCCATCAAGCCACTGTTATCCCTACCATTATCACGCTGTCGTTGCCCAAATTTTCCGTGGGTCCATCCTTCAACACAACAGAATACGGAAGCCCCTGTCCCAGTCTCCCAGTGAGATCTCCAATGTTCAGCGACCAACGTCGGTAGCTTCTCGGTCCATAGTGTCATTGCAAGCCCTGTCTTCCCTCTCTTTTGTTTCATCTGTTGTCCAACATCACATGTTTTTTATTAAACCCTGTTTTTCAAATTTTTTTTAGTCAGCATTGGTTCATTAGTTTGGTTTTAGTTAGTTTAGTTAGATTTAATTTTTTATTTTAGTGGATTTTAGGTTGTTAAGATAGATTAGGTGTAGATTACTTGGTTCTGAGATTGTTGAAAGTGGTTGGATTGTTTGATTATGTTGATTCGCTGTGTTACGACTGATTTCACTAAGATATGGCTATTGGAATTGCTGGATTGCTTGATTGCTACTTGTTTTATGTTAACTGTTGCTGGTGTACTTGTTGATTTGGAATTGGGATTGTATATTGATGCTTGGTATCGATTTTTTCTTATTTGATTAATTTGGCATGCCAAGTGTTCGATAATATGCATCAAAGAGATCCAAATGAAAATTTGGTTCAATCTTTTAAAATCAATGCTTGCTTTTAGATGATTAGTGTTATTATGCATTGACATACTCTAAAACTCCTCTTTTGTATAATCCATCACATTGCACCAATTCTTGAATGGCCTAAGTGATTATTGTGCTTTTTATCGATTGTTTTCTTATTTTTAACTCGCAAATATTTTGAAATCATCTTAGATGCACTAATTGAGTTGAATTTGAACTTTGAAAGGTCTTGAAATTATTTAAATGAATTGCTTAATATTGTTTCTAAAGTTGTTTTAAACTGTTTGAATTATGTTAATTCACTATGTTACAGTTGATTTTGCCCTTTGTAGACATGACGACAGGTAGAAGTGTTGCGGATCAAGCTATTGGTTGTGGTCGTGGTAGAGCGAGGGTTTCTTATGGTACTCCCAAAAATTCTTGATCCTCTCCCTCTACTCCGAGTACCCCAGTGATGTCACAGGTTGCAGGTTTATCGGACCAGCTATTCATCATGGTCCCTTATCCCAACTACGCCCCTCTGTCTACGGTGACAACGCTACCTCCATCCGCTCAGCGACGGACACCATGGACCCAAAATCCTCTCATGGAAGTGAGTCAGCTGATGCCCCTCCACCATCTCAGCACCGTACAAGAACTGCGTATACGGACTGGGGTCATTCTTTGCTAGCAACCTCCACACCTCCACGTTGAGTCCATCGTCCACCTCTACCACCAGTCGAGAGGAAGGTATTGATTTGAGGTTGTAGGTGCAAGATCTCACCTACAACCTTTACTAGCAGGCTCAGGAGCTTACCGATTATTGGGAGAGGTATCAGGAGATTCTCGCATGTTTCACGATCATGAATTACCTCATATTAGAGTGGAGGGAGCAGCTGGAGCGGCTTTAGTGGATGGAGGCTCAAATGGATGTGTTCCAAGCTCAGATGTGCGCCACTGGCATCTTTCCTGTTGGTGGCAGTGGCGCTACTGGCGGTAGTGGTCTAGCTGGTGCCACACAGATAGCACAACCTTCTGCGCCACCTCAGTAGGACCACAAAAATGACGACGACAACGACTACTTGGATCTTTAGTGATTATGGCTTCGTTTTATTATTCATTGTATTTATTTGATTTATTAGAATTTAATTTATTTGAGCATTTAATATTTAATATTACATAATTGGTTTCTATTATTTATAAATTCACCATTAATTGTTTGAAAAATAAATTTAAATAAAAAATTGTGTCAGAATTTTTTTAAAAAAAATTGACATTATCGTCAGATTTACCGAAGGAATAATCTGAGAGTAATATTGCAGGAAACAACATATTGGTGCGCCAACATTACCATTGAAAAATTTTCCAGTAACCAAATATTTTTTGGGGCTGGTATTCCGATGGTAACCATTTATTGGTGAGGTTTATACCATCCGATTTCTTCTAATGGTAAATCCGACGGTAACTTAATTATCGTCAGATTTTAGTCCTCTTTTCGACGATACTTGATGTTTTTTTTTGTAGTGCAAAAGGGTATAACTGCTTAATAAAGAATGACAAAATTATTAACAAGGTATGTGTTATTTGATGAAACTTGCTTCCCTTACGTATCTTTATTTCCAAATTAATCACCTACCGTTGTTAATGATAAATTAAAACATACATCTTTAAAAATGCCATTTATGAATTCTTCACACTCTGTTCCAATTTGTAGCATAATTCAAGTTACACCTCTGATCATTCATCTATTCCTTCTATTTCTCTTTTGAATACTAATACCTCATCAACACATTCAGTCACTTTGGCTATCAAATCCCTGAAATTCAAAAACCATATCCCATACTACTTCTATTCCTGAGTCTTTTGACACCAAGACATCCAATTATTTTCCACCATCTATTTCAATATCTGTTATTCAGATTGAACTTTCTTCTAGTTCTACAAATAATACTATCACAAATACTCACCCTATGATCACAAAATCAAAATCCAAACACTCTATACCCAAGGCATCTCATACTCTTTTGAACACATCTAATCATGATCCTGAATTTTTACACACTACACCTACTGCTATCAAAATAACCTTTTCTCTTTCTCATTGGAAATCAGCCATGACATGGCTAAGCTAGAGGCTCTACACAAAACTCAAAAATAGAGTTTAGTCAGTCCATCTTCCAACAACATTATTCTTAGGTCAAAATGGGTTTTTGCCATTAAAAGGCACCCAAATAAAAAAGTTATGAAATACAAAGTTAGATTAGTAGCTTTGGGTAACCATTAGATTCAGGACATAGAGTTTAATAAAGTCTTCAGCCCTGTGATCAAACTAGCACCTAAGGGTCATTCTCACTTTTGCAATCTGTTATAATTAAGTGGCCTATTCTTTAATATAACTTTAATAATGCTTTCCTTAATGGAAAGCTCACTGATAGGATTTACAAATAGAGACTCTACTCAGGTTTGCAAATTGCATAAAGCAATTTATGGTTTGTGCCATGCTCCAAGAGTTCGGTACATTACTCTTTCGGCCACTTTTGCTAAATTTGGCCTTAAGAGCACGAAATCAAATCCTTTCTTATTTGTTAATCACTCATTTCCATCTACTATCTATGTATTTGTGTATGTTGGTGACATATTAGCGACTGGAAATAATTAGAATGCTATCCATACTTTGATGAATCAACAAAACAACACCTTTACTTTGAAAATTTTAGGAAATTTCACTTATTTTCTTGGTATTGAAACATTTCAATTACCTTTTAGTTTATATCATTTATGTCAAATCAAATATAATAAAGATTTATTGTCAATCACAAGATGCTTAGTGCTAAACCTGTGCCTACTCCAATGATTGTGACTAAAAACTATCTCAACAAGATTGGCATATCAAGATCCTAAGCATTATCGGTAAATTGTGGGAGGGTTATAATATTGTATCCTCACAAGGCCTGAGATTGCTTTTGTAGTAAATAAATTGAGCAAATTCTTGCAAAATCCTTTGATTAACCATTGGAAAGCGATGCAATACATTTTAAGATATCTGGTGGTTCGTCTACTAATTACGAAATCATTCTTTACTTTTAACTTACACATTTATGCTTTTGCAGATACTAACTGGGGTTCAAACATTGATGATAGGCATTCTACATCAGCGTATCGTGTCTATTTTGGAGACAACTTGGTAGCCTGGTCTAGTGATAAACTCCTATTTTATTATGAATGTTGGTTGAAAAGAGTGAAATTTATATCAACTTATTTTTTATTTATTCATTGAAATTATATATTTTATGAATTTTTTCTAATTGTGCTTAATTATAAAAAAATATACTTTTTATGCTTTAAAATTGCTAAATTTAATTCATTTTTATCCCATTCGATGCCTTAATATATTTGTTCAAGTAATTTAAGGTTTAGAAGGTAAGAATGGCTTGAAGAAATGGAGAAAAAAAGCATGCAAAAATTGAAAAATCATGAAGAAATAAAATTTTGAAAATCTGTCCAGTTGTGCATACGCATGGCAGATACGCACGCACGAGTAACGGCACGTAATTCACTTAAGTGAACACGTAGATCGTGATTTTAAGTCCAATTTTGGCTCAATCCAACTCATTTTTTAAGCATTTGAGGCAATAAGTGTCAGAAATTGCCTGTACCTCCTAGAACTCCAATTGGCCAAACTCAAGGGGAAGATGAGTTACGTCACCGTTAACTTCTACCAGACAAAAGTAACACCAACGTGTAGAGGAAGAGGATACAAATACTTTTACCGGATTAGATTTTTTATTGGAGTTACAGATTTTAAGAAATCGAAACTGAAAGTCTTGGTGAAGGCCATGGTTTCCACAAGAAAAGCTTTGGTCTCTCTCTCTTTTTTTTCAAAGGCTCGGTCAAAAAGCTTCTCCAGAGCTTTCGTTGATTTTGACTTCATACTAAGGTAGGGAGTTTTGTTTTAAAATTAACAGTTTTTAATTTAAGAATGCCAAAAAATTTATTGAGTAATTGAAAATAATTTATACGTGTTTTGTGTGTCTAATTGATTAGAATTAGTTGTATTATAATTGTGAATATTGGTCAATTTGGTGTTGTTTGATAAATTGAAATGTGAATTAAGTTTATGAATTGGGTTTGAGTTGAGATTGAGTTTGATGCTGGAATTTATAGTTGTGGAAGTGGATAGTAATGGATTTTGGTATTAGTATGATGAGGAATAGGTGTGATTGATTATTTGGTGATGCGGAGATATGTGTAATTAAGCGGTGATGCGGAGGTACGTTTAATAATATAGGTGATGCGGAGGTGTGGGTATGTAATCGGTGATGTGGAGGAATAATAAAAAGAAAGAAAATGAGAACTAATGGAGGAAATAGATAATGAATATGTTAGATGCTTGAAAAGCGTATGTTAAATGAACTTTTGTGCCAAAGTGCTAATGCGGAAGTGCCCGCCTAATTGATAGCCTGAGATTGCTAAAGGGGGAGTGTCCGCCTAACTGATAGCCTATGGTTGCTAATGCGAAAGTGCCCCCTAACTGATAGCCTAAGGTTGCTGATGCGGGAAGGTTCGCCTAACTGATAGCCTGTTCTTACCGTGATGCCAAGATATCCTAACTGACATGGATTCGCCCATGATGATAATTATGCCTGACTGACACGGTAAAGGAACCACATTTGGGGTTCGCCCCGAGTAACGTCGGGCTGCGGATAGACAACCGACGTGTGAGCTTATGGCCTGCTTAAGACAGACATGCATCATATTGTTTACGTATTTGCATTTGATTGTGGTTGTTTATCTTGTTTATTTGTGATTGTGCTGCTGTCTTGGTGTCTTGCTTGTGTACTTGACTAGACACTCTACATGTGTTGTGGACTTAATAATGTGGTAGGGGCTGATGTTTGTGGATTGAGTTTAGGTATATTATTTGTGATGCTGGCTTATTTAGATATTGCGACAATTGAGGAATATTGTTTAAGGATGAGGAATTGTTATTATGACGGAGATTTTGTTTAAGTAATGTGGTTTAAGGAAAGGGGTTTATCCGACTTTAAGTAAGACTTAGGAAGGATTTCAAGGGTTTAATAAAGAAAACTGTTTTTGGGTTATGAGTTAACTATTTGTATATTATTCTGTATATTTTTACGGCATTTGTTATCCTTACTGAGAACATGTGAGGACGACGTTCTCACCCCCTACAGATCTTCTGTTTCAGCAACAGGTTCAAGAACCCTTGACGCGGAGCCGCGACTGAACTACCAAGTTTTGCGTACATATGTATTTGCATTTTTTGTGTTTGGCTTATTCTTAGATTTTATTTTTCCCTCGCCCTTGGTATTTTAAAGTGTTGCATTTTTACAGAGGGGTAGGTTTATTTTTGAGTCTTGCATGAATAGTTATTATGTATTAATAGTAATTATGTGAGTATGTATTTATCGGACATAGTTGAGTTTGAGGTATATATCAAAATAAAAGGAATTTCGTTTTTCTTAAAAACTATCGACAAATTAACGTGTAAAGGCTCAACATTAAATAAATATAGTAGGAAACTAAAGAAATAGAGGTAAGTAGCCCTTAAACTTTTAGTATGGTCATGAGGTGCTAAAAGGTAGGATGTTACATTATTACAAGGGGATCAATCAAATAGGGTAGAAAGCAATATAATAGTAGTAGATTAGGATGATGTTTTAGGTCATTTCTAGAGAGAGAAGTTTCAACTTCTCTCTAAAATTTAGAGTTTTCAGTTTAGTTTCTTCTTAAATTTAGGTTTTAATTTTTGTTTTAGTATAGTTTCCTTTATATTTTCATATTCTAGAATCTTAATTTGCCTAATTTTACTTGTTAGTTTTTTTTATTTTGTCAATTTTAGTTTATGAACACTTGTTTGAATTTCATTTTTCTTTAATGCAATTTTATATTTTCATGTTCATTGATGTTTGCTTAAGTTGTTATTATTGCTTTCTTACTTTGGTTAGTTATAGATTTTATAATTCTTGTAATTTACCATGTTTTTCTTATATGCATTTCGAGTGTTTTTATAAAATGCATTTCTTAGTTTTAGAGTAGAATTTTGCATTCTTAGCTTGAAATTGAGGACTTAAGTAACCTTGAGTCATTGATGTCCAATGTTAATTGGTAATTTAGGGTTGCTAGTTGGTTTTGTTTTCACTGACTCTAGTCTTTACTAAGTCAAATTAGCGAGTTGGCTAGGACTTGTGAATTAAGATCAATTATGCATATTTGACTTTTTCCCGATACTTGGGGATGACGAAGTGGAATTAACTCTTCTTAATTACCATGTTTGTGGTCAATGATTTAGATAGAGAATATTAATTCTCAATCCTTGACAAAATATCTTTTAGCACTTGAATTTTTTTGTTTGTTCTTTACTTTCTTGTAATTTAATTATTTCTTGTCTTTTGCTATCACAACTCTTTTTCATTATAACCATTGATATGCACACCTCATTGCAATTTCTTTGAGAGATAATCCAGGATTTAAAACTTCTTGTTTTTATTAAATTGAATTTGTGACAATTTTTTAAATTCTGATACGGGTCATTTGTTGATTTAGAATTATACTTGCAATAAAATTCTTTTGAAAAATTCTAAACTAACGATTGCACCATCTAACAAGAAGTAACATAGTGTGAACTATTCGAGTACAGAAGCAGAATTTAAGGCATTAGTAGATGCAACCACTAAGATAATGTGACTACAAAACCTCCTCTTTGAACTCCATTTCAAGCCTTCTGGTGTCCCTACTATTTTTTTATTTTTGTGACAATGCAAGTGTTGTCTAATTGTCAGTCAATTTTGCATCATCGCACCAAGCATTTCGAACTCAACTTGAATTTTTTCGTGATCGGGTCACTCAACACAAGCTTCACATTATTCATGTTCATGGTGTGGAACAAGTTTCAGACATTTACACTAAATCATTATCCCCTATTGTGTTTTATATATTTCGAAGCAAGCTCAAGGTTACTTCTAAACTTCCCTTGAACTTGGGGGAGGGGCGAAGAAGAATAATGTGAAAACAGATAAAAACAACAAAACAGATTCTTTTAATAGTGGTTAGATCTTTTTTCTCATTTAATATTTTGTTATAGTTAGTTGTTATGAGAGAGTGTGAGAAGTCATCTGTATATATAGCTCAAGGCTTTCTCATTCAAAGAGGAGGAGAATCACAGATAGTTAATAATACACACATTTTCAATCACTTCAGTATTCATCTCTTTTTACTCTTTCTCTCATTTTTTATTCTTAAGAATTCTTGCTATTGGAATCTTAACACTTCTTATTAATTTAAATTTTTAGAAAAAATAATTCTATGATATAATATTAAAATTTTTATAATAAAAAATATACAAAATTCATGCAAATAAAAAATTCTTTTATATAAATATATTAGAGATATAATTATTTATGTGATATTTTCTATCAAATTAAGTTACTAGCGCAAATAATTTTAGGACAAAACAGCCATTTCAAATGAGATATGATAAACAAAATATATTTAATATTTTCTTGAGATAAAATCTACCGAAAATAAATTAGACCCAATAAGTGGATGGCAAACAAATTATAGTGAGAAATTAAAGCCTTCTTTTTTTTTTTAGGTTAAGCAAGGTAACTTACCGACAAGATCATGAAAGTCGATAAATTCGTTCAAGTGGTGCCCATAAGAAACCTAACTAGTCCTTGAATAAAAATTTGGACCACTTTGAAATATTAAGAGAAAGTGTAATAAACATATACGGTTGATGTTGTGTTGTCCAATTAACTCGATCAAGGAAAGCACCCAAACTCTACTATAAGATTATTATAGCTTTATAGTACTACACATTATTTAATTTATGCAAGACCTTGAGGCACACTCTGTGTCACATCATCAAAAGAGTGATGATTATATATGTTGAGTTTTATAAGGAATATAATAAGATTTAATTACATCATGTTATCATTGGATTAAGCGTGACTTAAAATGTGACATAGTTGTGGACTTGTGGTCCTATTCCACACTAACCTATTATATCTTATTACTAAACATACGTTATTTTGGGAATTTTTTTCGAAATTAAATAAAAAAATTAATTTAAAAAAAAAGTAATCTATTTTTTTTTAATTTTTTTAATTTTAGAAGAACATCACTCAAGTCTTCGACAAGTTCTAATATTTTGGATGAAGTTTGTTTAATTCTCGACGAACTTTATATTTTAGACGAAATTTGTCTAACTCCTCAGCAAATTTTATCACATTCGTCTATTTAAAAAAAATTAAACTCACGTTATAAATAATAAGATAATATTTTTTATAAATAAAAGATCATATATCTCTATTAGATATTTATAATAATTTTTCTTATTATTTTATATGTGTACTGTTGATCATTGACATATATTATAAAATTTTTTACATTGTACTTTCAATCATTTTTTATTTTTTTATTATATTTATCCTTATTCATCTATTTAACACTATATTTAAATATTTATTATATTATAAAAAATATTAATGAGTATAATAAAATATATATTCATTACTATTGGTACATTAGTATTAATTAAATTTAAAATAAATAATATTTATTAGACCATAAAGATATTAACGAGTGAAGTAAAAAAAAAGTAAAACCTCATTCCGATCCCACAAAATCTCTTTCCGTCCCTTAACAAAAGCATAATCCTATCACGATCCCTAATAATTAATTCTGTGAGACCTTTTGCCCTCTTTATTAATGTCTCCATCTAGAGCCAATAATTTAATCGAACAAATTCCTCTATCTTCTTCTTTTCTTTTCTCCTCTCCTCTTTTGTGTGAATTAGAATACCACCAAGCCAACTTTCTTCTCTCCTTTTTTTTGAAATCATTTTCGGCCACCATCATCACCAACTTCCACCACCAATGTCTGTTCTTGCTGCACTAAACCACTGTTACCTACTTCGACTCACTGTTACCTCTTTTCAATTGAGTAATTTTATCTGTTTAAATACTTGAATTTGGTTTGGAATATGGTCTTACGAGTTGTCCTTTTCTGAGTTTTGATAATTGAGTATAGATATTTACCTAAAAGTATTAATTTTTATGTGAAAAATGATTTGGTGATTATGGGGGCGTTGATGTTTTAATTTATTTGATATAAAATTATCTAATTGGGATGCAGATTTGAAATTTAGTGTGAAATCAAATAGAGACAAAGGCAAGTAAGTGAGAAAGGAATTACGAGGATAAGGAGAAAAAAAAAAGGGAGAGAGTAGCCGTGACAGCACTGAGATTGTTGATGGTGAACAGAGAAATAGTGGGAGAAATATGACTTCGTGGTTTTGGTTCGGTTAAAAAGAAGAATGATGGCGGTGAAATAGTGCAGCGAAAACAAAAAATGGTGGTGGATGTTGGTGATGATGGTGGCCAAAAATGATAGAGAGGAGAAAGAGATAATGCAGAGAATGGTGGTATATGTTAGTCATGATTAGGGGTCGGGTTGGGATTATACTCCTCCTGTTAGACTTTGACAGAAAGGCCAAAATATCTGACGGAAGTAATGGATAGAGATCTTGCTATGGAATTATGCTTTCGTAAGGGCGAAAAGATATATCGTGAAATTATTAGGGATCAAGATGAGATTTTAATCTATTATTAATATTAATATTAATGAGTATGTATTTTATTATATTCATTAATATTTTTATAGTGTCATAAATATTTAAATATAGTATTAAATAGAAGAATAAGGTAAACATAATAAATAAAATAAAAAATTGTTAAGAGTATGTGTAAAATTTTTTATCGTATATGTCAATAGTTAGTAACACACCTAAGAAGTGAGAAAAATTTATTATAAATATTTATAGAGGTATATGATACTTTTATTTACAAAATAAAAAAAGTATTATTTTATTATTTATACAACTGTGTTTAGTTATTTTTAAGTGGGCGAGTTATGTAAAATTTGTTAAGGAGTTAGACGAACTATACGTCCAAAAAATTAAAGTTCGTTGAGGAATTGAACAAATTTCTCCTAAAACTACAAGAGAATTTTAAAAAATAAAGATGGATTAAGTTTTTTTTTTTTAAATTAAAACTTTTTAATTTTATTTCAAAAAAAGTCCGTTATTTTGCTTTTAATTGATTTTTTTATATAACTTAATTACTAGGGTTAATGCAAACATGCATCAATGAATAAAGTCTATCTTTATTAGGGTTGGTCATCTGGATTAGATGATGAAGGACTAATGTCTTATCGAATACAATTGTATATACGATGCTTAAATGTTCATCTATTTTTAATAAATATGCTTAAAAATTTTCTTGATCTCTCTCTTCTTTTAATTTATTTATTGAGCTAGCTCTGTATTTTTATGCTTCACATGCTCGTACACGGATCAGAGGACTAAAAACAAAACAATAAAAATGTTTGAAAATAATGAAATAAACCTAAAATAACTTAAATTTTTTAATTTTGTATTCATTAATTATTACTGAAATAAATATATAATTTTCGATAATGTAATAAACATATAACTATAGACGTTATATATATAAAACTATATATGTTAAATTAAATAAGATGTTTTTGTGTTATTGTTTCGATAGCATTATTCTAACAAAATAATTAAGATAGTGACATTTTTTAAACTATAGGTGACACTTAGGCCAAAAGCATACAAATATGAGTTTATCTATCAAAGCAAATTAAAATAAACTGAAAAAAAAAACATCACATACAGAGAGGGAGAGAAAGCCTACATATGCAGAGACTTGCATGGATTCTGTGTATAAGAAAAAGTGAAAAATGTGTCTCATGCATATGAATGCCACTTGATCAATTTTTCTCCTTTTTTTTAATTGGTCACATTACATTATATTAAATAATATTTGTACAGACACAATATCTTTCAACTTTTTTATGTTACCCATTTTGATATGGTCTGATCTCTCCCCCTATCAAAAGTATCATATAACTTTTATATCGGAGGTACTAAGTATTGTATAATTATTTAAACAGTAAAAGATATTAATTAGAGTGTAATTTAATTTTATTGATAAATGAGTGTCACTTACAATATTAACTAATAACCTTAATTAGTGTCATTACATACCTTTGTTAACTCTTTCTATATGTTGTAATCAATACTTGACGGAAGTGAATCCAATAAAAAAAAAATTGAATAGTGTCAAGTGTTTAATTTAATCTTTTATTATTTTTTATTTAATTTTAATCTTATTTATAAAATTAAAAATAAAAAATCATATTTTATTCTCTAAAGTATTTTTTTCATTAAAGAGGATCCATTTCTATACTTCACCACATGATTCATATATATTGGTCTCTATACTAATTAACCTAAGTCACATAGATATTAAAACATTTTTTTTTCAAAGTCAAATAGACTTTTATTCATTGAATTGGAATGTTTGGGCCACGATGACCTCACAGTAGGATAAAGAAGATAATACCATTACAAAATTATATAAAAATTCGGTGTAATAATACAAAAACAACTTTAATAAAAAGAGAAAATAAGTAGTGCTTTATCTCTCTTTAAAGTTCATGAGTTCTTTGAAAATCAGAAAATAAATATATTTATGTATAAATATATATATTATTTAATTTATTTTTAATATATTTTTTATATTTTGATATATAATTTATATCCATAACTGATGAGTTGACTAATTTTTTATATACATATAGCATGTTGATTCCTATATATTAATAACTAAATTATTTAATGACAGATTAAAGCTGTTATTATCTCCAACAACTTTGCATGCTAACTTGCACAAGGACATAACCACCACTCCGCTTATTATTCTGCTTGCTGACTTTATTTATGAAATCAATATATTCAATTTTTTGACAGATACAGTTTACCAAACTCTCTATATTTTCACTTTGTTTCTGGGGCATGTTTGATGTTTCCATTCTTCTTTACATAAGTAAAGTTTTCTGAATGATGCTGCATTAATTGCATACCAGAAACTTTGTTAAAAATTTATTGTTATTAAAAAAGTCAAAGTATTGGGATCTGATTCAGATCACTACTTATTCATATAAAAGGTTAAGAAAAGTGCTAATAATTTGTTTTGACAAAAAAAAAAAAAGCAATAAAGTTCAATTTCTAGCAATTTAGTGTTTTCCAGAGTGTTTTTTCCTCCCCTTTTGACTTTAACATAATCTACCGAACCTAGATTCAAAAATAAAATATTTTAACTAACATTTTGATTATTGCCATGAGAAACTAGACTTAGAGATGAATATCATATTCATCTATGCTCTCCAACTAGCTAAGATTTTCCACTTTTTAATTTGTATATACTTATGGGTTTGGTAATTTTTAGAAGAATAGTATAATATTGTTATTTACTGAAATATAGTATTTAGAATTCGTCTTTGGTGTATTGTATTTTTAAAAAATTAAAAAATCATAAAAAGATAAGGAAAAGTCTAGAGGGCCAGCAGTTTTATTGAATTTTGGCCAGCATATAACCAGCAGAAGAAGGTGAACCATTGGATGAAATCTCACACCAATCTCACACCATCAAATCATCATTGATGGCTAGTTGATGGCTAACAATCACAAAAATTGCTGGCCCCCTAGCATTGCTCAAAAATAATTCTCTCCAAGTGAATTATATTTTTAAAATATAAAAAATAAACAATACAATTTGTTCAACAAAGAAAAAAATTGACAATTTACCCTGACGAATTTACTTTTAACAATTCGCTTTCCACAAATTCTATATTTTTGGAATCACCAACAATTCCCATTTTTTGGTATTTCACCCTAAACGAATCATATAAAAAAATTTGCCAAAATTTTCATCATGTATAATAGAATAATGTGAAGACTATCATATCCCTATACATGCCATCATCATGATTACTAAATATGAAACATGCATGGAAGCTAGCTAAGATTTGATTCCGATTCTGATAGATACAATAGGAATAAATAAGAAGCTACATATTGCTTGTAGACTATAGTGAAATTAAACATGATTATTATAATGCATAAAACAATAACACAAGTGCTATATATAATTATAAAAGAAAGAAATGAAATGGGCAATGTTGACAACACAATAAATAGCGTGAGATTCCTCAAGCATGATTAAACGAAAAAGGACGGTGTCGTGAAAGCAACTACAATATATGTAAAAAGTCTATATAGATTGTACCCTTGATCTGTTCATGCACTAGAATCAGCTTTAATGAAGAAGCTTCAAGAACAAAACTGATTTTTGCATAAAGATGACTTTTATATATGAATCACCGGTACATGATAATCATGTACATTCATCCTTGTAATAATAATAATAATAATATTACATGGATATGTCTAAAACGAGCTCAACTATTATGTGCTTATTGAATGAGCCACACTTATATAGGTCATTAGATTTTATTAGATGAAAATCAAAGGCTAATATAAAACAAAAACATTGATGGACTCTAATAAATATAGAATATCCTAGTACATAAATAAATACTTTTTTGGTGACTACATAAATAAATGCTTTAAATGGTAATACTTTAATACACAATACTTTAAACGACAACAAAATCTTTTATTCTTAAATAATTAAATATAAAATATATGAGTATTTTTTATTTATTAAAATTAATTATTGCAAAAAAAATTTATAATATTAAAAAATTATATTAAAATAATATTTTAAACTATAACTAACATAAAAATATAAAATAATTAAAATTTTATTTTATATTACTTGAAAAATAATTAGATTATTATATTTAAAATTTATTAACTAATTAAGTTTATTAAATATATTATTATATAATATAATTTTTTATAAAAATATTTTAAAAATATAATTATTTAAAATATTATATATAATATATGAAAATATTAACTTTTTTATTTTTTTCAATTTTTTTAAAAAAACATAATAAATAATATAATTTTAAATACATACCTAAATAAAAAAGTTAATATTTTCATGTATTTTATATAACTTTTTAAACAAATTTTAATTTTACAAATATTTTGATAAAAAATTATATAATATAATAATATATTTATTAAAGTAATTAGTTAATAAATTTTAAATATAATAATCTAATTATTTGTCAAATAATATAAAATAAATTTTAATTATTTTATATTTTTATATTATAGTTTAAAATATTATTTTAATATTATAAAAAATTTGCATAATAATTAATCTTAATGAATAAAAAAATTATATTTTTGTATTTATTTAATTTATATTTTTTAGAACAAAAAATTTCTACCTTTATATAGTAAAATATGTGATAATTTTCTTAGTATATGTTAGGGATGGCAAAACGGGTCGAGTTCGGCGGGTCGCTAAAAAAGGTGGGTTGGATAAGATTTGAAACCGGTCAAATTAAAAAAATTTGCCAAACCCACAAAATTCTTATGCATAATTTTTTTATAATATTAAAAGATTATATAAAAATGATATTTTAAATAGTTATACTGTAATAGATTTAATATGTTTTCTGATTTTAATGTTATTATATAATTATAATTATTTAATATATAAAAAATTACTAAATAGTATATATATATAGGGGTGGCAAACAGGCCTAAACCCGTCGGGTCGGCCCGCGTAACCTGCAAAAAAAAAGCGGGTTGGACTGAAAAATTGGGACCGCCTAACTTGCACCGCTTAAACCACGGATTTTGGCGGGACGGGTCGGGCTTATTATTTTTAGCAAGAGGTATTTTTACAATTTTTTTTGCCAAAATCCAACTTCCCCCAACCTAACTTACAAGAGAATGAAGATGAAAATTGTGTGTTTTGGATTATATTTATTTTGTTTTAGAGACAATATTTATAATTATGTTTTAGATTATGTTTATTTTGCTTTGGGAACAATATTTATAATTATGTTTTGGATGAAAACTTGGTTTATATTTATATTTATTAGATATTTATAATTACAAAGACTTTAATATTGTGAATATAAAAATTATAATTTGTTTATAACTTTTAGAAATTATAATAGTTAAAAGTAAAAAATAGGAGAGATTTTTTTATGCCTTTATATATATTATTTAATAGTTAAAAGTAAAAAAAAAAAGAGGATATTTGACGGACTATGCCTGCCGTTAGGTGGGGAGGGCTAGGATTTTTGGACCGCCTCACTAGGCGGGGAGGGGCGGGCTTCCCCGCGTGCCACCCCTATATATATATATATTAGGGGTGGCAATGCGGGCCGGCTCGCCCCAACCCGCCCCGCCTCACCTAGGCCTGCACCTTAAGCGGGACGGACCAGCCCGCTCCACCAACTAAAGTTGGTACAAAATGCCAGTCGTTTGACTTTTTTTTTTGAAAAATAAAATTAATTAAAATTAACTAAAAAATAATAATTAAACAATTAATTACAAATAAAAAATAGTCAAATTATAATATAATTTTTTATTATTATTTTTAAAATTTTTAACTTCAATAAATTTGCTTAAAATAATATTTATCAATAGAACCATCTTTATTTTAAAAAATAAGTCACATAATTTGAACATATATACGAAATTATAAAATAAAATAAATAAAATCACATAATTAGAAGTTAGAACATATATACATAATTTAGCGAATTTTTTTAATTTGATAGGTTTCAAATTCTAACCCAATCCACATTTTTTAGCGAGTTCGATGGGTCGGCCCGACGAATTCGACCGGTTTTACCACCCCTAATATATATATATATATATATATATATATATATATATATATATATATAAGAAGATGGTCACTTATTTTATTATATAAAGATAAAAAAATTTTATTTTAAAAAATATAAAATATAAATACAAAAAATATAAATTTTTTTATTCATTAAGATTAATTATTATATATAATTTTTTTTATAATATTAAAATGATATTTTAAATTACAATATAAAAATATAAAATAAATAAAATTTATTTTATATTACTTGACAAATAATTAGTTTATTATATTTAAAATTTATTAACTAATTACTTTGTTAAATATATTATTATATAATATAATTTTTTATCAAAATATTTGTAAAAGTAAAATTTATTTAAAACGTTATATATAATACATGAAAATATTAACTTTTTTATTTAGGTATGTATTTAAAATTATATTATTTATTTTGTTTTTCTAAAAAAAATAAAAAAATAAAAAAAATAATATTTTCATGTATTATATATAATATTTTAAATAAATTATTTTTTAAAAATATTTTTATAAAAAATCATATTATATAATAATATCTTTAATAAAAGTAGTTAGTTAATAAATTTTGAATATAATAATCTAATTATTTATCAAGTAATATAAAATAAATTTTTAATGATTTTATAGTTTTATGTTACTATTTAAAATATTATTTTAATATAATTTTTTAATATTATAAAAAAGTTTTGCATAATAATTAATTTTATTAAATAAAAAATACTCATATATTTTATATTTATATATTTTATATTTAGTTATTTAAGAATAAAAGATTTTGTTGCCATTTAAAGTATTGTTTATTAAAGTATTGCTATTTAAAGTATTTATTTATATAATAAGATATTCTATATTTATTAGAGTCTATCATTGCTCTTGTTTTATATTAGCGTTTGATTTTCATCTAATAAAATCTAATGGTCTATATAAATGTGGCTCATTTAATAAGCACATAATGGTTGAGCTCGTTTTAGACAATCCCATATTACATTATCAGTAAATATTATTATTTTGACAAAAAAAACTTTTTATTTAAGAAAATAGCCAAATGGCACTTACATATTGCAGAAGAAACATTAGATCTGAGACTAAGCAAGAAATGGATAAATTCTATATTGAACTATTGTCTGAGAGGAGGCACAAAGTTCGATTACAAATAATCTTATACAAGAGAAACAGAGACTCGTTACAATCTCTTTTGTTTCTAAATCTACACAGAAAGTGTTGTACCACAGAAACTTATCTTTTCTTCTTCTTAGAATCAGTCTAAATGCTATCTGAAATTGTAAATATTTTCATAGATAAAAAGACCCTTGTTGTATTTTCATCGCGAACCTGCGAAAACATCACCAACAACACCTATAAAAGAGACCAATACACCACAAAAGGCGAGTGAAACACCACAAAAGAATTATTTAATCTAGATTTGAATTTCAGATCTAAATCTCTAAAAACATAAAATAATAAAACGAAACAGGCAACAAAGTAACAACAGAATAAGTAGAGAAAAACAAAAAGAAGAGTTGCGAAAGAAAGAAGAGAAAGCAGGTGATAGCAAATAAAAGGTAGTGGAAGATTGTAGCCGGCAGAAAGAGAGAAAGAGCTGAGAAGGGAGATATGAAGGATTTGGGAAGAAGAAAAAAAAAAGAGGACAAAAAAAGAAAAGAGAGGAAGTTTCACAGAGAAGAAGAGTAGTAGAGGAGAGGAGAGCCACTGCAGCCCAGACCGGGACGGTGTCAACGATCCTCAAAAGGCTTCAACTTTGTTTCCTTTACTTGAGAGAAAACGTGCTAGATTTTCGATTTTTTCAGTAAATATTATTATTTTAAATCGGTACTTAACTAACAATAATTTATATTAATATTTCAAGAAATTTATATACATAAAATATATAATTTATATTTATCAAAATTTATATACATAAATCAACATAACTTATACTTATATTTATCAAAATTTATATATATAAACTAATAAAATTTATTTTTTAAAAATAATTTAGTATCTGTGCTTACAAAAATGACTAAAACTGTTGTTCCCAGATTTTCTATTCTTGTAATAAAGCTTCCTACTTTTTTAACCAAATTATATCGCCCTTTTTTGACTGCTTATTACCAAAGTGTATTTTAGGTTTAATATCTGCCCAATAAGAATTGAGGATAACAATGATTTAGAAGTTTAGTAGCTGGCAATAATTATTGTATCTATGTATAATTAAACCCTCCACTTGAAAATTTTATTTCAATAGTATTGTTAATGTTTTTAAAATTATGAAAATTAGGGTTAAGGTTCCACTCATTTTTCTATATATATATTTAACATGTAAAATAACTAAAAATCTATATAAAAATAAAACATTAAGAGTAATTAAGATACTTCACATATTTCGAAATTTAACGGAAATTAGACAGGGATCTTCGTTTAAATCTGTGTGTCTTTTAGAAATTTCTTTTTTTATTTTCATCTTTACAAAAAAATTTTTCCATTTACGAATCCTTATTCAAGGCAATTTTCACTATGATTTTCGTACTTTAGAGATTTTTACCATACGTAAATGAAAAAGTATAGGTTAAATATATTCGGTAAAATTCTTTACACCATCTTTAGAGATTATTTTTGTTCATAACATGGCAATTAGAGACCTATAACAAGCAAGAAAGCAAAACAGAAGAGCAAAAACAAAAAAATTATGTAATTTTGTTCCATCCCTTTGACTAAAATCAATGAACTTGGTTTCACCACCGATAAAATTGTATCAATTACACGCAGGTTTATGGAAAATTTCAAGTTCAAGAAAGGCATTTGGGATACGATGGATAACTAAAAACGTGCATATGTATCGGTAATAATTATGCCCATGTAGAACTGTTATGTTTTATGATTTACTGAACTAATTAATTTGGATTACGATGTTACGTTTGTAATATGATTTAATATACTATGGATATTTAGTCAATTTTATTAGAAACTTGGACAGAGACAATATTTGTTTCTTCATTTGACGATTTAGATTTGATAATTTTTAAAGAATTGCCGACGGTTTGTTTTATTTATTTATTTTTATTAATACTTGACAACTATATTCGATTCTGTTATAAAATAATTATTATTGTAAATGTCACATCATAAAGTATTATTATATATAATAAAATATAGAATATTATTAATTAATGGAGCGTAAATTTTTATAATATATTTTTATTAATTAGTAAATGAGTTAGGTAAATAATATTTTATTATTATTTAATTTAAAATTTTTATCTATAAATAAATCTTAAAAAAAAGTTTTAAGTTTCAACACATTAAGAATAACACATAATAGAAAATACACATAGTTATATATCTCATATAGAATTGGGTGTATGAATTATAATTCGTGGGTCAACTCATTTAATTCGTAATCTACATCATCCACAATTTTAATAGATTTTACAATTTGCATCATTTAGCCCAGTTTAGCGGACCAATTCATTAACATGCTTTAAGTATTTATAATATTAATAAAAATTTATTTATATGAGCTAAAAGCTAACGACCCATTTAAAACTTATTTTTTCTATCTCAGGATTTATTCTTTAACATTTTAGTTAGACCTAAAATTGCCATAAATATCAATTTTTTGCTGTGAAAAATTTGTACCTTTTCCTATAGTCCATTTTTTGCTAATTTTTTAGTCATAACTCATGAATTTGACAATAGCAATACAAAAAAAAAGAGACAGAGAATAACATTTGTGGTTTGGGTTGTCTCATAAAACCGCAGACCAACGCGATGCTGACACGGGCCTTTTTCAAAGCAGCCTATATATATTGCGGGCTAGTCTGTCTCGATCCGTTAATATTTAGCCCGTTATGGTATGAGCTAAATGGGTTGGGCTGACACGTACACCCACTTCTAATCTTATGTGGCTTTTTGACTCTTTTAAAAAGAATATTGTGTATGAAATATTACTGTGAATGTGTTATGTTATATTGAGTGACACATATTGAAAATTAATAACAAGATTCTCCTACTCTCATAATTTTTAACTCTATTTTTATCTATCCATCTTAATTTCATAACACATTATCAGCACAAATGCTCTTTAGGTAAAAAATTTTAATTATGTCTCATTTAAAATTTGTACCGCTTCATATTTTTTTTAAAAAAATATTTATCATGGATTGTAGATGTTGAAATTCACCTTGACTCCATGGGTCTTGGTAATACCATTAAGGCAAACAATAATAAGGATCGCGCTACGGCAATAATTTTTCTTCGTTCGTCATCATAACGAAGGATTGAAAAATGAATATCTTACCATAAAAAATCTAGCAGAACTATGGAAGAACTTAGAGGAAATGTATTATCACAAAAAATTGCTGATTCTTCCAACTACCCGATATGAATGATTATATTTGCGATTATAGAATTTTAAATCGATAGCTGAATATAATTTCACAGTGTTCAAAATAACCTTATTAAAATTGTGCGAAAAAATATTACTGATAGAAATATGTTGGAAAAAATATTTTCGACCTTTCATGTCTCAAATATGTTCCTACAACAATAATATCGAGAGAAAGGATTTACAAAGAGAAAGTATAGGTAAACAATGCATATTATGAATAACGGTTTAAAAATGGAAGGTAAATTTAAAATTAAAATTTAGATTTTTAATTAATTAAATAATTATTAACAGATTTTAAAATTTGAAAAATTAGAATTAGCACTTAAACACATTCACATTACGTACGGTTACTCCTAATCCCACCGTAACTACGGTTCTGACGTCTGCGGTATAGTCCACATAGTCCCTCTCTAATACCCCACTATAACTTGCCGTCGTCATCGGAGATAGCTGTTTAGACGTAGCAGAATGCTGCTGTTCCTTATCACCCTATTCAGACGCAGTAGAAGCCCGCAGCTCATGCCGATGCCACTGCAACCTCACCCCGTGCCGTTGTTCTACAGAAGCACGTGTTGACGCCGCCGCAGCTTTACACCGATGCCGCCGCAGCCTCACACCGAAGCCGCCGTTTGTCCTCTTACGGACGAGGATCTTCTGAGGCTTCTTCCAGGCTCGTGGTTTTCCTCATTGCATTGGAGCTCATGTTAATCGTAAACTTTCATGACCTTGTGGTGCATCTTGTTGCCATTGATTTCTGCTTTAAGTTGATTTCCTTTGATCCTCAGCTCGCCCTTGTCAAATTTGTTGTCCCCCTCTTCAACATGCTCGGAACGCTTCTTACTTTTCTTGCTTTTTTCTTCATTTTTCTTTAGGTACTATTGTAGTCAAATTATCTTAGGATGTTCATTTTATTAGGGATGTGGATGGTTATTTTTCATTTTAAAGTGGATGTTTAATTTGGATTGGATTTAAGTAGATTTAATGAAATTTGATGGATGTTCACTTTATTAGGTATGTGGATCGTTATTTTCCTTTTAAACCGACAACTTGATAGAAAAAAAGCGTGGCGGTGCTGAGGCTGGCTGGTGAGGGAGGGACTGACGGTGCAATGAGGGTTTGGGGAGAGGTATGCGGTGGTAAAAGGGTTAAAATGTGGATGGTAAAATGTAAAAGATGAAAGTATAATTTTTGGAGGGTAATTTGTGATTGACTGTTTTTTCACCCTCTGTGGGACGAAAGTACAGCCCGTTGTTGACGTTGTTTAGATTTTTCATTGTCTACCTAGCAGAGTTGATTTGCAAAATATTTTAAATTAATTGCATGCCTTCTTGTGGCAGAACAGAATAATGAATTGCTCATGAAAAATCATAAAGCTCGTCTCTTTGACTCTACTCCATTTCCTAAAATGTAACACATAATCCCAAAAATGATAAACGTCACTATTTTGATAACAAATATGACAAAGGAAAGAAAAAAAGATTCTTTAATAATAAAAGATCCTACAAAAAGTGAAAAAATAAACAAAAGAAAAATGGGCATAATAAGAATATAAAAGCAGATGTCATTATTGTGGTGGTAAAGATAATTAGTCACGTATTTGTCGTACACCAAAGTACTTAGTTGAAGTTTACTAAGCATCTTTAAAAGAGAATAAAAAAATAAAAACTAATTTTATCTTAAAAAAATGCTCCTACCACAATTTATTATGATGTGTCTAACTTCTTTGAAGATACTAAAGAAAATATTGATCTTATTAATAATAAAAATTGATGGTTTCAGTGGCTAAGAGAAGGGGGGGTTGAATCTTAGCCCCTTTTTTCAAAAGCTAACACTTGCTGATTCTTGAAAGAGACTTTTCTGTTTTTGCTCGTCACTTGACACGAGCAACTTTGTTTTGTCTCGTCCCTTGCCACGAGACTTTTTGTTTTGTCTCGTCACTTGGCACGAGAAAATTCTGTCTTTTGCTCGTGTGTGATAGAAAACAGAAATGGAGTAGAAAGAGAAGAAGATTGCACCCAGATATATCCTGGTTCGGCTGCTAAGTGCAGTGCAGCCTACATCCAGTCTCCATCACAAACATGATGGAATTTCACTATAACCAATCTGATTACAACTTGTAAAGTGCTAACCCAACTTACAAGGGGATTCCCACAGAATCATGATACACAACAAAGATGTACAAAGGAACTCTAAGACATCAATGGCTTTTCTTTTAATTTTGCTCTCTCTGCCTTTTTCCGCTCTATGGCTTTTTCATTACAAACCTCACTTGTTTGCCTTTTACCATGAGACTCAAGACATGACAAAATTAAACAGAAAATTATGAAACAGAGAACATTGAAGGAGAAGAGAAATCTGTTAGCTCAGGTAGCTCTGAGAACTCTGTGCCTTGCACTCTCAAACTTTTTCCTTGCTTCAAACTGTGGTTGTTTCCCCTTTTTAAAGAAACAGGAAAGCCTCCACACTTGAAGCCAAAACCGAACCAACTTTCTTCCTCCTTCAACAAACCGGTTCGGCCACACAAAGAGAGAAGAGATAACCATGCATTAACCAACATGCAATTACCTCTAGTCCTTTCTTGATCATCAACCTTCATCAATCCGGGCTCTCCATCCTTGGCTTCCTCTCCAAGATGGATTTCTGGCCCTTGATGCCTCATGATGATGATGACTTCATCTGCTTCAAACTCTGCCTCCAACCATCACTTCGCCACTCTAGCTACTCCCTGTGGTGGTTGGTCAGATTTGAAGACAAGCCATGCTTCAAGAATCTCCCTCTTGGCCGAATCTTCTTTTTCCATTTTGAGCATGAAAGGCTCAAGATTGCTTCACCAAATCTAACCACATTTGGTAAGCATCTTAGCCACAGCTCATCTTTCTTTTGGTATGTATTCTTGCCATCATTAGCTTGATGGTCTTGAGGCATGCTTCTCTTTCCTTTTCTTCGTTGAAGAGCACGGCCTCCATTGTTTCCTGGACAAGGACCGAATAGAGAAGAAGAAAGAGATGAGAGAGAATTAAAGAATCTGAAAGAAAAGCAACACAAAGTGGTTGATCAAATTAATTAGGCTTAGCTTGCTTTTACTTCCCTATTGAGTGGCGTGTAAGACATCATAGCTATCAATCACTTCAGCTGAATTTTTCTCTCTCATGTTCCCCATGCATTAATTAACAATGTAATAGATTTTGAAATCCATCACATGGTTAAAGACTTGGTTCCGTTGGAAGCACTATGCTTTCCTTTTTCCTTTGTTTCGGACCAAGCATGAAAACATTCATCATTTGTGAGACTTGGGCTTGTAGTGTTGAAATTAAAAGCTGGCCCAATTAGTAAGCATTTGCTTCCCTGATAAGTTGTGTAGCTGATCAAGCATAGGAAGCAAACAAGAAAACATTTGTTTGGGCTTGCAACATTAACATTTATTCTGGCCCAATTATATAAATTTTCAGCCTCATTATAAAACATGTAACAAGGCTAATTGATGGGCTTAAGTCAGAAACTTATTCCTCGGCCCATCATGAAACCTGCAACAAAATTATTAATCAAAATATGTTAAATGAAAATCAGATTAATAATTTTGTAATTATTTATTTTAATAATGTTTAGTCATCACAAGTATTATTTTAGAGTTTTCCAAACTCATCAATCTCCCCCTTGATGACAAACATTATTAAAATTGAAATGGAAAGAAATTAAAAAATTGAGTAAGTAATACTCCCTTTGATTTGAATTTCTCCCCCTTTCAAAATGTCACAAGGCTCCCCCTTAATATATGCTATTTTACCAAGGGAAGCATAAACCTGTAACATTTAAATCAAGCTTCAAGTAACAATGTTATTTAGCAGATTTTACAATGCTAAATTGCTTGATTTATGAGCAGTTTTAATTGATAATCAAAACTCATTTGATATCATAACTGATTTACTGCTCAAACTTTTCATACAACAAAAAATATCCAAATATTTTTCAAATATTTTCCTATCAGAGCAAAACAACATAATGAAAGATATTTGAATACCAAAACAAGGCAGTTTTAATATGTTACACAATTAAAGGAACTGCCAAAAGTAAATTTTCAATCCAACAAATTTATCAATGATGAATCAACAGCCATGGCATCAAAATAAATTAAACATCATTATAAACCAAATGCCAAAATAGACTAATCATGATAAACAACAACATGCAGTTCAAACAGCTATGATCATATACAATCAATATGCATAATCATAATAAACAAAAGTCTTTCAAACAGCAATGATCATATGCAATCAACATGCATTCTTTGAACAAGGGTAATCATGAATTTTCAAAAAAATGAAAATTTCAACCCCTGTTTTTCCAGCCCCTGTTTCGTTCCAATTTCAATTTTGGAACCTAAATTTCCTCCCCCTTTTGTCATCAAAGGGGCACCTGCACAAAGCATGATAAACATAACAAAAAAAACAATATAAAATAGCAAAAGTGTATCAAAGCATCCTAAAGATTATCCTAAAGCAGTGAGTATCAAGTCATGCTTATACAAAAAGAGATTGAGCCTAATGGAGCCAATATCAAACAGAAACAAAACACTAATCATCAGAAAATTGCATGTCCTCTTCTTCAGCGCCTCCTTCACTCTCTTCTCCTAAATCCTTGTTAAGTTGTTCCAGCATCAAGTTCACCCTTTCTTTGCAATTCTTCCAAGCTTTCTCATTCTCATAAGCCTGTTTCCGGGCTTCTTTATGAGATCGAAACATCATGTCAGCCATGTTTGAGAATTCTCCCAAGATCAGTTGAAAGGACCTGATTGTTTTGGAAGATTCTGGCCTTCCTTCAGGCTCACTGTCCGATTTTTTCCCTTTGGTTTCTTTAGTCACGCCTCCACCACGGATTGTAGACACATCGTTTTCTACTTTCTCATTCAACAAATCAACTTTAAAGTACTCAAATATTCCGGTTAAAAACATACCATAAGGCAGATTAGCCTTTCTGGTGCTTTTAACAGAATCCCACATGTGTCTAATCATAATATAACCAAAAGAGATAGGAGTAGAGGTAACCAAAGCAAATAATATGAGACAGTCAGAAAAAGTTACTCGGTTGTGTGAGCCGCTTTGGGGAGTCAGAATATGAGTGATGATGCGATGAAGCAAGGAATTGACCGGTCCAAGAGCTTTGTGAGTTGGAGTGGTTCCATGCAATCCGGAGAGGTTAGTGCAAATATGCTGAAGAACAGTATTGTGAGAAATGCCGACTTGTGTGTCCCATTTTTCCACCATGTAAGCTCTCGGTCCTTCATCCTTGAAGCCCAAGGCCGCTCCAATTGTCTCAGCATCAAGGGCTATTTGAACCCTTTTGACATAGGAGTGAAGGGTGCCATCGATGAGCCGCATGTTAGCATAAAATTCTCTAACAAGACCTGGGTACACCGGCTTTTTGATAAGGAGCAGAGGCTTCCAGTTGAGAAGTTCAAACAGAGATGGAATGTTGGTGTTCTTGAGATTGTCGAGACTGACAAGATATGTAGTGCACAGATGTCGTTTCTCCACAACCTCTTTGTGGAACTCATATGAGGTGCATGAGTTAAACCTGCTTGGATCATAGTGAGAATGAGATTTGCGAAACTTGTCTCGGAATTCCATGGATTCCAAGTTCGCAGGTTCGGTTGTGTTATTTAGTGCAAACCCTTGATCTTTCTTTGAGCCTTTTCCGGGGGTTGTCTTCTTCGGTGATGAGGGAGGAGGAGAAGGAGTAGGAGAGGTATGAGACTCTTGCTCTTCTTCTTCGACTGCCGGTTGTTTGTTCTTTCCTCGGCCTGAGCTCTTGTGTGCAATAACTTTCTTTCTCATGGTGGTGGTTCGCTTAGATGGTGGTGAAGGAGACGATGATGAGGTTGAGTGAATGTGGATATGTGTGTGGGTTTGAGGCGTTGGAGGTTTCTGAGAAAGAAGAATTCTCTCACTCTTTCTTGGCGCGGTTTTCTTTTTCATATTAATGGAGGAATGAGAATATGAAGGGATGAGGTTGACAACCGAGTGGAGTTGGAGAGAAGTAAGGTGGATGAAGCATTTAATGTGTCATGGAGAGAGAGAGAGAGATGGAAATAATGATCATTAGTGGGGGTTAATGACCATTATGGGCGGTTATTGCCCAAAAACTGATTTCCCCTTTTTTTAAATTTTGAAATCAAAAACTGAAAAGTGGTTACCTTAAATCTAGGGATTAGATGGAAAGGAAGGATTTGATTTGACAATAACCACTTCCAAGAAGATATTATGACACAAGGAGGAAGATTCTTAAGTACATAGTGGGATAACTAACAGAAGTGTTATGGCGGGTTTATGAAAAATTTTGGTGGGGCCCATTAAGCTTTGAATTCTGCGTAGCCTCCCCCTAGACCACAGCTCTTCCATTGTGCCATTTATTTTTATCTCGTCCAAACCTACGAGCAAAACAGAACAGAGTCACATCTTCACATATTTTCAATAAAACTCAAATCAAACATTCCCAAACTTTTTCTCAATGTACAGAATCTGTCTTCACAAAGAGGTTTTGTAAAAATATCAGCAATTTGGTCTTCAGATTTTACAAATTGAATATCAATAGTACCCTTTTGCACATGTTCCCTAATAAAATGATATTTTATCTCAATGTGCTTAGTTCTTGAGTGCAGAACAGGATTTTTTGAAATGTTTATAGCACTCATATTATCACAAAATAAGGGTATACTATTGATTTTTAATTTGTAATCTTCCAATTGAGTTTTTAACCAAATTAATTGTGAACAACAAGCAGATGCGGAAACATATTCGGCTTCAGCAGTGGATAGAGCCACTGTGGCTTGTTTCTTGCTTGACCACATGTTGAGTGAGCTTCCAAGGAAGCAACACATGCCGGAGGTGCTCCTCCTATCCACTCGATCACCCGCATAATCTGCATCACAAAAACCTTCTTACCATCCGGATGAGGTACTAGTGTCCAAACCTTATTCTTGTCAAATTGAGCAAGCTCCTCTTGCATTGCTTTGACCCATGATGGATCCTCAAGAGCTTGTTTGACATTGTTGGGCTCTATTTGTGACAAGAGAGCAAGATTGCTAGGTTCGGTTGGCCTTTTGGTGGATGATCTTGTTGTTACACCTTGAGAGGGATCACCAATGATGAAGTCATGAGGATAACCCTTCATAGACTTCCATTCTCTAGGCTTTCGGACAGGTGTTGAGCTTTGATGAACTTCTGGTGGTCTCACTGTTTCAGTTTCTCGTCCCTGCTCAGGAGACAAATTGGAAGTTTCTCCTTCAATCTGACGAGACAAAACTGGATTGGCAGATTCTTCATTCTGAACAGATTTGGGATTTTCTTTGCTTATTTCAGCTCCTTCTCCATCTGAATCATTATCTATCACAGTACTGGGAATTAAGTTAGAATCACAAAAAGTAACATGTATGGATTCCTCTATTGTCCTATGTTCCTTGAGATAAATTCTATAAGCCTTGCTTGTGGTGGAATATCCAACAAACATTCCTTCATAGGATTTTGGATCAAACTTTCCAAGATTTTCTTTATTATTAAGCACAAAGCATTTACATCCAAAAACATGAAAATACTTAAGATTTGGAGGGGTTCCTTTCCATAGCTCATAAGGAGTTTTCTTTAACCCTTTTCTAATGATTGTTCTATTCAAAATATAACATGCTGTGTTCACAGCTTCAGCCCATAAAAATTTAGGAATTTCATTCTCACATAGCATGGCCCTAGTCATTTCTTGAAGACTTCGATTCCTTCTTTCAACCACCCCATTTTGTTGGGGTGTTCTAGGGCATGAGAAATTATGAGAAATCCCTAAGTCATCACAGAATTTTTCAAAATCTTGATTTTCAAATTCTCTTCCATGATCACTTCTTAAATGGGCAATTTTCAAATCCTTTTCATTTTGAATTTTCTTACAAAGGGTGGAAAAAGCATAAAACGCATCATTCTTATGAGCAAGGAAAAGTACCCAACCGAATCTAGAGTAATCATCAACCACAACAAGGCCATAATGTTTACCTCCCAAACTTTGAGTTCTAGTAGGACCAAAAAGATCAATATGTAACATTTCCAATGGCCTTTTGGTTGAGATTCCATCTTTTAATTTAAAAGAGGATTTTACTTGTTTGCCCAATTGGCAAGCATCACAAGTAAGATCCTTATCAAACTTGATGTTTGGAATTCCTCTAACAAAATTCCTTTTGACTAGCTTAGAAATTTGGTACATGCTAGCATGTCCCAACTTTCTATGCCAAAGCCATTTTTCAGATTCAAGTGAGGTAAAGCATGTTACATTTTGTTCCTTTAAATCCTCAAGAGTTAATCCATACACATTATTGCATCTTTTAGCTTCAAATAAAACATCCCCAGTTTTCTCACAAACAACCAAGCAAACAAACTTCTTAAAGATAACATCAAAACCTAAATCACACAATTGACTAACACTAAGTAAGTTATGTTTCAAACCATTTACAAGAAGCACATCATTTATACAAGAAGAAAAGTTTTTACCAACTTTCCCAACAGCCACTATTTTTCCTTTTGCATCATCACCAAAGGTAACAAGTCCTCCATCATATTCATCAAGCTTTATGAAGAAGGTTGTCTTTCCGGTCATATGCCTAGAGCATCCGCTATCCATGTACCACATATTTTCCTTTTTCTTGGATGCTAGGCAAACCTACAAAATAAACTCAAGTGACCTTAGGTATCCAAATTTTCTTGGATCCTTTCACGTTAAACCATCTCTTGTGTCCCAAATCATTGTAATCAAAAACAACTTTGTAAACTTTGTCACCAATCATTCTTTCACCAAAGAAGCATTGAACTGGAAAATGACCACTTCGGTTGCACATTCTACAAAATCTAGGAGTTGCAGTTTTGTTAAAGTGAGTTGGGTTTTGATATGTTATATCATTTGAAGATGAGGCAATATTTTCAAAATGTGATTTTCCAGATTTATAAAATCCCAACCCAGCTTTATCATAAAGAGGTTTTTGACTAGCCAAGATTTGATTTAAATTTTCAGAACCTTGGGTGAACTTGGCTAAGTCATCTTTAAGTCTTTTAACCTCTTTGAGCAACTCTTCATTTTGCTTAAAACAGTTTACATATGCAAGAACAGAATGATCACTTTCACAGCTTTTAACTTGGGCTTTTAACTGCTTGTTTTCTTCCACAAGATCACAAGCATTTTCGGCCTCTCTTAATTTTTCTTTGAGGAAATCATTTTCCGCTTTAAGAATGAAATTTTGCTGTTCAAGATTTTGATTTTCATTTAGGAAACATCTTATTTTTTCAGAAAGATGATCTATCATGAGATGAAGGTCTTCAGTATTAGAGTCTTGAAATGATACCTGATCTATCTCATTTGCCATGAGACAGTGCTGTGATTTAGTCTCAGATTCTTCATCATCATCATCTGAGTCATTTTCCAAATCTTCCCATGTGGCCATCAGTCCTTTCTTCTTCACCTTTTTCGGCTTCTCTTCCTTTTTCAACTTGGGACAATCAGATTTGAAATGACCCATTTCCTTGCAATTGAAACAGGTTACCTTGCTGAGATTTTTCTTTGTCCTCCTGGAGCTGCTGCCTTTGCTTTTGAGCTTTGCCATTTTCCTGAATTTTTTTGCAAACAACACAAACTCATTTTCAGAAGAGTTATCACTGGATTCACCATCCAGAGGGTTAGTCACAGAAGAAAAGGCAATTCCTTTTTTCTTTGAATCTTTTTTCAAATAGGAGTTTTCAAAAGCAAGAAGATTTCCTCTCAAATCATCAAGTGTCATGGAATCTAAATTACTACTCTCAGAAATGATTAAAGCTTTTGTTTCCCACTCTTTTGTGAGGCATCTCAACACTCTTCTCACTAGCACAGATTCTGAATGTGTGATTCCAAGAGCATCTAAGCCAACAGTGATGATATTGAACCGTTCGAACAGTTCATCAACGGACTCTCCTTCCTTCATTGCAAACATCTCATATTCTCTATTTAACATGTCTGTCCGAGACTTCTTCACAATGGTAGTTCCTTCATGAGTGATTTGCAATTTGTCCCAGATTTCCTTTGCCGTTGTGCATCGTGATACTCGTCGGTATTCCTCAAAGCTGATAGCACAGTTGAGCAGATTGGTTGCCTTGGCATTCAACTCCACCGTCTTCCTATCTTCCTCGGTCCATCTTGCTTCTGGTTTAAGAGAGACTACCCCTTGAGCATCTGTGGTAGTTGGAAATTTAGGACCTTCCAAGATGATCTTCCAAAGTCTATAATCCACGGCTTGTACAAATATCTTCATCCTCTCCTTCCAATAGGTATAATTTTTCCCATTGAAGAGGGGAGGTCTGTTGCTTGATTGACCTTCAGCCAGATTGTATGATAACACATTTGTGCCAATGTTTTCCGCCATGAGGATCTTTACTCCAAGCTGCAAAGCTTGATCTCTTTGAGACCAAGCTCTGATACCAATTGATGGTTTCAGTGGCTAAGAGAAGGGGGGGTTGAATCTTAGCCCCTTTTTTCAAAAGCTAACACTTGCTGATTCTTGAAAGAGACTTTTCTGTTTTTGCTCGTCACTTGACACGAGCAACTTTGTTTTGTCTCGTCCCTTGCCACGAGACTTTTTGTTTTGTCTCGTCACTTGGCACGAGAAAATTCTGTCTTTTGCTCGTGTGTGATAGAAAACAGAAATGGAGTAGAAAGAGAAGAAGATTGCACCCAGATATATCCTGGTTCGGCTGCTAAGTGCAGTGCAGCCTACATCCAGTCTCCATCACAAACATGATGGAATTTCACTATAACCAATCTGATTACAACTTGTAAAGTGCTAACCCAACTTACAAGGGGATTCCCACAGAATCATGATACACAACAAAGATGTACAAAGGAACTCTAAGACATCAATGGCTTTTCTTTTAATTTTGCTCTCTCTGCCTTTTTCCGCTCTATGGCTTTTTCATTACAAACCTCACTTGTTTGCCTTTTACCATGAGACTCAAGACATGACAAAATTAAACAGAAAATTATGAAACAGAGAACATTGAAGGAGAAGAGAAATCTGTTAGCTCAGGTAGCTCTGAGAACTCTGTGCCTTGCACTCTCAAACTTTCTCCTTGCTTCAAACTGTGGTTGTTTCCCCTTTTTAAAGAAACAGGAAAGCCTCCACACTTGAAGCCAAAACCGAACCAACTTTCTTCCTCCTTCAACAAACCGGTTCGGCCACACAAAGAGAGAAGAGATAACCATGCATTAACCAACATGCAATTACCTCTAGTCCTTTCTTGATCATCAACCTTCATCAATCCGGGCTCTCCATCCTTGGCTTCCTCTCCAAGATGGATTTCTGGCCCTTGATGCCTCATGATGATGATGACTTCATCTGCTTCAAACTCTGCCTCCAACCATCACTTCGCCACTCTAGCTACTCCCTGTGGTGGTTGGTCAGATTTGAAGACAAGCCATGCTTCAAGAATCTCCCTCTTGGCCGAATCTTCTTTTTCCATTTGAGCATGAAAGGCTCAAGATTGCTTCACCAAATCTAACCACATTTGGTAAGCATCTTAGCCACAGCTCATCTTTCTTTTGGTATGTATTCTTGCCATCATTAGCTTGATGGTCTTGAGGCATGCTTCTCTTTCCTTTTCTTCGTTGAAGAGCACGGCCTCCATTGTTTCCTGGACAAGGACCGAATAGAGAAGAAGAAAGAGATGAGAGAGAATTAAAGAATCTGAAAGAAAAGCAACACAAAGTGGTTGATCAAATTAATTAGGCTTAGCTTGCTTTTACTTCCCTATTGAGTGGCGTGTAAGACATCATAGCTATCAATCACTTCAGCTGAATTTTTCTCTCTCATGTTCCCCATGCATTAATTAACAATGTAATAGATTTTGAAATCCATCACATGGTTAAAGACTTGGTTCCGTTGGAAGCACTATGCTTTCCTTTTTCCTTTGTTTCGGACCAAGCATGAAAACATTCATCATTTGTGAGACTTGGGCTTGTAGTGTTGAAATTAAAAGCTGGCCCAATTAGTAAGCATTTGCTTTCCTGATAAGTTGTGTAGCTGATCAAGCATAGGAAGCAAACAAGAAAACATTTGTTTGGGCTTGCAACATTAACATTTATTCTGGCCCAATTATATAAATTTTCAGCCTCATTATAAAACATGTAACAAGGCTAATTGATGGGCTTAAGTCAGAAACTTATTCCTCGGCCCATCATGAAACCTGCAACAAAATTATTAATCAAAATATGTTAAATGAAAATCAGATTAATAATTTTGTAATTATTTATTTTAATAATGTTTAGTCATCACAAGTATTATTTTAGAGTTTTCCAAACTCATCAAAAATGTTAAATAATTTCTTTTCTTATTCTATGCTTTATTTTTGATATATTACGGTATGTTTTTACTTATTTATATTTGAATAATATATTTACTTTTAAAATTTGTCCTTCTATATAAGTTTTAAAAGATCAATAAATAAATTTGTGCTATTATAGTATGTGTACAATAAATAAAATAAGTATGCAAGTAAAAATATGATTTAACTCACTATATATATAAACAAAGTGATTGAGTTACGACTTTCATAAGATAATTAATGTTAAAGATAAATCATACGTTGAATTCCATTTTCTCATATCTATTCTTTTCTGTAAAAAAATGTCAAAGGTATGAGTAAAAGATATTTGTATTACGAATAGTGCAAGCACATATACTATTCTTTCAAAAGTAAAATTTACTTTGCTATCATTATTAGTACAAGTAAAATGATTCATGGCTCTGGAAGAGTTATTATTTTATTTTCTAAAGGAACAAAACTCATTATAGATAATACATTATTATATACAAAGTCTCAAAAGAACTTGTTGAGTATTAAATATATCCGTAAGAATGGATATCATATTGAGAAATTAAATGAGAATAACAATGAGTTTCTCTATATTATGAGTTGTGATTCAAATAAAAAAGTCACAATGAAATAATTGTATATGTTTTCTTCTGGTGTATATTATACATATATTAGTGCAATTGAATCATATGTTATAGTAAATCAGAAGTTTATTAGTCCAAATAAATTTACTATTTGGCATGACCAGGGACGGATACATAGAGGGGGGGGGGGAAGTAGAGGCCTGGGCCCCAACTTTTTCAAAAAAAAAATAGTAGTATAAACTAAGGCCCAACCAAAATAAAATATAATGGTTTTTAAATTTTTTTAAACTCTTAAATAATAAACACTACGTGTGATATTCTCTTTCTTTTATGCTGTTCCTTTTGACATTGAAAGTTTGAAACGTTCGGTCTTCTCTTCTCTTGGAGCACGCTGCACGCGCTCACAGCCTCGCTTCGGTCTTCAGTCATAGCAAAGGTATTCACTACTCTACTCATTCTACTTTTTATTTTTTTATATAATTGTATAAAATTATTAATTAATAAATCATATTTTTTTACTATAAAATAATATAATTTTATCTTTTTTTATCACATAAATTATAGATAAATAGCTTATTCATTTTTAGGATTTATTCTCTCTTTTTTTATTTTTTATTTTTAGTGAAATTGATAATGACTTAGTAAAAAAATATTGTTATTGATGTTTAATTAATAAAAATATATTCAGACTTTGTTTATTCATGTGAGTATATAATTATTTAAATTTTTTTCAGGTAACAGGAAATTAAAATATTTTAGATAAGAAAGTAAAGTAAAATTGATGCAATTTTTAAGAGAAAAGTTACTGATGATGTTGGAGTTCAAACAAGTCAACCCTCTAATCTTATTTCACAAGAAGTTCAAGTAAGTGAACTCTCTAATCTTACTCAAAATACACATCAACAAAAAGCCAAAGTTCCAAGATTAGAAAGAGATGTTGATATCTCTTTACTAGAAAAGGATCCAGGAAAGCGACGTCCAATTTGGCAGTATAATGTCAATCAACGTGATAAGATTCGTAGAGCATACATAATAGCTAAGCCATACCAACTAACAAATATTAGCTATCCAGCTTCTGGTAATAATAATCACAGTCGATATTTTCAAACTTCTTGGTTTAAGAAATTTTCAAGTTGGTTAGAATATTCACCAGAAAAAGATGCTGCTTATTGTTTGCCTTGCTACTTGTTTGGTAAACATTATGGTACTCACAATGATGGAAAAAATGCATTTTTAGAGTTAGAATTTAGTAATTGGAAGAAAGTAAACAATGGAGTGAATTGTGTATTTGTATGTCATGAGGGTTCTATTCCTAATTCTCCCCATAATTTATGTGTGAAATCTTGTGATGATTTAATGGCTCAATCTAAGCATATAGACAAAGTTCCTGAAAGGCATAGTGATGAAACTATTGCAAATAACCGCTTAAGGTTGAAGACATCTATTAATGCTATTCAATGGCTTGCATTTCAAGCATGTGCATTTAGAGGCGATGATGAAAGTCCTGGATCATTGAATAGGGGAAATTTTATTGAGTTAATTAAGCTTTTGGCTTCCTGTAATCAGAATGTTAATAATGTTGTTCTTGAAAATGCTCAATATATATCTTCCGGTGTTCAAAAAGATATATTACATATCTTTGCTAGAAAAGTGCGTGCAACAATTCGAGAAGAAATTGGTGATTCTAAATTTTGTATAATTATTGATGAAGCAAGAGATGAGTCAAAGCGAGAACAAATGTCTGTGATTTTGAGATCTGTAGACAAGCACGGTTGTGTTCAAGAAAGACCTTTTGATCTTATACATGTTTCTGATACGTGTTCTTTGACATTGAAAATAGAAATTTCATCAGTTCTTTTTCGTCATAATCTTGATGTTCAAAATCTTAGGGGACAAGGGTATGATGGAGCTAGTAATATGTGTGGTGAATGGAATGGATTGCAAGCTCTATTTTTGAAAGATTGCCTTTTTGCTTATTACATTCACTGTCTTACTCATCGATTACAATTAGCATTTGTTTCTGTAGCCAAAGAAGTTTGCTATGTTCATTAATTCTTTTCAAAACTTACACTAATTATGAATGTTGTGACTATTTCTCCTAAACGTTATGATCAGTTAAGGGTTACTCAAGTAAATAATGTTGCAAACTTAATTGCCGATGATCAACTTATGACAGGTAGTGGACTTAATCAAATTGGTACTTTGCAAAGAGCTAGAGATACTAGATGGGGGTCTCATTTGAATTCTGTACGTAGCTTGCTATGCATGTTTGATGCTACTTGTGAAGTTCTTGAAAAAAGCACTGAAGAAGGTAATTTCTCCACTCGTGGTGATGCTAGTGCTGCTTATGATGCTATCACATCCTTGAATTTGTCTTAGTTTTGAATTTGATAAGAAATATTTTGGAAGTTAGTCATAATCTTTGTCAAGCTTTGCAACGAAAAAATCAAGACATATTGAATGCTTTAACTCTGGTTTCTACTACCAAGACATTAATCCAACGAATGAGAGAATCAAGTTGGGAGGCTTTCATAAAAGAAGTTATATTGTTTTGTGAGAAACATGAAGTTGAAGTTCCTGATATGAATGCATTGCATATTCATAGAAGAGGCCAAACTCGCAAAATTGTTGACCAAATTTTAGTGGAGCATCATTACCGTGTTAGTTTATTTCTGGCTGTAATTGATACACAGTTGCAAGAGCTTAATGGAAGATTCAATGATAATATGGTGGAATTACTTACTTTAAGTTTAACTTTAGATCCCAGAGATAATTATAAGTTCTTCAGCGTCAACAAAGTATGTGAATTAGTAGAACGATTTTATCCAGGTGACTTCAGTGACTAAGAGAAATTTCACATTAGAATGCAAGCCCAACATTATGAACTTGATGTTCCTAATCATGTTGAGTTAACTACTTGTGCACAATTTCAGAGTTATGTCAAGGATTAACAAAGACAAGAAAGTCTTTAACATATCCTTTGATTGATCGTTTGATTCGCTTGGTATTAACTCTCCCTGTTTTAACTGCTACAACTGAGAGATCTTTTTAGCTATGAATATTGTGAAGAATAGACTCAGAAATAAAATGGAAGATGAATTTCTTGCTAATTGTCTTTTGATTTACATTGAGAAGAAGATTGCTGAAAGATTTGACACTGATTCTATTATCGATAAATTTTATGATATGAAGAATCGACGTGTACTACTTCGTTAGTAAAAAGTATGCATATTTTGTTTGTACTTTAAATATATATTCTCTATCGCTATATTTTTGTAATGCATCTTATATTATAATTTATTTGCATATTTCTTTAATATTATATATGTTATTGGCCCCCCCAACGATAACATTTCAGGATCCGTCCCTGGGCATGACCGATTAGGTCACCCTAGAACAACAATGATGCAAAGGATCATTAAAAATTTGCAAGGGTATTCATTAAAGAACCATAAAAATTTTTAATCTAGTGAGTTATATTGTACTGCATGTTTTCAGTGAAAACTGCTTATAAAGCCATCATCAGCAAAGATTGGATTTGAATTTTCTAAATTCCTTGAGCGGATTCAATGTGATATATATGGACCAATTCATCTACCATGTGAATATTTTAGATATTTATAGTTCTAATAGATGCATCTTCAATATGGTGTCATGCGTGCTTATTATTATCTCGCAACTTGACATTTGCGAGGCTACTTTTCAAATGTGAATTTATTTTTCAAACCTTTGATGCTTATTGCATGGCCATTGGTATAACTGCTGAATATCTAACAGCTCATGTTCATACACAAAATGGGCTAGTAGAATCACTTATTAAATGCCTCCAGTTAATTGCTAGATCCTTACTTTTGAGGAAAAAATCTTTCAATTTCTACTTGTGGGCATGCTATTTTACATGTTGAAGCACTTATCCATTTAAAGTTAACATGTTACCATAAATTCTCTCCTTTACAATTGGCTTTTGACCAATATTCAAACATATCCCATTTGAGAATATTTGAATATGTGATACATGTTCCCATTGCTCCACCTAATCGCACCAGATGGGACCCCAAAAAAATTAGGAATACATATTAGATATGATTTTTTAGTTGTGAGGTATTTAGATATACAAACGGGATATATATTTAAAGCTCAATTTGTAAATTGTCACTTCAATGAGACAATGTTTACAACATTAAGAGAAGAGAATAAACAACTGACAAAATAGCTAAATTAGAATGCATCATCATTAGTACATTTGGATCTTCGATCAAGAGAATGTGAATTAGAGATTCAAAAGATTATACATTTGTAAAAAACTATAAATGAATTGCCTAATGCATTTTTTGATAGAAAAAGGACAACAAAATCCTATATACTAGTTGAAAATGCTCTAATTTAAATTTATGTTCCTGTTGGACAAATGGTCAATAGTATAAATAAATGCCAAAAGCGTGTACCAATCAATTCTAAAAGTAAAAATTCTCGTAAAAGATGATGGACAAATTGTGGTAAAGAGACAAATAGTGTTTAAGACATAGTTGGGACACCTGCAGTTGTCCAAAGTCATGGCATATTTGAAACATCAAAAGATGATTAGGAACTTAAAAATTATCAAAATGATGGGATCTCCATGAACTATGTCTTTAAGGAAAAAAATAGAACTGAAGAAAAATAATTATCGACAATATATTTGCAAATAATATAGCGCTAAATATCATGCATGAAATGAGGATCCTTAACCAAAAACCGTCGAAGAATGTCGATGAAGGGTTGATTGACAAAAATGAAAAGAAGCCAAGAAAAATGAATTAGACTCACTTGCCAAAACATAAAATCTTTGGACCTGTAGTCTAAACATCTGAGGGTGTGAAACTTGTTGGATACAAATGGGTATTTGTGAGAAAACGAAATGAGAATAATGAAATTGTATGTACAAAGCTCGACTTGTAGCACAAGATTTCTCACAAAGACCTGGTATAGACTATGAGGAGACCTACTCTCTTGTAGTTGATGCAACTACCTTGATATATTTGATTAGCTTAAACTAAATATGCACCTAACAGATGTGGTAATGACTTATCTATATGGGTTATCAGATTGTGATATCTATATAAGAGTTCCTAAACGACTAAAAATATATGAATCATCCAAAGAGAATCTCGAGGATTATAATAGGTTAGATTGCAAAGGTCTTTATATGGTTTAAAGTAATTTGGACGAATGTGGTATAACTGTTCTACAGAGTATTTGATGAAAAAAGGTTTAAAAATAATGATATTTATTCATGTGTTTATATAAGAAAATCTGCATCTGAAATCATTATAATTGCTATGTATGTTGATGATTTAAATATCATTGGTTCTCCTGAAGATATCCTAATGATCATAAATGTTCTGAAAGAAGAGTTTGAGATGAAAGATCTTGAAAAATAAAATTTTATCTCGGCCTTCAGATTAAATATGTAACAAAAGAAATATTTATTCATCAAAAGACTTACACAGAGAAAATACTAAAGAGATTTTATATGAATAAATTACATCCAGTAAGAACCTATTATTGTAAAATCACTAGATATGAAGAAGGATTCATTCCGTCTAAAAGAAAAAAATTGAAGAAACTCTTGGTTCTGAAGTACCATATCTTAGTTTCATAGGGGTACTAATGTGTCTTGCTAATAATACATGTCCTAATATAACATTTGATGTAAACTTATTAGCGAGACACAATTCCTCTCCAATAAAAAGACATTGAAATGGAATAAACACTATGTTTCAATATCTTCGTAGAACGACTGATATGGAATTATTTTATCCTTATGGATCTAAGTCATAATTAGTTGGTTTTGCAGATGTAGTTTATCTATCTGATCCACATAAAGTTAGATCCCAAATAGGATACATGTTTACATTTGGTGACATAGTTATATCATGGAAATCTACAAAATAAACTATAGCTGTAACGACCCAATTCTAACACGTCATGACCAATACTAGTTGTCAGATGCTACTTCATAGTTATATATGAGCATGTATCGCTTATCAAGATCACGTGTTAGCCAGCTATAGCGAAATACGTATAAGTTAGGCAAAAGTACATGACGCATATAAACATAGGAAAGTATAACAATATCATCTATTTGCCCGAAAGCTCAATTTAATATATTATCATAGTTCATACAGAAGATATTATCGCTTATTTATACTACACAAAATTATTTGCAAACTCCGATACCTATATTAACAGGCCTCGGCTCTACAAAATCCAACCTACTCTAAGACCCATTCTACAATACATATATAAAGTCTATAAAAAACGAGGACAAAGACTACTACTACTAGTCATGGATCAATGATAACTAAAGTAATACGGAATGCTGAAGTAAAAGGAGTCAAGTTTTTAAAGTCACTTAAAGGAACACTAATGTTATTACTTTACTATTTTACCATCATATCCTTCATAACATTTTTTACCCTTTATTAAGTTAATTAATCATTTTTATATTTACTTTGTGCCCAAAATTATCATTTTACTCCTAAGTGTTCTAGTTTTTCCGTTTAATTTTATTTAGCGTCAAAATTTTACCAAATTAACTCTAATATTTTTCTATGACCAAATCACTCCTAATAATTTTAATTAATGTCAATTTTATCCTTATGAGTCTAAAAAAACTATTTTACCCTTTATTAATTTGTTTACTTATTTTAGTTACCACTTTTACACTTTTACTCATAATTTTTATTAAAACTTTTATTTAGGCCTAAAATTTATTTTAATTATAATTTTGATCCAATTAATTTATTTAATTATTATTTTATTCCTAAATACACTATGTTCAAAATTCTACTTATATTTCATTTCTATTTTAACCCCCTTTTTTTACCTGAAATAACCATAATACCATTTTTACTTTTACACACTTATTTTATAGGATCAAAACTAGTTTTTTAACTTCTTTTTAATCCTCCAACATGTCATTTTTCAGGCCTTTAGTGGCTAAAATTTTTAAAGGTGTAGTTTTTCATTTTTATCCACTTTTAGTGGCTTTTAAGACTTGGAACTTAAACCCCAAGTGCTCCAAATAATTCAGCTGTTCTATACAATTTTCATAGGTAAATAAGCTTCAAATATCACTCAATAATAAGTCAAAAATAGAGGAGCATCACTAAATTTTTAGAATTAAAATCAAGCACAAAATCACCACAAAGTGTCTTAATTATATGAACACGAATAAAGTATAAACATATTCTAACTATTATTAATCCTTATCTCTTTTTTAATTCAGGCCCTAGATCTATAAAACACCAGAAAATACTCTAACAAAAGAAGAAATACGGCTGGAGGTGGTGCAATTTTTCTTGGCCGAAAAGTATCACAAAAAGTTCTCTATATGAGTTTTAAGAGGAGTTTTCTAGACATGAGAGATAACAAGAATTCACCATAATTAGTGCTGGAAAAATAGAAAAGAATGGAGAAGGAACAAGAGCTCACCTTGCTGAATTTTCGCAAGAATTAGTGAAAACAGGCAAGGAATTATGTTTGTATGGCTTGGATTCTTGAAAAACACATGAAGAACAATGGAAGAGCTACTGGAATCATGGCTGAAATGTGGAGAAAATGTGCAGTATTTTTCTCTCTTCCTCTCTCAAGAATTCGGTAAAAAAAGGTGGTAAAAATGCATAAGTGTGTGTAAAATTTGTGAGTAAGATTTCTTTAAATAAAAATTCAGAGTCTTGGATGAATTTATGATGGTAAAAAAGGATAATAATTTTGTGTCCAAGGGATGAGGATTAATGAATAAGGGGCGTAAAAACGAGAAAACTTGGTCAATGCTGTATTGAGTTTATCCACAGTTAACTGTAGTTAGTTAATCGGGGTTAAAACATATTAGAGAGGGGTAAATACTAGTCACAGAGAGAGAGAGAGAGGGAGAGGGGCATGTTTCTTGGGAAACAAGCAAGAGGATTCGAGGTCTCTAAGAGTTATTTGCGGAATACTAGTCAGAAGTTCGCTTCAGAGTATTTTTACCGTGCGATAAAATAACTAGCGGTTGAGATTTTTACTTATAGAAAATAATTATGAATGGATGGCTAGGATTAATCTTGGGACACAATTACCAAAATAGAAATTATTTTTACCATTGGTTCCATGATTTTCGGTTACTAACTTTTTTCGGCGCGCGCAAAAACTTCACTAAAAGTGAATTTCCGGCTCAAAAAAATTTTAGTGAGAAAAATAAACTAATGGCAACCAAGTCTTCACTTTTTACTTGTCGAATTTGACTTAGAGGAATTAATTAACCTCATAAAGTCAAGTTTGACTCATTAATTACCTCTTTTCCTAATTTTTTTTAACCATTGGGCCTGCCTCACAAATTCTTGTTAAGCCGTGGTTGTAATTTTGCGGAATAAGTTACAAAATAGTCTAAAAATTAAGTTTTGTGAAAGCTAGATTCTTACATTCTACCCTCCTTAAAAAATATTTTGCCCTCAAAATTTTAACTACGCACAAAGAATTATAGGAACATCTGTGTCATGCTTTCTAGTTAAAGTCTTTAATTAGCGTAACGCTCACCTCAAGCGAAGGGACCGGACCTTGTGGTGCTTTTTAGTAGTCACGGTAAAAACCCCTCTCTGTTGATGGAGTCTAGAGGTTATATCAACAATCCTCTTTTGACAGTCTCTTGCTAGATGTCCCTTCTTGTTGCAGTAGTATCATGTATTTGTACAAAATTAAAAAGGTCTACCGCCATGATTTTTCTGACACTTTGGGCATATGAGGTTGTCCTGAGCCTATTGAGGTTTCTCTCCTTGTACCCTAAGCCTTAAATGCTAATATTCTAAATCATAAATCCTAAACTGCCTCCATGTTGGTTCCAGCGCTGTTGCTGCCTGTTAGCTTTGAAATTTATACCCCGATGGGCTAGACTCCGATCAAAACTTTGTTATGTAACCAATCGATGATTTGCTCGTGCAATTGCCAACTTCTTTGAACATTCCTCTACCAGCTAGCTCTTGTTGAATAATTTAGCAAAGTTCCTAATCTTCATTGGACCGATGGAAGTCAATAGCTCCTCCTTGAGTCCCTCTTCGAACTTAATGCACTTCCATTCCTCAAATTCTGCGGGGACTCCTTGACAAACCTTAGAGAAGTGGCATAAGTCCTCAAACTTCCTAGTGTATTCGGCTACTGTCATACTCCCCTATCTCAACTGTAACAGTGCTAACTCATTTGGGGTGCGGGTGGACAGAGGAAAGTACTTCTTGTAGAACTCTATCGTGAAATTATCCTAAGCAATTGCGGTGCCCTCTTAATCTAATAATTGATTTACTCCCTGCCACTAATGTTATGCATCCCCTTTTAGCATATAAGTGGCAAACTCCACATATTATCCTTCTGGGACATGTTGCACTTGCAGAGCCCATTCCATAGTGTGAAACCAATCATCTGCCTAGGTCAGATTAGTGGTTTCTGACAATTGAGGTGGATTAACTTTAAGGAAAGACGCCAAGGTCATCGGCCTATCCCCCCTTGGGTATGCCATTTTTTGGTCCATTTTCGTTGCTATTCATGTTTCCATTACCCTGTCGTTCCATCCTTTCTATGACTCTATTAGTCGCAGTAACAGAATCACACATAGTGGTAGCCATTACGGTCATGGATTCTACGAAAGTAGCTGGATCTAATGTCGGCTCGAAACTTGGATTTGCTTAACGGGGACCAGGCATATGCGCAGCCATTTGGGTCTCGTTAACACCAAAAAATCAACATTAAGGTGATCAGTCTTAATATATCCAGTTTAAGTGCTAACATTTCCTACAACGAATGTTCACATACCACCATGCAAAATGTATTAACAGAGATACCCTATTAGCATAGAAATATACAAACAGAGCATGCAATGAAGCATGATCAGTCCATCCCCAGGCTCTACCAAGGATGAACTACTTTGATACCATTTGTAACGATCCAACGTTTAGTACATCGTGACCAATGCTAGTCGCCAGGCGCTACTTCACGGCTAACCTTAGGGACTCTAGACTTTATATTATATTATACTATATTGTATTATATAAAGGTAAATACCAAATCAGTACCTAAAATATTCTAGCACTGATAAAATGGTACCTGACCTTTGTTATTGACAAAATTGTACCCGAAATATTTTAAAATTTGACAAGCGTGCCCCCGAACTCGCTTCCGGTCAATATGTAGCTAATGTGGCTACCATATTTTGCTAATTTGGCAATGTTGTTAGCCTAAAAACTTAGCTATAATTAATATTTAAATTAAATCAAAATCTAGGTAAAAAAACCCCAAATCACACCAAACATTGCCCTGAACCCTAAATTGGAACTTTTGTGCTTAATTTGCCCTAAATTTGCATATTGGAACATGCATACGGCCAAAGCTCGTGGGAAAGCTGGTATGGGGAGAAAGATCCCATCAATGAAAGCTTTTGAAGTGGATGGTATGTCAGAAGTTGTGATAAAAACCTATGATAGACTGTGCTTTTGTTGCCTCCCAGCTATTCCGTTGAAGTTGAAGATAACTAGTAAGCCTGATAGATGGTTTCTGCGATGCTGTATGTGAAAAGTACGAATTGAGATTTTGATGCTTATTCCATTTTTGTTGTTTCTCACATTTTGGTATTTTTTTATCTAATCTATGAATTTGTTTTTTCCTTGGTAGAACAAACAAATTTGGTACGGGTATTTGCCATGGTTAGATAAGATATAAGATCATTGTACTGAAGAAGAAGGATCTTATAAATGTGAAGAAGAAAACCCAAATCAGTGACAAGTGTGTGGATGATGTGGAGATTGATAAGATGGTAATGTTGCTGCCTGTGATGACTGAAATGAATGAGCACCTTAGGAAGGTTGATTTGCTTGTCAATGTCATTTGTATCTTAATTAGATTAAGTGTGGCTATAAATCTACTTTATTTGGCTAAGTAGATAAATGACTAAGAGTTTATAGGTTTAACAATGACATTGTTTAATGGTTTTGTGCTTTTTTCAGTAAATGAATGTAATTGAGATGATTAATTAATGATGTTCTTTTGCTTAATTTAAATGAGTTTGTCTTCTTATCAATGATAAAAACTAAATAAATAACCGATTTGCAACCAAAAGAATAAGTTGCAGAAGGGAAAAAATAACAATGTGGCATGATACTAACTTGTAATGGACAAAAATTTTTAATGGAAGAAAAGTTGTAAATACCCTTACAATTTTACTTAAAGAGCTAATGCTCAATACTTCAAAACATAAACATTATCATGCTAAATCTAGAAGTTAAAATCACTTAAAATCCAAAACATAGGCCACAAAATACTAATATGGTCCCATGACATAAAATATAAAAGTCCAAACCAATAATCTATAATCAAAATATATCAAATAACAAAATAGTACTAAGTAGCATAACATCCCACTATCTATTCTTCTTGTCATTGATGGTTGGCTTGGTTGGTGGTGAGCTAGTTGGTTTCTTCCTCCTCAAAGATGGAGTGGGCATAAACCCTGTGAACTTGTTTTGGGTGGCTTGGGTTGCTGCTGCCATGTTTTCCTAGTCACAGTTGGAGGCCTAATTAGAGGTGAAACTTAGACTTAAAGATTAGGCCTTATCCGTTGGTCATATCACTGGGCTTTGTATTACTAGTCTAAGCCCAAAATTTGGGGCTGTAGCACTCAATGGCCTTGTTGGGATGGAAGGTGTAGACCAAATAGGTGGCCTCACAATAACATTCTTAACCCTACTTTAAGGAGGGAGTAGTGGTGCAACTGCTACGGGTATTGTGGAGCTGGTTGGTGCTGCAACATTGATTGTCATTATTCTCCTTGAGCTGCTTCTTTTGCCTCTAACAGATGTCATAGCAATGATAAGAAAAGGTAAATGACTCAATTAAATTATGCAATAATACAACAGATGTCACATCAATAACATTATTTAGAGAAATTATCTATGTAAACATAAAAAAGAAATACCTATTGTGTTTTTTGTAACAATTTTCTCTGTTATGATATCAACCACATTAGCCTGGTCAGGATTACCACCTCTATTAGGAGCATCATCAGGAGCACCTTGATTGTGATCTTTATTAGCACCTTCACCAGAATCATCATTAGTATCCAAGTCATGTGTTGCTTTAAATACTTTGTCAGTTACACCAGATTCTCCAGTCATTCTTTATTGGGGTAAACCACTTGGTAGTTGTATAGGGTGTCTCTTCCTAACACTTTTTAGAACCTTTTTCTATTGTAATATGCTCCAGAATTAACCTGATGAGAATTTAAGTCGGCCAGAATGAGGGCTAAAAATCTTGATGAGGGCCAAACGTCGATTTATAATTTATTAAAAAGAATTACTTTGTTAATAGTATAGTTCCAAACCAACAAATGACCCTAATCAAAGTTTAAATTTGTTTGTCACAAATGCAAACCAATAAAAATAGAGAGTATTAGATCTCGAATCATCTCTCAAAGGAATTACAGTGAGGTGTATGTATTATCGATTATAAGAACAATGGGTTTGTAGATGAACAGGCAAGAAAATAAATGACAAGAAAGGTAAAGTTAATAACTAAAGGAAGAAAAGTGCTAAAAGGCAGTACTAGCAAGGACTGAGAATTAAAGTTTTCTAACCAAGTCATTGACCACAAACATAGCAATTACCTAGAGTTAATCCCATTGAGTCATCCCCAACATTGGGAGAAAGTCAAATAGGCATAGTCAGTCATAATTCATAGGGCTTACTTGTCAATGGAAACAAGAACAACTAACAATCATAAATCACCAATCAATATTGGACATCAACGACTCTTGTATCACTAACCATGACATGACAATTACAAGAGCAAACCCAATTAGTCAACCTCTAATGGTGAGATAAGTCAACCGGACTTAATTAATCTCAATCCATAGGTCTTACTTGTTAATGGAAATGAGATTAATTAAAATCTCTAAATTGTCAATCAATTCAGACATTAGTGACTCAAGGTCACTTCAATTACAATTCCAAGCCAAGAGTGTAAAAAAACTACCCTAAAACTAAAAGAGACATTTCTACAAACACTTGGAAGACATAAAAGTAAATATTGGTAAACTTACAATAATAATAAAATCTAAAACTATCAAATGCAAGATAACAATAACAATAACTCAAACAAGCATCAAGAAAGCATAAAACATCAAATTGCATAAAAGAAAACCAAAATCAACAAGAGTTCATAAAACTAAAAGTAACAAAATAAAGAAATTGACAAGTAAAACTAAGAGAATTAAGATGCTAGAACAATAAAAAGTAAAAGAAACTAAATTAAAACAAGATCAAAATCTAAATCTATAGAGAGAACTAAACCTAAAACCCTAAATTCTATAGAGAAAAGAGAGTTTCTCTCTCTAGAAATCTAACATAAAACTATCCTCATTGTTCTCCCCCTTGATCCTCATTGAGCTTGGCTTGAAATACTTTAGAAATGAGTTGGATTGGGCCAAATTTGGCATGAAATCGCGACTCACGTGTTCACTTAAGTGAAATCACGTGCTGGCAGTCGTGTGTACGTCACGGATCGGCAATCTTGGGTGACAAATCCTAATCCCAAATACTTTCACATTTTATTTTTCTTAGTTTGTATATATTTTAGAGCTTCAATTGCATTTTTCTTAGTTTATTACATTTTTTGCATATATATAATAAGCTTAGTTAAAATAATAAAATTTTTCAAGAAAAACATTCTTGATAGGGCATTGACATCCTAATTTATTTGAGTTGGAACTTTTGATTGAAACTTGCTTGAAAAATATTGTGAAACATGTTTTTGAGCTAAGAACACATAAGCATGTGAGTTTTGAGCCTAATTATGTGGTTACATCATATTAAGCACTATTTTCATTCTTGTGTGTTATTCTCTTTTTATGATTACAATCTTTGATTTGTTTGATTCTTTATGTCCATTATTTGATGTATATATGCATTTATATGATTGAGGCCATAATTTTATTTAGCTCACTTGTCCCAAATAGCCTACTCTTTTATCTTCCTTTGCTAACCAACTTTGAGCCTATTCCAATCCCCTTTTGTTCTTAAAGTTAGCACATTACTAGCCTTAGAGCGGAAAACAATAAATGTCCTTCATTTGGATCTTTGATTAACTTAGGCTAGTGAGAGTGTGTATCATTCAACTGTGGGGAAGCTTAGGAGCATTGGTTGATATAAAGGTGTATTTTTGTATTTTTATTGAAGATCTTGGGAATTGGGTACATACTCATGTATTAAATATTTAAACCATATGCATTGATACTCTTGTACATATTTTTATTTGAAAAAAAATAATAATAAAAGGAAGAAAAAGAAAAGAAAAGAAAAAAGAGAAATTAAAAGCAATAAAAAGGGGACAAATGTTATCCCCAAAGAAAAGTAATAACAATGCATACACGGGAAGGCCAGGTTGCCAATGTAGTGAGCCCACCCCATGTGCTTTCTGATGAGCCTTGAAAGGTACATCTGCTTACCTTCCCGGAGATACCAGATCAAGATTGCCATGTCAGCAATGATGTGGGTCTCGTGGGTGCTTGGCATCACAAAATTGGCTAAGATCTGCTGCCAAATCTAAGCCTCAATAATTAGAGCATGGACTGAGATAGCCCTGGAAGCCATTTTGTCTACCCTGTAGATCCATGAACTCCCAGGCCTGACAATGACTGCCATCAACTTATCCCAATAAAAAAGTCATCAGCTTCCTTTCACTTTCTACCTTTTTAAAAGCATTTTTTCCACTGGGCCTAGGCAGAAAATGAAAGGTACGCTCTATGACCTCCTCAGAAACTGGAACCTTCTTGCCCTGTAGGTGAACTGCATCGAGGGCCCCTATGTAGTAATTAACATAAAACTCTCGGACTCGCGATGCAAAAACTTTTGCATCTCAGGGGGTATCTAAAGTTTCCTTTCCATGTGCAGGTTCCTACTCTGAAAATCGGAGAACTTAAGCTCCGAGTAAAGGTTGATGAACTTGTATGGATCAGTGGGAGGCGTATTCTGATTAATTCTGTCTCTTTCACTGATCCGTCTCTCAGATAGTAGCTAGTCTACTATTTCAGCGGTCTGTTGTGTTACCGGACCTTGTGGCCTTACCCTTTTCTTTCCTGTCAGACATCTTGAAAAAGAACGAAGGAAACAAGTATATGAAATGTATTCTAAAGGCACACAAAGCAAAATGATGTAACAAGTAGGCAAGAAGTAGAAAATTGAGGTAAATAACAGTAGAACGGTGAAGTGAATGGAGAAAGTAGAATTGATTGGAATTATATGCCAAATTCAAAATAATAGTAAACAAAGATTTCATTCCAAACAATCAAAGCAATCAAAGTCACTTAACTTGCCTATTTATTAAAAATAAGGGAAGGAAACATTATTGCTATGCAAGCTCACATTCAACTTAGCAACAATGCATTATGAAAGAAATGACTGAATCAAGTATGTGTAGTGCACATATTCATATGAATAATATTTACAAGTCACTTTAAGCTTAAGCAATTGGTGATGAAAGGGCTAAAGTAATGATCAACAAAGCAATTAAGGTAAGTTCAAACACCAAATTACATTCCAGTACTAAAATCACAGGATTGGATTAAGAAACAGAAAAATCCATGCCTCATGTAACTTAAATCAGTTAAGCATGATGAAAGTGGATAAAACTAGTTACATAGGCTAAAATTTCTTAATCCTATGAATTGAGGTAGGAGAACTTCAATCAAGAAAAACATCCAAGTTTTGGTGAATTATGAAATTAATTCAATCCATTTAATGCATATGAGTAAATCAAATGAAAACAAGTAAAGAAATTGAAGGTATTGACCAAAATTGGCAATAAAGCTTCTTTGAGGCAAATTTTCCTTGAAAATAATAAGAATAGCAGGTCTTATTGACACAAAAATCCATCAATAAGATGTTGCATTACTAATTCATGAAAATGCAGCTCAGTGCAATAAAACTGCAAGAAGGCTCAGCTCTCAGCAACAAAACAGTAAAGCAAACAGCCAGATAATTGATGAATTAAGCTTAGTAAAGTTTCAAAGTCGGATTAGCATAATGCCAAGCTCAATTAATCAACCGCATCAAGAATGAATAGTTAAAACCAATTAAATAATTTTTGGCAGCAATTCAAAAGTTAACTATCACATTTCATAAATTCACTCAATCAAACAGGTTTCCATATGAATGCAGTAGTAAATCAGAAACCAATTCATATGAATCAAACAACTAAATGTAATTGAGTGAATCAGCAAATTTACAATTCAATCAATAAAATAAGAAAGTAATCACCATGCAACAAATAGATTCAGAAGCATTCAATCCAAACACATTTACAGTAGTGAAATTCCAAACCTAAAATCCACTACAAACTAAGTTTAAACCTACCTAACCACCTAAATCAACTAAAGCATAAATTTTAACTAATTCTAACTAATTAAAATTAACTAATTAATAAAATAAAATAAAACTAACAGAAATGGAAATTAAACAAACCTGAAAATAGAGTAATGTAAGAACAGAGAAAGAGAAGGGATGGTTACGAGGGTTCAGCCACGACTTTGGTGGCCGGACAAGGGAGGCGGCGCTGGTGGCAGTTGACAATGCTAGTGGTGAGAGGAACAGGTCACTGCTACGGATAGGGAAAAGAGGGGGAGAATAAAAGAGAAGATAAAGGAGAATTGGGGGAACAAGAGGAGAAGAGTGTTCAACGGTGACAATGGGATTCACCGATGGTGAACGACGGGTGGCAGTTGGAAATGGATGTTGGGGGAATGGATAGACGTTGGGGAAGAGAAGGAGACGTTGAGGATGAAAACGGTGGCTTGTGCGAATGCGTATTAGGGCTTCGCATAAGAGGGGGTGTATTTTGAATTCATGCATACACATCAAGTATGCGTACGCATGATTAGGGCAATTGGGGGTGGTGCGTATGCGAGAAATGGCTACACACGCGGGGTATTGCCATTGCCCCCTTATGTCGCGTACGCATGACTTTCGTGCGTACGCAAAATTGGCAAACTTTGTAGAGCATGCATACGCATTAGGCATACGTACGCATGAATGGTGGCTTTCTTTAAGCATAAGTGTGCGCACGCACAACACACGCGCAAACTAAGTTTGGTGCTATTTTTGGTGTCATGTGTATGCATCATCCATGCGTACGCATGAATTTGTGAACTTTTGGGAATCATGTGTACGCACGAATTGGTGAACTTTTCGGTGAGCTCCTTGTCATGGCGGCTTATGCTTGAACTCGTCCTTGAACCTCTACCAATGCTTGGATTTTCAATATGCTCTAGAATTCTAAATTAATTACACCCAGCTTTGATGAAGTTGGAACAAGCTAGGAGCTCCCAAAGTTGATCCTCGTGTATGTTGGGATCCCAAATCTTGTTCCTACACCCGTCTTCTAGTTGATTTTCAAAATTTCATCTGGGTGATAAACATTCAGAATTCTCCTCAACCCACTCAATTGAGCTATTCGCCAACCATTGAACTTAAACCTTGACGATTTAACTATAATGAACCTAGAATGGTATTTCCAACCACTAACCATCTCTCTTTTGCTCTTAAATCCACATAGAGCTCTAAGTTGACCATCTGTCTCAAACAAACTATATTCAAGCAGGATAATAAAGCTTAGGGATAAGAGTTTTACCCACTTAAATAAAGGAATGGATGGTGACCTAGGAAGAGACGTTTCGAATGATCTTGACAAAGCAGTTTCCACTCCGTCCGTCCTTGTTGAAGGACTTCCACCACTTGACAAGCGTCTTCATATTTTGTTTCTTCCTCACCAACTTCTTCTGACTCTTCCTCACTGCTCATGTCATATCTCGGAGGTGGCGTAAAGTCTACGTCAATATCCTTTTCAAATTCAATGGAGAATGCTTCATCAAACTCAAAGAAATTATTAGTTGGTGTGAAAACCTCATCAATTATGGGATTTGTCACTTGCTCAACTTCTTCTAATTCTTCACTATTCATAATATGTCTTGGAGGTTGTGCACGGTCCTTCTTAACATCTATCTCAATCCCAAAGGAAGAAGGCTCAACAAGATCACCAACGTCACTAGTTAGTGTGGAATCATCTTCAATGATGGGGCTTGCTTCTTGCTCAACTTCCCCCAATTCTTCAACCACTTCTTTTGTTTCAATGCATTCAACCTTCTCCACTTGTTGCAACTTATGCTTTAACTCCTTTTCTTTTTCTTGAGGCTCCAAGCTTTCTTCCACTCCACATGCTTCAATTGAAGTTAGTTCTTTGCTTTTATCTGTGGAAGTACTTGAATTGTTGGAAGAGTGTCTTGAGGCTAAGTGAGATAGAGATTTGACTAAGGTAGCCATGATATTTTCTTGCCTCTCTTGGATCTCTTCTTGCTCTTGGAAAAACACATGGAATACTTTTTCGTTGAGAGTTGTGGAGAAAAAGAGGGTTCATCATGTGGGAGAAGGTCTTCATATATAGAAGGTGGTTCATATTGGTAAGAATGTTGAGGTGATGTGTATGAGGGTAATTGTTCAAGAGGTTCATGGTAGTATTGGTGTTGGAATGGTAGTGGTTCTATATATGATTCATATGGCTCATGTGATTGTTCTTAAGGCACATATGGTTGGTGGTATGGTGGATATGGATTAGGTCCATATGGGAGTGTTTGGTGGTGGAATGGGGCTTGGGACTATTGTGGTTGAGGACAATATTGAGGATAAAGGTCATAGGCTTATGGTGGTAGAGATTTATTACCGTAGTAAGGTACACCATATCCATAGGATTGGTATGCACCATGGGGAGTATTGTGCTTATAGTAGTCCGCAGGAGGTTGTTGCCATGAAGATTGTCCATATGCATATGGCTCCTCCCTCCATTGATTTTCCATCCCATAGTGTGAACCGGCATTGAAGTAACTATTTCCTACAACATAGCCACAACCATACTCAAAGCCACAAGGATGAGAATTCATATGAAAAAGAACAAATAAAAACAAAGGATATCAAAAAGAAAACAATAGCAAACTCCTAACTGCTAACAAAAATCAAGAAAACAACCAAAAAACAAGTTATTCACATATGCACATATTGACAATAACCAATAAATGACACAAATTTGCAATTCCCTGGCAACGGTGCTAAAAGCTTGATGAGGGATAAACGTCGGTTTAGAATTTCTCAAAAAGAATTGCTTCGTCGATAATGTAGTTCTAAACCAACAAATGACCCTAATCAAAGTTTAAATTATTTGTCACGAATGCAAATCAATAAAAAATGAAAGTATTAGATCTCAGATCGTCTCTCAAAGGAATTGCAGTGAGGTGTGCGTATTATCGATTATGAGAACATGGTGCTTCTTCAGTCTCATTACATCCATTCACTTTATTCACCTCTTCATTCATAACAACATTCACACTATCATTCACCTCATTCACATTAGCACTCCTCTCATTCTCCCTCTCAGCAAACCTATTCACTTTAGCAGTGGTCTCCTTCATGATTTCATTAACCTCATTCGCTTCACCAAGATCAAAATTTTCCCTCTTATTAGTCTCACCAACTTCCTTACTGGTAACATCACCTTCATGCACATTATCACCAGGCTTATTGATTTCATACACACTCTCACTACTACCATCGGAGACCACTTGTTCATCGATAATGTCAGGGTTGGCATCAATACAGTGGTCAAAATAAAGTTGAACAGTGTTATCATTCTTTAGAGTACTCTCACACATTCTCATAACATCAGCATCCCTCCTAAGTAACCTCAACCCATTGGCTAAATCTAGAATAGGTTCCAACCAATAAACTTCATTATATCCAGTCTTACCCAGGTTTAAAAATAAGTCCTTAATAAGAAAAAAGGATTACATGTCTCTACATTCACCCTATGTATTTTAGTTACTAAACTTTCATCATATTTGACATTACCCTCCCCAGCCTTTTACAAGGAACCCATGTGATGATACATAAATGAGACAAGACAATCCATCTAAAAATTAGAAAAAGAAATATAGAATGAATAAATTAGAGGTAAAATCCTTATTCCTTTTACAATAGCAAAAATAAAAGCTTTAATTCAGGAATGCCTATAGTAACGTTACGTGTGCAGTAAACACACCACCAATATGGTGAAATAAGGAAGTGAAACTAATTACTGTGACCAACTAACCATTGCTCATTCACAAAGACAAGAAGTGAAACCTACCTTGTCAATGGTGTTGCGATGATGCTCGATGCTCTTTGTAAGACCTTGCACATGAAGATTGCCATTTGGTGCGGAATTTATAACCACAAACTAACCAGCAAGTGCAGCAGGTCGTACCAAATAGTACCTCAAGTGAATGAGGGTCGATCCCACAAGGATTGATGGATTAAGCAAAAATAGTTAAGTGATTTACTTAGTCAGACAAACAAAAAATGATGTTTAGAGAGTTCAATTGCATAAAACAGTAATTCAGAGATTAAGACAGCAAGCAATAAATTGATGAGAATAATATATAGAGAAACAGTTAAGGCTTTAGAGATATCTATCTTCTGAATTGACTTTTCTTACTAACTATTTTAATCATGTAAGATTCAATTCATGACAAACTATATGTGACTAAACCCTAATTCCTTAGACCTTTTTAGTCTCCTCTAACTTTCATCAACCGCCAATTCCTTGGTCACTTAATTCCAATTAGAGAGTGAAGTTCAATTCTAGTTATATGCTACAGAAACCCTAATTACCCAAATATAAGAGGATTATATGTCACGTATCCCGTTAAGTCCAAATAATTAAAAGTTTAGGAGAATTTGTTTTCAAGCTGTTGTTCAAGTAAAGAGCTTTTCCAAGTTACACAAGAACTCAATTAGAACAATGGTCATACTTCCGTTCCACCCAAATTCATAAGATAAAGAGCGAAAATAATTCTTGAAATATAAATTAGGACATGAATTAAAATAGAAAAATAATAGTATCAATCTATACAATAAACAGAGCTCCTAACCTTAACAGTGGAGGTTTAGTTGCTCATAGTTTAGAGAGAAAAACTAGGTTTCAGAAACTGTAAATTGTGGAATGAGGAAGAAGAGAAGAGATAGAGATTGCCCGAAGGGCTGATTCTTTTCCCTTTTATATCTAATCCTTATTAAATGTAAAATATATTTTCTAAAACTAAATAATATCTTTTTCTATTTTAAAATAAAATAAAATTTAATCAAAATTAATTTAAATTCGTCTCGTGCAGCCTTGTATGTGAATGGGGACCACTTGAGTTGTAAAGGTTGGCACCAAACTTGAAGAAAGGTCGGCAAGCATTCTTCAATTCTACTTGCTTGGCGCCAAACTTAAGGTTTCTTAAGTTTGGCTTCAGCAAGTCAGCATGCAATCCTTCAAAGTCCTCCTTGCTGTCGCCAAACTTGAGGTTTCTCAAGTTTGGCTTCAGCAAGCCAGCATGCTTTCCTTAGAGAGTGAGTGTGTGGCGCCAAACTTGAGGTATCTCAAGTTTGGCACCGTGAAGGCTGAGAGTGCTGGAGAAGAAGTGTGCACTATCTCAAGTTTGGCACCGTGAAGGCCGAGAGTGCTGGAGAAGAAGTGTGCACTTTGGAAAGTCCTAGAAGTTATCTTTTCAATTCCACTAGAATCACGTCAATTGAATTTATGTGGCTCAAGTTATTTCTGTTTGAGTACAAGGAGGTCGGGGTTGACAGCATCATTCGTTTTCTTCCTTTTTTGCTACAAAACTCCGTCAAATCCATCCGAATGCTACCTGAAATAAACAGAATTACATACAATTAAAAGTAGCATTCATAGTGGCTAAAAGATATTTAAATCTTGATTAAACTCAACAATTTGAATGCAAATTTACTAGAAAAAGATAGAAAAGATGCTCACGCATCACCATTCAATAATGTCTCCCATGTTGATTTGTTACCGTTGGCGCCAAAACCCACTTTGAGAGAAACATCTCTCCACCTCTATAACCTTTGAGTTTAACTCTCAGTGAAAAATGAAGGGAATTAGAAACACTAAGTATTAACAAGGGTAGCTTAGTAACTCTAGGTATGAAATTAGGTCAACGTTTGGTGTGATTAGGGGTTTTCCACATGGATTTTAATTTAATTTAAATGTTAATTATAGCTAAGTAATTAGATGAACAACATTGTCAAATCAGCAAAATATGTAACACCCTATCACCCTAAGCCTTACCTCTAGAGGTAAAATAAAGGTTTACAAAGCGTCATGACAGGTCTAAAGCTCAAACTATACATATGTATATCCAAGGTAATTTTATAACTAAAAGCCCAATGAAAGGAATATAAGATCAAAGACGGATAAAAGGATGAAGCGGTCACACGATAACCAAAAGCCCGAAAAGCACGAGATATAAACAAAATACATAATACCTTGCAAAGCTCCAAGATACATGGTAATAACCAAAAGAGAACTAGTCACAGCTCGCTGAGTTTAGGCCAGATAGTTAAACAAAAGATACATAAGAGTCTTAAGTTAAAAACAGCCACGTCCTATCTCTCAAAGGTTCTAAAATACAAGCCTATAAGGCAACAAAATATTCAAAAAGTAAGAGACTACAAAAGTAAATCAAAACAAAAGTTGAATCATCCTCCGCTCTGTTACCACGTCTGCAAATTCACTGAGGTGGGTTGCAACCTGCATCTGAGAAACAACAACATATGGTATGAGAACCGGGGAGTCTCAGTATGGTAACAGTGCCTAGTAGATAAGATATAAGATTCCGAGAAGTCGAGGCAATCCTAGAACTTCCATATGCATATAATTTTATATTTTAAAACCATAAAAAAAGGTCATTTAACTTAAGGGTTACTACTCTAATAGTCACCGCTGTCCTACAACCTCCACCAACCTATCCTCTATACGATCTCTTCACCATCGCCTACTGAACCTCCTCAATCACAGCAAAACACAAGTAATGCAGACAAGTGAAACACAAGAAGAGTTCATATACAGCAAGTAATTCATTTAGAAATCAGACATGTTATTCAATTAGGCAATCAAAGCAAACAATCACATAGTAAATGCATATGTTGAATGCCTGTCCTATTGGTTGTAATATCATTTGTCAGTTCAACTACCAACCCGACACATCCTTTCAGATGTCGCCTTTTTGCCACGCCCTTGGGATATAGTTCTCGGCTTACTTTGTGCACCCCTGGGATATAGTGTCCGGCTCACTTTGTGTGCTCCTTGGGATATAGTGCCCGGCTCACTCTTACACGCACCCCTGTGATATAGTGCCCAGCCCACCCTTTTGGGTTATTAGTACCCGAGTTCACTCTTATGACAGGAAAGGTTATGTGAGCGGGAGACTACCTTAGTCCTCACATCGCAACGTAGGCAGGAGACTACCACAGTCCCTACGCTGGTGCCGCAACTTCAAGAAGCAGGATCCAACCACCATCCTTGTCAGGTGCATAACGACTTACCAATCATGGTATATCAAAGTATGTTATTCAATTACAACGATCACTGTTCATGTTCATCAAATTCCTCAACCTCAATCCTTTATCATTTTTTATTAACAGTCAATTCTGAATTTATCCTCAATATAACACTCCACCAACCCACTCTATCTGTAATACCCGGTCTAACCGAAATTAATTGAATAATAAGTTAAGTAGGAGCAAATATGGTTGGAAGATTTGGCAATTGGAATTTGATGATTTAAATATGATATTTGGATTCAGTGAATTTTTCCAAGTCGGAAGGCATAGTTTTCTGCGTAAAAGCGCGCAGTGGAATTTTGACCGGCAGTACCGGCTGAGACTTGTCCGGTACTGCAGCTGAGAAAATTGATTATGAGTAAATAAGATTTTGAAATGAGGAATTATAATTAGGGGGGTAGAAATATTTGAAGTGCGATTTAAAGCGCTAATCTTAAAGGTTTTGGTCCAAAATTGGGCCAACGGACAAAAATAAGTGAACCGGGCCTAAGTGGGCCCAAGACCCAACATATATAAACATTAGTTATGAGCATTTCAGCTCATTTTGCCCTAAAGAAGGGGTGTTGGGCGCTGAATTGAGAAGAGAGAAGAGAAGAGAGAAAACCTAACTCTCTTTGATCTTCAAACCACCATAACTTGAGCTACGGAGCTCCGATTGATGAGCCGTTTACGGCCACGCGTCACTCTTCTCATCCTCTACAATTCTATCTAAGTTTTGTGGTGAATATTCCTTTCATCTCTACCCAATTTTCAAAATTCCCCACTGTTACACATTTTTGGGTAGTTAGTGTTAAAATCTTGTGATTTTGGATGTTTAGGGATACTCCAACATGGATTCTAAGTGGGTTCTATCCTTACTTCATATGGGCTGTGGTAAGAAGTGCTAAAACCCTTGTGATTTGTCATTTTTATGAGCCTTAGGTTGATGTATGTATGTGAAATTGGTTATGTTAGTGTATTTGGTGATTTTGATGCACAATTGGGATGTTGGTGTTGCTTGTGGAGCTTTGGTGAGGCTTGGAGCTAAGGGTTGGTGGAGACTTCCATAGAAGAGGCTTAATTGGTTTGGCTACAAGAGGTACGGTTTAAGTTTCATTTAAGTACCGTGTGGTGTGATGAGAATTCCTAGGCTAGATGCCCCTAGGATTAAGTTTGAATTGTGTAAATGGTTGGTGCTAATATGCATAGTTGGTATGTAATGCGAATTAATGATTGGGTTGAGAATTGTGTGGCCTTGTATGCTTGGTGTATTGAGAATTGATGTATTGGGTAATGAGTATTGATTTGTGGTTTATGCATTTAAATTGTGAAATTGGGCCGGAGGCCGTAAATTTTGGGCCGGAGGCCGGAAAGAGGTAAGGAAGGTAAGTTGATGTGTGCATTGTATGATGACACAAGTGATTGGATGAATTTCAGATAATGAATATGTGAATGATTGGGTTGGTTATTGAATAATAAGGTTTGAGGAGTTGAAGTGTGGAATTTGGTAATTTTGGGTGAAATTATGTAGATGAGGTATGTTTGGTTTTGATTGAGAAATATTATGTGGTCATATATGTGATTATGATTATTGATGTCTTGATGGTATGATAATGCATGAGAGATATGTATGTTGTGATATATGCTTGGGGAATGATTAAGGTTAATTTGTGGGTGAAACCACGTGATAGTGAGTATGACATTGATTATGTATAATGATGGTTGATTGGAAATAATATTGTTGGAAATTGGGATGAGGAAGGATGTATGACATGTTGATGTGTTTGTAATTTAGCCATTTGTTTGAAATGGGTAAAAATGGTTATGTGACGGTTTTGTGAATCGTGGTAAAGTGTTAATGTATGAATTGAGGAGGCTTGATGTTGATTTTGGTATATTTTGATTGATTTCAAAAAGCGTTGAAACTAGCATGTTTTGGTTGATTTTGAAAAGGGTTGAAAATGGCTTGTTTTGAAAAGGGCACCTTGTGGTTTTGTATGAAAACATGGTTTTTGGGCATACTTTGATAGGACATAACTTGGACTCTGGATCCCTGTTTTGTGCCAAACTTATTTAGAAGTGAAACTGGATCCGGGATGTCCATGCCGTTCGAAAAACGGGCGAAAAATGATTTAAAATGAGAAAGTTATGTCCGTTGGAAGATTGGGGGTTGAATCTGTGAATTCTGCAGCTTTTAACTTAGAAATTTTTTAGCAGAATGACCCTCCACGCGTAGGCGCACTTGGCGCGTACGTGTCGTTTTTCAAGAAGGCACCATCCATGCGTGCGCGTGGTGTGCGCGTACGCGTCGATGCGCTGCACCCAATGCTCAGTCATTTTCCCGAGAGTTGTGCCAGAGTTGTGCCAGTTTTGTGCTTGGGGCGCAAATGCACCCACACGTACGCATGGCTGACGCGTACGCATCGTCTGGCTGTGTTTCAATCCGCGCGTCCGCGTGTATGACGCATACGCGTCGATGAGCTTTGTAACCATCCACGCGTGCGCGTGGAGTACATGTACGCGTGGCCCTGTTTTCATCCCAAAGTTGATTTTTGAGTTTTAAAAACTAAATCTCATACTTCTAAGTCTCCGATCTCACCCCTTATGTATTAAATCATTATGATATGCCTAGCAAAGAGGAAGGAGCTAGGGGATGTGGTAACTTGCGAATGAAGCAAGGGGAGAAGTTGTGATCAATGATGATCAAAGATGATTATATGAGATATGGAGGATGACGGTAGAAGTACCGTGTATGCCATGAGCTGAAGGGCTATATTTATTGATAAATGACTGGTTCTTGATTGAACCATGAGTTGGATGGCTGAGTTATTGCCGGGTTACGACAAAGCCATTATTGATTATGGATGAGTATAAATGCATATATGATTAATGAATGAATGTGTTAAATGGATAATAATGGAAAATGTTGAAATGTGATGTGTAACCCCGGGTAGTAGGCAGTGGCGTTGTCCACTTGCTCTAGGTATGAGACGGAAAAGGATATTTATGATAAACGAGTTTAATTATGGAGTTTTGAATGAATGTATTTGTGATACCTTGGTAGCAGTAAGGGTTGTGGTTCGTCCCACTTGCTCCAGGTTAATGTTTGAGATTTGATAACAATGATGATTGCTTTTAAACTGAACGAATGTATGTTTTGAGATCCTGGGCAGTAGCAAGGGTTGTGGTTCGTCCCACTTGCTCCAGGTCAGAGATTGTGACGCCTGGGTAGTAGCGGCAGTAGTGGTAAATCCACTCGCTCCAGGTTGAGCTTTTAAACACCTGCCTGGGTAGTAGCCACACTAGTGGTTATTCCACTAGCTCTGGGTTGAGCGGGTAGTAGCAAGAGGGTTGTAGCTCAAACCTACTTGCTCCGCAAGGGGTGTTTCTATCCAATGGTTAGCTACCAGGACATGTCGGGTTGGCTATATAACCGACAGATGATATCATCAGCCATAGAGCAGGCATACATCATTTGCATATGTTTGAATTGTTTGGGTTTGCCTATTTGTTTGGATTTCTATATCATATATGCTATGTTACCTGATTATGTGCTACTTGTTCTACTTGTACCTTATTTGTGTATTACTTGCCTGTATTGCTTGTGTTTGTACAACTGAGGCCCCTCATACTGGTGTCGGTGGATGTTGGGGGCTGTTCTTGATAAGATGATTTGATGATACGATTGCATGATGATAATGATCATTGAATGAGATAATTTGAGCTCTCTAGGAAGACGCAGTGATGTAGTTTCACTAGCTCCAGGTAAGGGTATGATGTATTGATACAAAATTGCTGAGGTAGAACAACTGGTGATGGTTTTGCTTATGATTCTGAGTCTGATTCGTGGAAGAGTCAGCGAGTTAGGAAACATGTGTAACATGAACTAGATTTAGTATCCCCTTACGACAGTTGCCTATTCATGGATTAGTGAGAATCTAGGCTGGATATTTGGTGAAGAAGTTTAGGATGCTTAGTGAGTTTTTATTGCAGTGCATTGTATTTATTTGGCACTTTTACCGTACTGAGAACCCATGGGCCCGGGGTTTTCATTCCGTATATATCTTTTGTTTTTCAGATACAGGTTCAGGTGCTCAGAAGTGAGCTGTGGTTTGTCTGAGAGACGGCAAAGATATTTATTTTCTCTACTTTGTGTTTTGCTTAGAATCTCTTCACCTTTGTTTTGAAAAGATTATATTATGTATTGAACTCTCTTGGAACTTGCCTATAGAGGCTCTTATGTTTCCTTTGGGAGAGATTAGGATATACTGTTGTCAACTACTTTCATACTGTACCCTAGCCGGCCTAAACTTTGCGGGTCGCGACTAGTGGCTATTTACTTATGTTATATATATCTATCTGTTATCTATCTCTTAATATCCTTTATGCCTTGTCCGTGTATCGCTTTCGCCTTCACGGTTTATCTTTTTGTTGTCGAAATGTGAGTGATACGTCTTCGCAATTTTATTTCTACTATTTTCAAGCTTCTCGATTAATACTCCTTTCGAATTTACCTATATTTATATATTAAAAATCCACCTGAGAGTCGTACCACCGTAATATCATTGACTTATGACTCGAGCATAAGGATTTGAATATTATGGTGTTACATTATCTATTCCATCCACCGACTTCCCAAGTCTAAGTCACCGTCTCTAATCTCATAACAAAAAATATCTAATTAAGTCCACTCATTGTGTTCTCCCTTGTACCAAAACTTAAATACTAGCTAGGAAATCCTAAACAAGAATTACAGAGGTTTAAAAAGTTAGAAGAGTATTTTAAAACTCAAAAATCACAATTTCACGTACGCATGCCTGTTTCTGCGTACACGTGCTTTAAAAATTGACATTCTCACGTACATGACATGCATCCGTGTACATGAACTTATTGGGCAGAAAAGGTTTTCGCGTAAGCACACCATCCGCCGCGTACGCATGGGTGTAAATGGGCATTTTCACGTACCCATACCAGTGTTGCGTACGCATGAGTACTAATAGAGGCATAGACTTGCGTACGCATGGTACTGCCCACGTACGCATGCCTTCAAATTTTCAGAAAAAGCTGTTTTACTGTAGAATTCAGTTTTTTACACTAAACTTTAAATGCGCATTTCTTTTGTTAAAAATTATTTTTTATTTGTTCTTCAAACGACATAAAATACACGGACCTGGTTTTCATTCAAAACAAGTTTCACCAAATTTGGGAGTCTAAAAACCAAGTTATGGCCCGTTAAAGTTCGTCAAAAATAGGTTTTTACCAAAACTTACAAAATCCTCTAGTTTTCAAAATACTCAACCAAAACCAAATCAACCTCAACCAAAATCAATATCAAAATACTACTATACATTACCAATTACTCCTCAATCATTAGTCAAGCATTCAACACCTAAATAATTCAATTCTCACCTCATCAATTCATTCAACAATTTCTATAATTCAACCTAAATCACATCAATCCTTATCATCATCAATATCTATCATTCAATACTCATCAATAATTCATCATCAATTTATATCATCATAACACACTCCATCATAAATACACTCATTCCACATTCAATCTCTATCAAACATTCCACAATTTCAACAATCATCAACCTCATCGCCAAACATAAAAATTCACATACAATTAATCATATATCACATATTGAATCATTTAATCTTATCTTAAGATCTACTAGCCTAAGTTTCGCAAAACATTACATATTATCTAGCGAAAACCGAAATCATACTTGGCCGATTCCCACTCGAAAAAATCCGCTGAATCCAAATCTCATCTTTAAATTTTCATATTAATATTTCTAAATTCTCCAACCTATTCCAAAAATTATTATTTTATTCTAATTAAACGGGTAAGTTTCAAGTTCTTATAAAACATGGTGGCCAGATCAGCAACGTCCTGATCAGAGATGTGCTTTGGCGTGCTCGGAGGCACACTTGTCAAATTTTAAAATCTTTCAAGTACCATTTTGTCAATAACAAAAGTCAGGTACCATTTTGTCAGTACCAAAATCTTTTGGGTACCGATTTGGTATTTACCTCTATTATATATATAGCCTGTATCGCTTATCGAGATCGCGTGTTAGTCACCTATAGCGGAATAGGTATAAGTTAGGCAAATAGTACATGACACATATAAACATGGGAAAGAATAACAATAACATCTATTTGACTGAAGGCTCAATTTACTATATCATGATAATTCATACAAAAGATATTACTGCTTATTTATATTGCACAAAACTATTTACAAACTCTGGTACCTATATTAACAGGCCCATCTCTAGAAGAGCCACCCTACTCTGAGACCCATTATAAGTACATATATAATATTTACAAAATATAATAGCTCTCTAAAAGTCTATACAAAACGAAGGCAAAGACTACTACTACTAGTAGTCATGGATTGATGATCGCTAAAAGAACACGAAATGCTGTGCTGAAGTAAAAGAGTCACTCTAGACAACAGTGATGTTGCCGCTGTTCACCAATCTAAATGTTGGGGACTCAATGAAGAACGCGCCGGTTCCCATCTACGGAAGGGGTAAATGATGAGCGGATATTTTATACGCTTTTTGGTGGTATTTTCATGTAGTTTTTAGTATGCTTTAGTCACTTTTTAGTATATTTTTATTAGTTTTTATGCAAAAATCACATTTCTTGACTTTACTATGAGTTTGTGTGTTTTTCTGTGATTTCAGGTATTTTCTGGCTGAAATTGAGGGACCTGAGCAAAAATCTGATTCAGAGGCTGAGAAAGGACTGTAGATGCTGTTGGATTCTGACCTCCCTGCACTCGGAATGGATTTTCTGGAGCTGCAGAGGTCTAATTGACGCGCTCTTAATTGCGTTGGAAAGTAGACATCTTGGGCTTTTCAGAAACATATAATAGTCCATACTTTGCCCAAGATTTGATAGCGCAAACTGGCATTTAAACGCTAGATTTTTACCCTTTTCTGGCGTTAAATGCCAGAACTGGCATTAAAATTGGAGTTAAATGCCCAAATTGGCACCAAAGCTGGTATTTAATGCCAGGAATAGCCTATGCACGTGAAAACTTCAATACTTAGCCCAAACACACACCAAGTGGGCCCCGGAAGTGGATTTCTGCACTATCTATCTTAGTTTACCCATTTTCTGTAAACCTAGGTTACTAGTTTAGTATAAAAACTACTTTTAGAAATTCATTTTGCACCTTATGACATTTTACATCTGAATTTGTATCTTCTATGGCATGAGTCTCTAAACCCCATGGTTGGGGGTGAGGAGCTCTGCTGTGTCTCGATGGATTAATGCAATTATTTCTGTTTTCTATTCAATCTTGCTTGTTTCGATACTAAGATATTCATTCGCACTTCAACATGATGAATGTGATGATCCGTGACACTCATCACCATTCTCAACTTATGAACGCGTATCTGACAACCACTTCCGTTCTACCTTAGATTGAGTGTGTATCTCTTGGGTTCCTAGTTCACGAGTTTGATTACCTCTCCTGACAACAGAGTGTTCAAATCCGTGAAACCAGAGTCTTCGTGGTATAAGCTAGAATCAATTGGCAGTACTCTTGAGATCTAGAAAGTCTAAACTTTGTCTGTGGTATTCCGAGTAGGATCTAGGAAGCGGAGACTGTGACGAGCTTCAAACTCACAATTGTTGGGCGCAGTGACAGTGTGCAAAAGGATGAATGGATCCTATTCTAGCACGAGTGAGAACCGACAGATGATTAGCCCTACAGAACCCGTAGTTGGACCATTTTCACTGAGAGGACGAATGGTAGCCATTGACAACGGTGATCCACCAACATACAACTTGCCATGGAAGGAGCCTTGCGTGCGTGAAGAAGACAACAGTAGGAAAGCAGAGATTCAGAAGACAGAGCATCTCCAAAACCTCAACCTGTTCCCCATTACTGCATAACAAGTATTATTCATTTCATGTTCTTTTACATTTTACAAACAAAACTCTTTTCATTATTAATCTCTTGACTAAGGGTTACATGATAACCATAGATTGCTTCAAGCCAACAATCTCCGTGGGATCGACCCTTACTCACGTAAGGTATTACTTGGACGACCCAGTGCACTTGCTGGTTAGTGGCACTGGAGTTGTGAAAAGTGTGAATCACAATTCCGTGCACCAAGTTTTTGGTGCCGTTGCCGGGGATTGTTCGAGTTTGGACAACTGACGGTTCATCTTGTTGCTTAGCTTAGGAATAATTTATTTTTGTTGGTTTAGAGTTTTTTGTTTGAGTCTAGTTTCATGTTTTAAGTTTGGTGTCAATTGCATGTTTTTGGTTTCCTTCACATTTTCAAATTTTTGTGTCATTGTTTGATCTTCAGTTTTTCTTGTTCTGTGTCTTTCCTTGTTTTTCTTGTGCATTTTCGAATTATTAGTGTCCAAAGTATAAAATTTTTAAGTTTGGTGTCCTGTGTGTTTTTGTTTTCTTAAAAATTTTCAAAATTTGTTCTTGGTATTCATCACGATATTCAAAGTGTTCTTGCATGTTCTCTTTGTTTTGATCCAAAATTTTTGTGTCTTGAGTCATTTGTGTTGTTTTTCTCCTTCTTCATTAAATTTCAAAAATAAAAAAATATCTTTTCCTCTAATTGCTCATAATTTCGAAATCTTTAGGTTGACTTAGTCAAAAATTTTTAAAATTTAGTGTTTCTTGTTAGTTAAGACAAAATTTCAATTTTAAAAATCTTTATCTTTTTAAATCTTTTTCAAAATAAAGTCTTTTTCAAAAATTTTTTATATTTTGCGATTTTTTTAGTTTTCGAATTGCTTGTCCCATTTTATAGTTTGATTGAAAAATTTTAAGTTTGGTGTTTTCTTGTTAAGAAAGTTTCAATCTTTATAATTTTAAATCATATCTTTTTCAAATCTTTTTCTTTTATTTTCTTACAAGTGTTGATCCTCAAGTATCTTTAATTTTAGGACACATCTTTTTAAAACTACCTAACCACTTTCTCTCTCCTCTTAATTTTCGAAACTTACATTCAATTTTTCATTTATTTTTTTTCTTTTTTTACTTCGGTTTTCAAAAAAAATAATAATAATAAAAATAAAATAGCTATTGTTTATTTATAATTCACATCATCTCCCTTTCTCCGTCATGGACCTAAGTGGAAATGAACAGTCTAGAAGGACTCTAGGGTCATATGCCAACCCCACTACTACTTCGTATGGAAGCAGTATCTGTATACCCTCCATCAGAGCCAGTAGTTTTGAGTTAAATCCTCAACTCATTATCATGGTGCAGCAAAATTGCCAATATTCCGGTCTTCCACAGGAAGAACCTACTGAGTTTCTGGCACAGTTCTTATAAATTGCTGACACAATATGTGATAAGAAAATAGATCAGGATATCTATAGATTATTACTGTTTCCATTTGCTGTAAAAGATCAAGCTAAGAGGTGGCTAAATAACCAACCCACAACAAGCATAAGAACATGGAAACAGTTATCAGACAAATTCCTGAATCAATATTTTCCTCCAAAAAGGATGACACAGCTAAGGCTGGACATCCAAGGCTTTAAACAAGAGGATCATGAATCTCTTTATGATGCCTGGGAGAGGTACAGAGAGATGCTAGAAAATGCCCCTCTGAAATATTTTTAGAGTGGATGCAGTTAGACATCTTCTACTATGGGCTTACAGAAAAAGCCCAGATATCTCTAGACCACTCAGCTGGTGGATCTATACACATGAGGAAGACAATTGGAGAAGCTCAAGAGCTCATAGATACAGTTGCTAGAAATCAGTATTTATACTTAAGTAGTGAGTCCTCCATGAAAGAAGAGGCTAAGGCAGTATCCACTAGACTTAGTCCTCTAGAACAAGTTGCTGAACTCAATTAGCAATTATGTTATCTAACAGAACAGCTAGCAGAATTTAAGGAAATGCTACAAGAAACCAAGGATGGTAACCAAAGTATGGAAAAACAATTGAATCAAACAAAACAGCAGTTATCTAGACAAATAACAGAAGAATGCCAAGCTATTCAATTAAGGAGTGGGAAGATATTAAATGTCTCAACTCAAGGCAACAGAAAGTCAAGGAAGGAACAACTGACAGAGGATGAGCAAACCACTGCCCAAAATCCTTCTGAGGACAGTAAGAGCCCAGAGAGGAATAATTTTGGCGTTCAAACGCCAGAAAAGGGTGAAAAATTAGCGTTAAACGCCCAGTGAATGCCCACTTCTGGTATTTGAAGGGTGAAAAACTGGTGTTAAATGCCCAGTCCATGTCCAATTCTGGCGTTTAAACACCAGAAAAGGGTAGAAAATTGGCGTTAAACGCCCATCCAACCCCTAATCCTAGCGTTCAAATGCCAATGAAGGATCAAACACCTGCAAGTGCTGATAGTAACCTCCTAAGAAGGCTTCTCCAACCACCTCTGTAGGAAATAAACCTGCAGCAACTAAGGTTGAGGAATATAAAGCCAAGATGTCTTATCCTCAAAAACTCCGCCAAGCGGAACAGGATAAACAATTTGTCTGCTTTGCATACTATCTCAGGACTCTTAAAATAAAGATCCCGTTTGCAGAGGCACTTGAGCAAATACCCTCTTATGCTAAGTTCATGAAAGAGATCTCAGGTCATAAGAAGGATTGGAGAGAAACTGAAAAAGTTTTCCTCAATGAAGAATGCAGCGCAGTCATTCTGAAAATCTTACCAGAGAAGCTTAAAGATCCCAGAAGCTTTATGATACCATGCACATTAGAGGGTACTTGTACCAAGACAGCTCTATGTGATCTTGGGGCAAGTATCAACCTAATACCTGCATCCACTATCAGAAAGCTTGACTTGACTGAAGAAGTCAAACCAACCCGAATATGTCTCCAACTTGCTGATGGCTCCATTAAATATCCATCAGGCGTAATTGAGGACATGATTGTCAAGGTTGGGCCATTTGCCTTTCCCACTGACTTTGTTGTGCTGGAAATGGAGGAGCATAAGAGTGCAACTCTCATTCTAGGAAGACCTTTCCTAGCAACTGGATGAACCCTCATTGAGGATGAGTTTAAGTTGAATGCTGTCAAAGCTATGCAGCATCCAGACACATCAAAAGACTGCATGAGAGTTGATATTATTGACTCCCTGGTGGAAAAAGTTAATATGACTAAGAGTCTCGAATCAGAGCTAGAGGACATCTTTAAAGATGTTCAGCCTGATTTGGAGGAACCAGAGAAAACAGAAGAACCCCTAAAAACTCCTCAGGAAGAGGATAAGCCTCCTAAACCCGAGCTCAAACCACTACCACCATCCCTAAAATATGCATTTTTGGGAGAGGATGCAACTTTTCCTGTGATCATAAGCTCTGCCTTAAAACCATAGGAAGAGAAAGCACTACTTCAGGTGCTAAAGACACACAAGACAGCTCTTGGGTGGTCCATAAGTGATCTTAAGGGCATTATCCCAGCCAGATGCATGCACAAGATCCTATTGGAGGATGATGCTAAGCCAGTGGTTCAACCACAGAGGCGGCTAAATCCGGCCATGAGGGAAGTAGTGCAGAAAGAGGTCACTAAATTACTAGAGGCTGGGATTATTTATCCTATTTCTGATAGCCTCTAGGTGAGCCCTGTCCAAGTCATCCTAAAGAAGGGAGGTATGACAGTGATTCATAATGAAAAAAATAAACTGGTTCCTACAAGAACAGTTACAGGGTGGCATATGTGTATTGACTACAGAAGCCTCAATACAGCCACCAGAAAAGATCGTTTTCCTTTACCATTCATAGACCAGATGCTAGAAAGACTAGCAGGTCATGACTATTACTACTTTTTGGATGGCAATTCAGGCTATAACCAAATTGCAGTAGATCCTCAGGATCAAGAGAAAACAGCATTCATATGTCCATCTGGAGTATTTGCCTACAGAAGGACGCCATTTGGTATGTGCAATGCACCTGCAACCTTTCAGAGATGCATGCTATCTATCTTCTCTGATATGGTAGAAAAATTTCTGGAAGCCTTCATGGATGACTTCTTAGTATTTGGAGACTCATTCAGCTCCTGTCTTGATCATCTAGCACTTATTCTGAAAAGGTGCCAAGAGACTAACCTGGTTTTAAATTGGGAAAAATATCACTTTATAGTGACTGAAGAAATTATCCTTGGGCATAAAATTTCGAACAAGGGAATAGAGGTGGATCAAGCTAAGGTAGAGGTAAGTGAAAAATTATCACCACCTGCCAATGTTAAGGCAATCAGAAGCTTTCTGGGACATACAGGATTTTATAGGAGGTTTATAAAAGATTTTTCAAAAATTGCAAAACCTCTAAGCAATCTGCTAGCTGCTGATACACCCTTTGTCTTTGACACAGAGTGTCTGCAGGCATTTGAGACTCTGAAAGCTAAGCTGATCACAGCAACAGTCTTTTTTGTACCAGACTGGACATTACCATTTGAACTAATGTGTGACGCCAGTGACCATGCCATTGGTGCAGTATTGGGACAGAGGCATGACAAGCTTCTGCACGTTATTTACTATGCCAGTCGTGTTTTAAATGACGCGCAGAAAAATTACACAACCACAGAAAAGGAATTGCTTGCAGTGGTTTATGCCATTGACAAGTTCAGATCCTATTTGGTAGGATCAAAAGTGATTGTGTACACTGACCATGCTACTTTTAAATATCTACTCACAAAGCAGGATTCAAAACGCAGGCTCACAAGATGGGTGTTTCTTCTGTAAGAGTTTGATATAGAAATAAGAGACAGAAATGGGACAAAGAACCAAGTAGCTGATCACCTGTCCCAGATAGAACCAGTAGCAGGGGCGTCTCTTCCCCTGACTGAGATCTCTAAAACCTTTCCAGATGAGCAACTCTTTGCCATTCAGAAAATACCATGGTTTGCAAACATTGCAAACTATAAGGCTGTAAGATTTATACCCAAAGAGTACAGTAGACAGCAAACGAAAAAATTAATTTCTGATGCAAAGTACTACTTGTGAGATGAACCATATCTCTTTAAGAGATGTGCAGACGGAATGATCCACAGATGCGTGCCTAGAGAAGAAGCACAGAAGATCCTATGGCATTGCCATGGATCACAATATAGAGAACATTTCGTAGGTGAGCGAACAGCCACAAAAGTTCTCCAATGTGGCTTCTACTGGCCTACCCTCTATAGAGACTCCCGAGAGTTTGTACATAACTGTGACAGTTACTAGAGAGCTGGTAATTTGCCTCACGGTTATGCCATGCCTCAGTAAGGGATCTTAGAAATTGAGTTGTTTGATGTATGGAGTATTGATTTCATGGGGCCTTTCCCACTATCATACTTAAACACTTACATTCTGGTAGCAATAGATTATGTATCTAAATGGGTAGAGGCAATTGCCACACCCATTAATGATACTAAGACAGTGCTGAAGTTCTTCCAGAAGCATATCTTTAGCAGATTTGGTGTCCCCAGAATACTAATCAGTGATGGAGGAACTCATTTCTGCAATAAACAGCTTGACTCTGCTTTGATCCGATATGGAATTAACCACAAAGTGGCAACTCCATATCATCCACAGACAAATGGGCAGGCTAAAGTCTCAAATAGGGAACTAAAACGAGTCCTGGAACAGACTGTAAGTACCCGTAGAAAGCATTGGGCAAGGAGTCTGGATGATGCTCTATGGGCATACAGAACTGCATTCAAAACTCATATAGGGACCTCTCCATACCAGCTTGTGTATGGAAAAGCCTGTCACCTACCAGTGGAACTGGACTACAAGGCCTACTGGGCAACCAGATTCCTAAACTTTGATGCCAAGTTAGCTGAAAGATTGCTCCAGTTTAATGAGCTAGAGGAATTCAGACTCAATGCGTTCGAAAATGCAAAAATTTACAAAGAGAAAGCAAAAAGGTGGCATGACAAGAAACTGTCATCCAGAGTCTTTAAGCTAGGACAGAAGGTTCTGCTATTTAACTCTAGGTTCAGACTGTTCCCTGGGAAATTAAAATCCCGATGGATGGGACCATATGTGATCACAAATGTGTCACCATATGGATATATAGAGCTTCAGGATATTGACTCTGACAAAAAGTTTATTGTTAATGGACAGAGAGTCAAACATTATCTTGAAAGCAATGTTGAGCAAGAATGCTCAAAACTGAGACTAGACTAAAGCTCAGTAAAAGTCCAGCTAAAGATAATAAAGAAGCGCTTGCTGGGAGGCAACCCAGTCATTAGCAAGGGTTCTTGTTATTTAAATAATAATTATAGGAGTTTCATATAAATTATCCTGAAGGTTAATTGTCAAAATGCAAAAGTTTACAGAGTTACAGAAGGATTCAAAACACAAAACAGAGAAAAGGAACTCACTGGCGCAAAAATGCCAGTAAGAGGCATTTTGGGCGTTAAACGCCAGAATGGGTACCATTCTAGGCGTTTAACGCCAGAGTTGCAGCATCTTGGGCATTCAAAAAAACGCCCAATAACAAAGGATTCCGGCATTTAACGCCAGCCAGGGTACCTGGCTGGGCGTTAAACGCCCAAATTGGCCAACAAATGGGCGTTAAATGCCAGAATGGATTCCATTCTGGGCGTTTAACGCCAAAACAGACAGGGGAGGTGATTTTGTTTTCACTTCAATTTTTTTCAAATTTTCATGTTTTAATCCATAATTTTCTGCATAAACATGTTACAAACTTTTCATCTCTCAAATTCAATTTTCAAAAATTTAATAATCTTCTAAATTCTTTTTAATTTTCTTTTAAAATCTCTTTCAAATCTTTTTCAAAAACTCATTTAACTTTTCAATTTCTTTCCAAATCTTTTCCAACTCATTATATCATCTTTTAATTCTTAGATGCATCAACAAAAAATTCAGATTTAACTTCTTTATATCTTTTCCATATCTTTTTAATTTTAAAATCTCATCTTTTTCATATCATGATTCATCTTTTACAAATCATATCTTTCTATCATATCTTTTTAAAATTTTTGAAACCCACCCCCTCCCTTTTAAATACACGTTCGGCCATCCCCATACCTCCACCATTTGAATCTGTCTCCCGCTCTATTCTTTTCCTTTCCTTTCTTTTGCTTGAGGACAAGCAAACCTCTAAGTTTGGTGTATTTTTCTGTGATCACTGAGCAAAACCTCACCAAGATCATGGCCCTTAAAGGAAAACAAACCACTTTAAGAGGCAAGAAAGAGAATAATCCAAAACCACTTTGGAATCATGAGAGGTTCTTAACCAAAGAACATGCAGACCATTACCACAAAATAATGGGTTTGAGGTCAGTGATCCCGGAAGTTAAGTTTGATCTGAAAGAAGACGAATATCCGGAGATCCAAGAACAGATTTAAAATAGAGGTTGGAAAATCCTAGCTAATTCTGAGACAAAGGAGGGAAAAACATAGTCCAGGAATTCTACTCAAATCTGTGGCTAACAGATAAGCAGAGAATGACGGGAATCGCCTTTCATACCTTTCGAACTATGGTCAGAGGGAAGACTATTTACTTCCACCTTGACAAAATAAGAGAGGTCTTCAAGCTACCTCAACTACAAGATGATCCAGAATCCTTTAATAGGAGAATGGTGAGAGTAGATAAGCGTATGGACCAAGTTCTAGAGGACATATGCCTCCCTGGAACTAAGTGGATAACCAACTCAAAAGGTGTCCTAAACCAACTCAAGAGAGGAGATCTCAAATCAGTCGCTAGGGGCTGGTTGGACTTCATTGGGTATTCTATACTACCTACTAGCAACCGCTCTGAAGTCACTGTCAAAAGAGCAGTGATGATCCATTGCATTATGCTGGAAAATGAAGTGGAGATTCATCATCTAATTTCTTGTGAGATTTACACAATTGCAAATAAGAACTCCACTGAAGCCAAATTGGCTTACCCAAGCTTAATATCTATGCTATGTAAAGATGTTGGGGTAAAGATGGGAGTGGATGAGTTCATCTCAGTCGAGCATCCAATCACTAAAAAGTCAATAGAGGGTCAACAAGTACACGACAACTCCATCAAGAGGAGGGCACAGGAGTTCCTCCCAGAAATCCCTCAAATTGACTACTGGGCCCGCCTAGAAGCATCTGTCACCAAGCTGTAAGTAGCTATGGATCAACTTAAGGAAGAACATCAAAATCAAAATAGCATGCTCTGCAAGCTACTTAAGGAACAAGAAAAGTAAGGGCGTGAGCTACAGGAGCTGAAGTGCCAGAAGCTCTCCCTTGAGGGACCAGACACACCACAGATTGAAGAAGCATCCATCTCCCAAAATAAAGGTTGTTGAGTCCTAATCTTAAATCTGTGATAACTTTTATTATTAGAAACCTATCTTAAGAATTACATGAGTATTAGTAATTAGGGTCTTTATTTTTATTTTTTATTTTTATTTTTATTTTTATTATCTCCAAGTAAGCTATAATTTATTCTTCTCATCATAACTAAACATGAATAAAATAGTAGATTTTCTTCAGAGTAAGGAGGCAATTATTTCAAGTTGTCAATAAGAAAATTTTTAATTATTTTTTTGTGGTGGCAACACTTTTTGTCTTCTGAATGAATGCTTGAACAGTGCATATTTTTATAGTGAAGTTTATGAATGTTAAAATTGTTGGCTCTTGAAAGAATGATGAAAAGAAAAAGAAATGTTATTGATAATATGAAAAATCATAAAATTGATTCTTAAAGTAAGAAAAAGTAGTGAAAAACACAAAGCTTGCAAAAAAAATGAAAAATAAAGAAAAAGCAAGCAGAAAAAGCCAATAGCCCTTTAAACCAAAAGGCAAGGGTAAAAAGGATCCAAGGCTTTGAGCATTAATGGATAGGAGGGTCCAAGGAAATAAAATCCTGGCCTAAGCGGATAAATCAAGCTGTCCCTAACCATGTGCTTGTGTCATGAAGGTTCAAGTGAAACGCTTGAGACTGAGTGGTTAAAGTCGTGATCCAAAGCAAAAGAGTGTGCCTAAGAACTCTGGGCACCTCTAACTGGGGACTCTAGCAAAGCTGAGTCACAATCTGAAAGGTTCACCCAGTTATGTGTCTGTGGCATTTATATATCCTGTAGTACTACTTAAAAATAAGATGCTTAGGGTCACAGCCAAGACTCATAAAGTAGCTGTGTTCAAGAATCAACATATTGAACTAGGAGAATCAATAACACTATCCGAATTCTGAGTTTCTATGGATGACAATCATTCTGAACTTCAAAGGATAAATTGAGATGCCAAAACTGTTCAGGAGCAAAAAGCTACTAGTCCCGCTCATCTAATTAGAATTTGAGCTTCACTTAAAACTCTGAGATGTATTGCCTCTTGATTTTCTTTCTACCCTATTTTATTTATCTAGTTGCTTGGGGACAAGCAATAGTTTAAGTTTGGTGTTGTGATGAGCGGATATTTTATACGCTTTTTGGTGGTTTTTTCATGTAGTTTTTAGTATGTTTTAATCACTTTTTAGTATATTTTTATTAGTTTTTGTGCAACAATCACATTTTTGGACTTTACTATGAGTTTGTGTATTTTTCCGTGATTTCAGGTATTTTCTGGCTGAAATTGAGGGACTTGAGCAAAAATCTTATTCAGAGGCTGAGAAAGGACTGCAGATGCTGTTGGATTCTGACCTCCCTGCACTCGGAATGGATTTTCTAGAGCTACAAAAGTCAAATTGACGCGTTTCCAATTGCGTTGGAAAGTAGACATCTTGGGCTTTCCAAAAATATATAATAGTTCATACTTTGACTGAGATTTGATAGCATAAACTGGCGTTTAAACGCCAGATTTTTACCCTTTTTCTGGCATTAAACGCCAGAACTGGCATAAAAGTAGGAGTTAAACGCCCAAACTGGCACCAAAGCTGGCGTTTAATGCCAGGAATAGCCTATGCACGTGAAAGCTTCAATGCTCAGCCCAAACACATACCAAGTGGGCCCCGGAAGTAGATTTCTACACTATCTATCTTAGTTTACCCATTTTTTGTAAACTTAGGTTACTAGTTTAGTATAAAAATTACTTTTAGAGATTCATTTTGCACCTTATGACGTTTTACATCTGAATCTGTATCTTCTACGGCATGTGTCTCTAAACTTCATGGTTGGGGGTGAGGAGCTCTGTTGTGTCTCGATGGATTAATTCAATTATTTCTGTTTTCTATTTAATCACGCTTGTTTCTATTCTAAGATATCATTCGCACTTCATCATGATGAATGTGATTATCCGTGACACTCATCACCATTCTCAACTTATGAATGCGTGCCTAACAACCACTTATGTTCTACCTTAGATTGAGTGTGTATCTCTTGGGTTCCTGATTCACGAGTTTGATTGCCTCTCCTGATAATAGAGTGTTCAAATCTGTGAAACCAGAGTCTTCGTGGTATAAGCTAGAATCAATTGGCAGCACTTTTGAGATCCGAAAAGTATAAACCTTGTCTGTGGTATTTCGAGTAGGATCTGGGAAGGGGTGACTGTGACGAGCTTCAAACTCACAAATGTTGGGCGCAGTGACAGTGTGCAAAAGGTTCAATGGATCCTATTCCAGCACGAGTGAGAACTGACAGATGATTAGCCCTACAAAACCCGTAGTTGGACCATTTTCACTAAGAGGATGGATGGTAGTCATTGACAATGGTGATCCACCAACATACAGCTTGCCATGGAAGGAGTCTTGCGTGCGTGAAGAAGACAACAGTAGGAAAGCAGAGATTCAGAAGATAGAGCATCTCCAAAACCTCAACCTGTTCTCCATTACTGCATAACAAGTATTATTCATTTCATGTTCTTTTACTTTTTACAAACAAAACTCTTTTCATTATTAATCTCCTGACTAAGGTTTACAAGATAACCATAGATTGCTTCAAGCTGACAATATCCGTGGGATCGACCCTTACTCACGTAAGGTATTACTTGGACGACCCAGTACACTTGCTGGTTAGTGGCACCGGAGTTATGAAAAGTGTGAATCACAATTCCATGCACCAGTAAACTAAGGGGTGAGAACCTAAGGTTTTCAGCAGGGTACTATACAGAAAATTAAGCAGTTTCGCAGCCTAAGTCTAAGAATTCGCGTATTTACTTCAGTAAGTCATGCAAACAAGTATAAGCACAAGCATATAGCAGAATAATAAACAAGCACAGAATACAGGAAGCAGAAATAAATCATAATCACAGAAAAATGTAGCAACCAAGTATGATGCAAGTTTAGTCCTATGCAGGCCATGAGCTCATGTGTCAGTTTAAATCTCACAACTCGACATTACCCAGGAACTTGTAACAACCCAGGTTTTGAGTACGCAAGATCTTTTCTAAAGACACGGAGTTCTCCGGAAGATCAGTGAAGGGAGCATCTCTACTGTATCATCAAGCATCTCAATCCTCATTGTCATTATGTAATCTCTAAGCTAGAACCTCTTTTGAGGCAAGCTCGACAACGCGGTCACGGAGAACCTAGTTTTTGAACCGTATCGGTTATGAGCTTTTGATTTTGGTTTTCGTAAATAGTCTCAGTTTGAAGAACCAGACTCGATTCATAAGAGAAGAAAAATAGTAATATGATATTATTATTATATTAATATTAGAGATGGTTGAATAATATTATTATATTTTTTATTTGTTTTAGTTAAAAATAAGAGATCGGTTTAACCAGGTTTACAGTCTACTGGTGCAGGTTAACACCAGCACTCTCTAATGACTTTAGCAATGCTAATACCTCATCATATACCTTCTATTCTCATGTTAATCATGTTACTAGTATCATTTAGAGTAGTAGCTCAGATATTAATCTCTAGAAGTGTTGTTAAGTGTATGTTCTAATACATCTAGTTTTAGTAATTATACACCTAAGATATTTTAATATTATTTTAATCCACCTCCAAGGCAGCCAATACAAACTCACCCTACACCCCCAAGACCTCCAAGGCTGCCTCATTTTCTCATTGTGGCTGAAAATCTTCAAGAGAGAAAAGAGAGAAAAGTTCTTGGTTCCTAATCTTCAAAACTTGATTTCTTCCGAACTAAAACTCAAATCAAAATTTCAATCCGACCAAAATGATCATCTCTTCTTTCTCTACATAACCATGTAACATATAAAGGGTAGAAATAAGGTGAGATGACTGTTCCATTCCCCTTTGAATTCAATTTTCAAGAGCACATGCATAAACATGTATTTTCTTGATGTTCTTCCATAGATCTCTTGCTTAACTTAACTTGTGGGCCAAAGATATTCAGTTTTCAGCAAGTTTAAGATGATGATATCCTTCCTAAGCTGTTGCTGAAGTTTTATTTAGTTGATGGTTTAGAGTTTTAAAGTTGTTCTTGATTGGATTTAGGAGGAAAAAGTGCTCTAGGAACACCTTGAAGCATAACCAAAAATAGGAGAAGCAAATCAAGGTAGGTTTTGGTGAAATTAATCTTGATTAATTGTGTTTGAGTTGTGTGATTATGATATGGTTTGGCTATGCTTGAAATTGATTGTTTATATAAGTGATTCTTGTTGAAATTTTGGTGAAAATTTGATGAAATTTGATGATATTCAAGCTATAAATGCATGTTCTTGTGGCTGCTGGAATTTTGAATCCTAACCCTTAAATTGGGGTTGGTTTTGTGCTGAAATCAAATGAAAAAGATGGGGCTTTAGTGGCTGCCAATTTATTATGAATTATAGTAAAAATCGATTACTGAAAAGATTGAAAAATGGGTGAAACAAAGAAAGAATCTGAAGAATTTATGAAAAACACGAAGAACACTCTGAGTATGATGAAGAAAAATGAAGAACACCTTTTTTATCCATAAAAGGGAAAGGAAGTAAATATTTTGGTGTTTGAGGGGTTATTTTGTAATTTCTAAAAGTTAGGGTGGTTAAAGTAAAAATACTAAAAGTTATTGGTGGTAAAAAGTGAATTTATAAAGTAAAAGATAAAAAGAGGGAAATTTTTGAAAACTTAATAATAAAATAATAAATAATAATAAAATATTAAATAATATTATTTAATTAAAAATAATATTTTAATAAAAATAATAAAATAATGCGAAAAAGACAATTTTTCGTAAAGCTTTAGAAAGACAACTTTAAACTCAGAATCTCATAATCATCTTCATAAAATACGTAGGGAGTGGCAATAACATATTAGTGAGGCAAAGACAAAGGAAAGATAAAAAGTTGAAGGAAAGATAAGAATCGAAGAAAAAGTCAGTAAAGTTGTAATGACAGAAATAAATGGTGATTAGTGAGCAAACTAGGAGCAACATAGTTAGTATTTGAGTTGCGCCTAGGGTAAGGTATAATATGAAAAGTTAAACTATTTCAGTATAGACTTAATGAATCTATATTTGGGATAGGCTAACTATTCATACCAAAATTTACATAAGCTATAAATACATACATTAAACAGAGAAACTAAAGCCGAGTAAAGAGACAAAGAGAAAAGAGTAATCAGAGTAGAGTAAAGAGACAAAGAGAAAAGAGTAATATGATAAAGATAATAAAGGACAAGCAGAGGGCCTATTGAAAGGCCATTTGTTGCATTAAGGCAACTCTAGAGATATTTGTATGTTCATCTGCTGCGTAGTTGAAGCAGTCAGATAGATGGTGGTGCGACTACCGAGAACGCTTTCCTTGGATACTTAGCTATAATGCTATTCTATAAGTCATAGGACTCTTATAGAGGTATCGAGAACACATATAATAAGCATATGCTCCTGTAAGTCAAAGGACTCCTACAGTGAGTGTGTGTGTGTATGTGTGTGCTCCTGTAAGTCAAAGGACTCTTACAGTGAGTGTGTTGGGCAGATATAAATTAACTAGCTCCGCCTGCAAGTCAAAAGACTCTTGCAGTGGGTTGCTAGTACCGCCCTACAAGTCAAAGGACTCTTGAAGTGGTTTGCTTCGCAAGTCAAAGGACTTTTGCGATGGGTATTGCCAACAAGAAAGCCTTACCTGGTCAAAGGACTCCGGGTAACGTTGGAAGGAGGTATGTAACTGACAAATGAGCTAATTACCTGCATTAGGGCTAGACATACATCATACTTGGTTGTGCATTTCCTCTATTATGATTGTTGTATGAATGTATGCTTTCTTTGTTTGTATCCTATTCTCTGTGTCTGTATTTTATTTTCTTGTATTCTTCTGTTTGTGTTCTGCTTTTTATTTTCTCTATTTTCTCTATTTATCTGTATCTTCTATTTATTGCTTCTCTGTATTCTGCTATTTGTCTGCTAAACAACACAAAATTAATGAACTTAACTAGTAACCCCGGCCCTACTAAGAACTCCCCAGTTCTTACCCCTTATCTCTCCCTTTCCCCTCCAGATGGAAGCAAAAGTATCCTTCCGTAATTCATTGATGATTGTTCTACAAAAAGGTTCTGCTCTGGGTAGTCTTCTGAGTCTAGAGTGAAATTCATTTTCTGTTTATATGTATATACTGTGAGACTAACCAACGTCTGCAACACGTTTGTATGCGAACTTTAACCTAAATCTTGTATACGAGACTCCTGTTATATGGCTACTTGATGGAGTACCAGTGAGATGTCATATGGCAATGTATAATCGTGCAGAGGAGTAGTAGATGATGTTCCACCTTTTGATGACATTCTAACTGACTTGAGTTTTGAAGACCTAGAACGTACTTTCTCTCGCTTTAGTAGTTTAGAGGAACTAAGTGAGTATAGAGTCTAGGCTAGCCTGGGTGCCAGCTTAGGGACTTCTTGAATAGGTCAGAGGTCTGGGATGTTGTATGTATATATGTATATAGTTATTACCTAGCTACTTGTAGGGGTGTACTAACTAAGACCTAAGTTCCAATAAAGACTTGATAACTAAATGTTGTCAACTGCTTAAAATGTATATGTGTATATAAGTGTGGTTGTTTATAACTATTTTATCTGTTATTCTTTGTAAGTTGACTATGAGTTATTCTGTTTATTAATCCAAACATTTTTCAAAACAAAAAAAAGTACTTCACAAAATAACTATATTTTTAACAACGAATCAGGCTCATATAATAAATAATAGATAATAATTAGGAAGACAAATTGGTAGCTCTCAGTTTCCGGTATGATCTAGACATACTGAAAATTGGGTCGCTACAATACAAAACTAGTCCTAGATATGGTTTCCTCATTTGCGTCAATCCGTGTTGTGACGTATGGTTAAAATACCACCAATCTATAACAACAGGCAATTGTCACAAAGCTTAATTCTATAATATACACACAAATGGAAAATAGAGTTTTACCAGTCAGTAAGTAATACCCGCCTCCACACAACCTCTAACACCTTGGGGCTTACAATTTCCTTTTCTTCGACACATCTTAATAATTTTTTCTCTCTAAGGGACTTCTCTACCCATCTTTTATAACAACTTGTGCCTGGTATCTTGTCTTTAAATTTCTCTACCCTTGTGTCATATTTACCATTTTGTCTTTAGTAATTATATGTATTTTCAATTTTGCCCTTTTGTACATAACTTCTCTTTTTATCGTTTTCGTTAGACTTTTAGTGACACTTTCACCACTAATGTTATCACTTTACCATTTTATCCTCATATCCTTTTTAACATACCTGTTTACCCTTCATTAAGTTAATTAACCATTTTTCTATTTACTTTATGCCCAAAATTACTATTTTAACCCTAAGTGTTCTAATTTTTTCATTTAATCTTATTTAGCATAAAAACTTTACCGAATTAATCCTAATATTTTTTTATGACCAAATTACCCCTAATGATTTTAATTAGTGCCAATTTTATCCTTAGAAGCCTAAAAGACTATTTTACCCTTTATTAATTTGTTTACTTGTTTTAGTTACCACTTTTACAGTTTTACTCCTAATTTTTACTAAAACTTTTATTTAAGTCCAGAACTTTATTTTAATTATAATTTTGACTAAACTAATATATTTAATTACTATTTTACCCCTAAATACACTAAGTTCATAATTCTACTTATATTTCATTTATATTATATTTTTAACCCTCTTTTTATCCGAAATAACTATAAAACCCTTTTCACTTTTACAAACTTGTTCCATAGGATCAAAGCTAGTTTTCTAAATTTTTTTAACTATCCAACACGTCACTTTTCATGTCTTTTGTGGCTGAAATTTTCAGAGGTACATGTTTTCATTTTTACCCACTTTTAGTGACTTTTAAAACTTGAAACTTAAACTCCAAGTGCTCCAAATAATTTCAGTTGTTCCATATAATTTTCAGAGGCGAATAAGCTTCATATATCATCCAATAACAAGTCAAGAATAGAGAAGCATTAATGAATTTTAGAAATTAAAATTCAAATACGAAATCATCACAAAGTGGCTTATATAACTACCAAACCAAGCACAAATATATTCTAATTATTTGTAACCTTTACTTCATGTTTAATTCAGTTCCTAAGCCTCTTAAACACCAGAAAATACTAACAAAAGAAAGAATACAGTTGGAGGTGGTGTAATTTTCTTTGGTAAAAAAGTGTTATAAAAAGTGATGAAATTTGACCACTTTGAGCTTGAATTTGTGTAGCTCCTTAGGAGTGCTCCATATGAACTTTAAGAGAGATTTTCTAGACATAGAAGATAGTAAGAATTCACTATAATCACTACTGGAAAAATAAAAAAGAATGGAAAAGGAACAAGAGCTCACCTTGCTGAATTTTTGCAAGAATTGGTGAAAACGAGTAAAGAATTGTGTTTGAATTGCTTGGATTATTGAAGAACATATGAAAAACAATGGAAGAGCTGCTGAAATCAAAGCCGAAATGAAGAGAGAAGGTGCTGTATTTTTCTCTCTTTTTCTCTCAAGAATTCGATCAAAAAGGTGGTAAAAATGCAGAAGTGTTTGTAAAATTTGTTAGCAAGATATTTTTAAATAAAAATTTAGAGTGTTAGATGAATTTATGATGGTACAAACGGCTAAGAATTTTATGGTCAAGGGCTAATGATTAGTAAAAAAGGTCTGTGAAAACAAGAAAGCTAGGGAAAGACTGAGATAATCTCGCCCCTGAGAGTGAGAGAAAGGGTGTGTTGCTTGGAAAACAAGCAAGAGTATTTAGGGTCTCTAGGAGTTATTTGCAGAATACTAGTAGGAAGTCACTTCGGAGTAACTCTTACTGTGCGGTAAAATAACTAACGGCTGAGATTTATTCTTAAAGAAATAAATTATGAATGGATGGCTAAGATTAATTTTGGGACACAATTACAAAGATAGAAATTATTTTACCACTAGTTTCGAGGTTTTTTATTACTAACTTTTTTCTGGCACGCGCAAAACTATCACTAAAAGTGAATTTTTGGCTCAAAAAGTTTCTAGCGAGAAAAATAAACCATTGGCAATCAAGTCTTCACTTTTTACTAGTCAAATTTGACTTAAAGGAATTAATTACCCTCGTAAAGTCAAGTTTGACTCATTAATTACCTTATTTTATTTTATTTTTTTTACCATTGGACCTGCCTCACTAATTCTTATTGAGTCGTGGTTTAAAATTTTGCGGAATAAGTTACAAAATAGTCTAAAAAGTCAGTTATCAAAATTCATATTCTTACAATAGCTGCAACATCTTCTAATTATGATGGAAATACTTATAATAAATGAGGCATGTTGTGAATGCTTTTGGCTTAGGAGTCTGATTGGATATATTCAATCATCACGTGGGTTGTCTGACAAGAAGATAGCCCCTACAACGTTGTATGAAGATAATGCGGCGTGTATTACTCAACTCAAAAGTAGATATATCAAAGGTGACCAAACGAAACATATTTCTCCCATGTTCTTTTTCACATACAACCTTCAAAATCAAAGAACAATTGAAGTTCATCAAATTTGTTCAAGTGATAATTTGACAGACTTATTTATCAAGTCACTTCCTGCATTCTCCTTTAAAATTCTAGTACACAAAATCAGAATGCGTCACTTTTTGAGATATTATATGATGTTGACAATAAGACGAGAGACTATCCTCTTTTTTCTGATAAGGTTTTTATCTATTATTTTTTTATGAGATTTTTTAATGTGATAGTTCTCATTTGTACTTTTTTTTTAGTCAGTTTTTATCCTACAAAATTTTTAATGAGACATATTCCGAATAACATCTAAGAAAAAATGTTATAAAATGATTATTGTTGTGGATGTCATATCATGAAATATTATTATATATAATAAAATATGAAACATACATAATAGAATACGAAACATTATCAATTAATAAAATATGTGTTTTTATAATAGATTTCTACTCATTAGTAAGTGTGTTAAGTAAATAATACCCTACCAATATTTAATTCAATTAAAATTTCATCTATAAATAAATCTTAAAAAAAGATTTTAACATACTAAAAATAACACATAATAAAAAATATACATAATTATCTATCACAAGTAGTCTTTTACAGAAACAAATTCAATAGGAGCGTAAGTAGTACTGTAGTAGGCTTGGTTTCCAAAATTTTAAAGAAGTAAGTATATATATAACAGATTTGTTTTATTATTTTGTTCTCGTTTTAAAAATAAATCTTGGATTTTGTTTAATAATAAGCAAAAAGACTAACTTTATAATTTGTGGTTTTAGAGAAACAATTATTCATATAGTAAACCAATTTTAGTACTCGAATACTATATTATTTTTATAAGGGATGATATATTTTTATTATTTTAATATTTTTATTCTTATTATTAAAAATTTATTAAATATATTAAAAAATAAAAAATTAATAATTTAATAACACTCAAAAAAAATTTATATTTAAATTATTTTATTAATTTAATGATACCCAAACTAATCCTGATATCTAAAGCCTAAAACCTCGCTTGGCTGAACCTTCGTATCAACTTGCAGCTCGGACGCACCCTCGCAGCCCTCCTTCTCCCTTCTTTATTATTACTTGTTTTACTAAATGACAAAAATTAAATAAGATTTGAGATTCTTATCGATTAGGATTTGAATATTTTAAAGTTTGAATTTTATTTTAGAGAGTAAAATATAATTTTTTATTATTAATTTCATAAGTGGAACTAATAATAAATATGAAAGAGAAATTATTCAAAAATAAAAGATGATACTTTATTTTTTAAAATAAAATTCAAACTTTCGAAAATCTAAATTAAAAAGGGTTAGTTTAGTACACAACAAAATCAAAATTAATTTGATTTTAAAATTAACTTTTTTTTTATTTGAAATGAATAAAAAATAGGAACGAAAAACACTTCTACTCTCCAACAATAACATGGCTTTGATGTTTTCAGTTTAAAAGTCTTAAACTGCAACAATCCAACGTTCCAAACCCTGCCTATGGCTTTGAGGGCGGCTGCGGTTGCGGCGCAGCCTTCGTCGCGCAGTTTATGGCGGCTGCTCTCGAGCCGTTCTGCTTATCCTCCGTCGGCTACTGCCGCAGCGTTTGCTCCACAAGCGGTGGAACCCAAATCCTCCCTCTTCGTTTCCGGTATGTGTTACTTCCTCTTTGATTTTGACCTCAGAAAAATTCCGAAAAAAAAATATAGAATTTCATTTTTCAACTTTGTATTTTTATAAATTTGTTAATCAATAATTCAATATCTAACCGGATTTTATCCTCTGCAGCTCTGCTTTGTGAATATGGTTTTGTATTATCTGCCACATGACTATAATGATTCAATATGCTTAATTAGATTTAGGGTAAATTATACTGACTACCTGTTCCATGAAATTAGGTGATTCATTACTAATTGGATTCGTTAATTTAGTGTCCTGTTACAGAAAATTTGGGAGAGACTAGTGTATAGTTTTGCAAATAGAATGGTGTCATATGTAATATTGCATAGCTTGTTTGGAATTCAGTGTAATTTAGACTAGTGAGGGCTTATAGTTTGATATAGTTATTGTTTTCAGCTATAATATGGCTTTTGCTCTTGATAATATGATGTATGAGTGATGATTGATGAGGTTCAAGTACTGAGGAACTAACCAGTAACTTTCAAGTAGTAAGTGTTGGCATTGTTGCGCATAATTTTAACTGAAATTGCTGCTAGGTTTTGGATTTTTGGGGTAGTTGTTTTCGACTCATTTGATGTTGGAGAAGGATTTTCTAGAAAAGAAATTTAAATATTTAATCATGTGATGCTTAATCTACTCATAATTACTCATTACTCTTTAGTTTTGTTACTCACACTATGTTTTTAAATTTTAAATACCAAAGAAAGATCTTCAGTAGGGTTATTGTTTTGAATTTTTTATTAATTCATATGTTATCAGTTAAATGAGGTGATTTGGGTGCTAAAATCTTTTATCTGGAAAGAATTGCATTACAAATTTACAATGCTATTACCTGGCCTGCTTGGCTAAATCTTTTTCACTTTGACAATGTCAAATGTGTTGATTTTCATGTATCTTTAATTTTTCAGGGCTTAACAAACGGACGACATCTGAACGCCTACTCCAAGAATTTTCTAAGTTTGGCAAAGTTGTTCGCAGTTTGTTCTCTTCTCATCTCTAAGTACTAAGTAGATATAACTTTCATGGTGTACTGCTTTAACACTTTGATACCTCTTGTTTTTGTTTCAAGGATATGCATAGTTCATAAGGGTTTCATCTGTGTTGTTTTCAGCTAGGGTGATGATCGATAGAGAAGGTTGTTCTAAAGGGTATGGTTTTGTACAATATGCCACTATAGAAGAGGCTGCAAAGGGCATCGAAAGCATGAATGGAAAGGTAAGCTGGATTAAGCCCCTATGCTAACTTGTGATCTACTGGGAGATAGTAAAGGATTTGTTGTTGTCGTACTCGGATGTGTATTTGCATGCATATTTCGTACAAATTGTGTTCCAATATGACATCTATGTGTGATACTAAGTGCTAATGAATGTGGCAACAGAACAATATCTAGAAGATGAAAGTGTCAAATTTCAACAATGCTTCCATCATTCTTGAAAGCACAGCTTTGCATATTAGCCGCAAATTTTGCAACTGATCTCATCTTTATTTGCTGATTGCTTTGCTTCTGATTGTTAATCCTCCTCAACTTTCACATTACTCTTAATACTGCGAGTTCCCAATGGCGAATGTGATTGATAATGAGGATCCTTTTCTAGCTTATTCATGCTGATGTGATGTAGGAGCTAAGTTGCTCTTGTTAATTGTTCTTTAAGGTTGATCCCTTACTTGCTCTTAATTACCTCTTTCTTTGTAAGCTTATTTCTCTGGGTGTTTGCTAATTATTGCTTCCCCATTCTCTACAGTTTTTGGATGGTTGGATTATATTTGTAGAGTATGCCAAATCTATCCCAGAACCTACACAGCAATCTCACCGGTATCTCCGGCAGTAGAGGTTCGTAATTGGCTAAGACGATAAACAGGCCAAATGCGGGTGGCTTGTCTTCGTGCTTCAAATTCTAACTAGAAGCATTAGTTTTTGTAGAAGTTTTATATTGTAGTGCAATGGTTCTCTTTGGATGCCGTGATGTATCATAAATTTGATTTGTAATATCACTTGGTTGAGATGAGAGCTAACATTATTATTCATCATATAAAACATACACATTCACTTGTATTTTCTGGGAAAAGGAAAAAGGAACATTTTTTCCAATCTTCAGTTCTTAATTATATATACATAATTAAACACAATATCTTGCAAATTAAGAGGCAGCCTTTAATTTTTTGAAAAACCACCCAGCAACCCTTTGAGTTGTATAGTCATCAGGGATGTGAAATTGGATAATATCATATAGTAAGAGGCAGGCCTTAACCAAATAATCCAACATTTATTTAATTCTTTGAGTTGTAGTATTTGAATTTCTCAGCTCGGACATTCTTGTGAATTGTGATCCTACGTATGATCCCAAGTATGCACATATATGGGTGAAACTAAGAAACAAAAGTCATGGATCATTCTTTTTAGTTTTTACTATTAACTTTTTACCAAAATTTTCATGCTTAATACCCTCTCAAAAACAATAATAGGATGCATGAATAAGTAGATCCTGAATATAGATGGTTCCATACGCAAGCATCTTGTATTACACAGGATTTGGAAAATGATAACTGAACTAGTAGTCTGATTTAAAAATATATATCCATAACATTCATCTATAACTTAGAAGTCATTCGGAATTAGCTCAATTATTATTCCCAATCTCCCTTTCATAAGTATATACTTAATAATACTTAAAAAAAATCATTTTATTCGGGGTTTTAAATTTTATTTTGTGTATAAAACAACTTATTAACTAAAAACAAACCTTTAAATACAATTTTGATCACTACAGATTAGTATTTGATCTGCCGAGTTAAAAACTAACGTGCGGAAAAAAAAGTCATCTTATTATAATTTCTATAAATACATATGTTAATTACGTCATCATCAATCTAATGATTAAAATCAGTGCCCTTTCAACACGAGACAGGCCACCACCTCCTTTGTCTTGTTTCCGTGAAATACTGAACATGCATATATCACCATCATTATTCATTACCAGCTAATGCTTTTACAAACACTTTTCTAAAGGGGAAAAATATTTTGCTCAATTATACTTTTTTTTTTCTTTTATATTCGTTTTGCTTTAGTTGCCACTCGCCATTTGCCAACACATTTCCACTGAATCCCTAATAGGGAGCCAAGCCAATAATTTCAGTCATTTTCATTTTTCAAGCTTCAAGTCAATAGTAGACTGTTACCAAGAAAATTCAAAGTTGCACTCCATTAAATTGTCGGTGCAACATTATATAATAAGTTGTATCATTTAGAAGAAAAATAAAAATGTTTCTTGATATTTCAACTAACCCAAATCAGAGGTGAAAAATAAAAGCTTGTGTATTAAAATGCTGATTTCCATTAAAATCTAAAAATAATACAGTGAGTGCCAATAGAGGAATCAATATTTTAAAAAACATTTTTTATTTGTTATGCATTCATATAAAAAATTTTAAGACTCTGCCACTTGAATCAACAATCAGAAACATGGTAAATTTGAGCCCGGAAAATAACGCCTACAATAAATATAAGAATTTAGCTAAAATCATAACCCTAACACAGAATTATTATTAATAGAATTTTTTAAACGTTTTATTTTAAGAATATTGTAATGTTAATTGGTAAGAGCACCGACACTTCCAAAAATATTATTAGACTTTTATTTTTTTTAATTTCGTTTAAAATTAATCACAAGATCTAGAAAATTGTCAAGCACTGATGCAGCCGAAGATAAAATAATTAAAACGTGACAGAGGGAAATTAAGATTTTGAAAGAAAAATAAAACTCTAAATGCAATTATATAGGAAATAATGATGGTATTCATTTTTAAGATAGTGGTTAAATTAAAATAAAGTATTGTCAATACAGATTCCATTTGTCCAGGTAGAGTTCATTCAAATTGAACTCCAAGAATCAACTCAGTTTCTCGAATGCAGCGGTGTATAAAAGTATTTTCAAATAACATAAATCCACACATTTTTGTAAAACACAATCCACTCCAACTTTGAACTATTGTGATGAAGAATTGCAGTAAACAATCAAAGAATTCTTTTTTCTTTGGTCTCAACCAATCAAAGATGTTAATGTTGCTTATGGATAAGAGAAATGTTATTTAAATATTTAGCCAATAACTTTTTAGTCTTTGATCAGCCTTTAAGTTAAAAAATTAATTATATTAACTTTTTATATATTCACTTTTCAGTTTTTTCAGAAAACAAATCTCTTACTCAAATTAAATTCGATCTTCATTCCTAAAGCTTAAATCTCTCTCATTCATCAAACCTTCTAAAATTAGTTATATGAATACCCAACTCATTTAAATGAATGAGAGAATCATGTCCAAAAAAATGATTGACGGAAATCTATCTTTAGATTTAATGTTTATATTTTCTCTTTTCTATATTTAAGATATAAAATCATTCTCTCAAAAAATTAGTACATTTAATTTAAAATAAAAGATTATCTAAACAAAAATAATAAACTCTAAATTTAAAATTCTAAATTAAAATCTTAAATCTTAAATTTTATATTTTTAATTTTTATTATAACATTTTATTTTTAATAATTATAATAATAATAATAATAATAATAATAATAATAATAATAATAATAATAATATGAAACATTAATTTATCTTCATAGTTTATAATTTTCAATCAATTAACAATCAATCAGATTACTTGTTATTTACTTCATCTTTTTTTTTTCCTTGTTCTTTCACAATTTTATTATCTTTGTGTACTTTCTATGTACTCTTTATATACTCTTTCCGTTTTATTATCATTACTTTATTTTATTAAATCTGTTAAATAGATTAATTACTAAATTAAGCAAATAGTGATGTTCATTCTTTCATGTTTTTAGTGATTTTCTCTGTGTTAAATCTGTTTTTGTTTTTAGTGTTTGTTTATGATTTTGTTATAATTTGATTTCAGTTGAACTTCTGAAATTTTGATCCAAGTTAAACAGTGATCAACTATGCCTGAGATCTAGACAGTTCAAGGAATTAAATTGAATTTGATTGCGGAGAGATCCATTGAAGACAAATTTAGTATCCACGAGGGCAAATTATTGAAAAACGTTTTATTAAGACATTTACGGTGATAAGAATTTTTATTAAGTGAGGTAGACTTAATTACTAAAAAGGACAAAATTTTGTCAATTGTTATATAGGGGATAAGTGGCATTTAATGAAGCTTGAAAGAAAATTTATGGATTCTAACTATGTTTAAAAGATTTCGATTGTAAATATGATGAATTATTGAGAAAAGTAATTGGAGACTTTTCAATGACATTGCTCTCTCTCTCTCCATAATTCAAGAAAGTTTTATGGAGAGATAACTATGTATAATTTTGTTGTCAAGGATAATGTTGGATATCTGCACGGAGGTATTGAATGTCCAAAATCAATACGAGATATCACAAATGAGATAAAAAATGACAGAGACTACTTCAAAAATGCAATAAAGCAGTATTATACAAATAACAAGAGAGTACCTCGTAAACTTAGTGATGTGTTTATTTTATAGGTCAATGCTTTATATATATTTAATTTTATCTTCATAGTTTACAATTTTCAATCAATCAACAATCAATAACATTTTTTTATCTCTTTTTTTTTCCTTATTCTTTTACAATTTTATTATTTTTGCATATTCTTTATGTACTCTTTATGTACTCTTTCCGTTTTATTATCATTATTTTGTTGTATTAAATCTGTTAAATAAATGAATTACTAAATTAAGCAAATTGTGTTGTTCACTCCTTTATGTTTTTAATAATTTTTTCTGTATTAAATCCGTTTTTAGTGCTTGCTTATGACTTTATTTCCCTTGTACATATCCTTGCTAACACATGAAAAAGTCTAAATATTTTCCCAATTTGTACTAACAATATTTATCTCATTATTGTCAAATAACAGGATTCTTTAATTCTCCATTACAGAAGAAGTTGGAATAAATCTTCCCCCATTTTAATTGCATGTTGTTCGAGGTCTTGTGTTATGGTGGTCTAATAGATGTTATATTTGGAGAGTAGCTTTCAATTTGTAAGATTGTTACTAGAATTTTCTTTAGTCTAATAGATGCTGTATTCTTTATATACTCTTTATGTATTATTTCCGTTTTACTATCATTACTTTGTTGTATTAGATATGTTAAATAGATTACTTACTAACATAAGCAAATTGTGCTTGTTCACTCCTTCATATTTTTAGTGATTTTCTCTGTGTTAAATCCGTCTTTAGTACTTGCTTTACGACTTCATTTTTCTTGCACATATCCTTGCGAACACATGAAAAAGTCTAAATATTCTCCCAATTTATACTAACAATATTTATCTCATTATTGTCAAATAACAGGATTCTTTAACTCTCCATTACGATGATATACAGAAGTTGGAACAAATTTTTTCCCATTTTGATTGCATGTTGTGTTATGGTGGTCTAATAAATTTTGGAGAGTAGCTTTCAATTTATAAGATTGCTACTAGAATTTTCTTTGGTCTAATAGATGCTGTATTCTTTATGTACTCTTTCTATTTTATTATCATTACTTTGTTATATTAAATCTGTTAAATAGATTAATCACTAACTTAAGCAAATTGTGGTGTTCACTCCTTTATATTTTTAGTAATTTTCTCTGTGTTAAATCCGTCTTTAGTGCTTGTTTATGACTTTATTTCTTTTGCACATATCTTTGCGAATACATGAAAAAAATCTAAATATTCTTTTAATTTGTACTAACAATGTTTATCTCATTATTGTCAAATAACAGAGTTCTTTGACTCTCCATTACGATGATATACAAAAGAAGTTAGAACAAATTTTTTTTCATTTTGATTGCATGTTGTTTGAAGTCTTGTTTTATGGTGGTCTAATAGATGTTGTATTTGGAGAGTAACTTTCAATTTATAAGATTGCTACTAGAATATTTTTTGGATTTCTTGGTGGCTTGTGATTTTTTATTAAAAGATTTGTTTTTAATTAGATAGGCGCTGGACTTTATTTCAATCATTGGTAGATAGCTTTCTATGTGGCAAACTCTTTGAGGAAGCTTTGCCTCAAGAATCTTTTAATGATTTTAAAAAAGACGAGAGAGATCGGCCCGCACATAGGCGTAGGAGGATTTAGTTGCAGGTCTCTCAGTCAGTGTTAGCAGAATCGGACTGGACCGGTCCGATTCACCGATATTTTTTGGTGGCTTGTGATTTTTTATTAAAGGATTTGTTTTTTATTAGATAGGCGCTAGACCTTATTTCAATCATTGGTAGATAGCTTTCTATGTGGCAAACTCTTTGAGGAAGCTTTGCCTCAAGAATCTTTTAATGATTTTAAAAAAGACGAGAGAGATCGGCCCGCACATAGGCGCGGGAGGATTTAGTTGCAGGTCTCTCAATCAGTGTTAGCAGAATCGGACCGGACCGGTCAGTTCAACCGGAAAATCGGTGAATTGGACCCTTTATCGGTCCGGTCCGTTGTTTGGACCGTATAAGGTTTAAAACCGTTGTGAACCGGTTAAACCCGGTACGAACTGGCAAAAACCGGTCGAACTCAGTAAAGTTCGGTCCAACCGAACCGGTTAGAAATTAAATTTTAACAAAACGTAACATAAAGAATTTGAACCCCTCCCCCTTGGAAGAGTGACTCTATTGACAGCCACTAAGGTGGGATGGTTTTCATTGATATATATGCAAATTGTAATATATATACATATCTTTTATCAAATAATTTATTTCTACCCAATTTATTTTAAATTTAGTTATAAATTCATTTATTCTTAAATTAATTATATTTTTATTTAACAATAATTATAAACTCATTTATTTTTTTTATAATTATATAATATTTATTAGCATTATTTTTTAATAAATACTTGTAATATATAATAATATAATAGATATAAACTAATTAATAAATTGTTGAAATTTAAAAATAATAGTTATTTTAATATAAAAACAAAATAAAAATATTTATAATAGAGTAAAAATAATAAAATACTTATTATTTCTGGTCTATATTATTTTAAAATATTTTGATATTCTTAAAATATTAGTAAAAATATGTATTTTAAATTAAAATTTTAAATTTTTGACTATTTTTATTTTTTATTTATATAGTACCGAGTCAACCGGTTCAACCAGTGACCCAACAGTTGAACCAGTAATCCAGTGACCCAATAACCTGACCGGTTCGATTACCGGTTCGGTTCTGACAACTATGCTCTCAGTTTCATACAACGTGCATTATAAGTAATGGAGTTAATATTCAATTTGGTCCCTGAACTTATTTGCTAGTTTCAATTTAGTCTCTGAAGTTTCAATTGTCTCTATTTAGTCTCCAAACTTGCTCACATTAGTCCTTGGGACGATTTTCAGTATAAAAACGTTAATAGAATGCTGATATTGATCGTCAGATGCAGTTTTAGTTTTGGCATTCAAATCGCTCTCACTTATTTTGTTAGGTAAAATTTTAATAAATACCACTCACGATGTTGTTTTTAGGTTATTTGAGTGTCAAAATTAAAATCACATCATTTTACAAAATTTAGTGTGGCATCCGGCTATCTACAACAGTGTTCCGTTAACGTTTATACGTTAAAAATTATTTTAAGGACTAACATGAATTATGTTCGTAAAATTTAAAAACTAAATAAAAGCAATTAAAATTTTAGGACCTAAATTAAAACTCACATACAAATTCAGGTTCAAATTAAATATTATCTCTGAATAATGTTAATGACTTTAGTTAGCCAAAGTAATTATAATATTTATTTATTTTATATCTCGTGGACTTTATGTTTTGGTTTTGAAATTTAGACATGGACAAACGTATCTGATCAGCAAGAAAACAGGCCGGAGAGGATTTTGGGCCATGTCAACAGTTTTGGGATAATTTTTGCATGAAGGAAAGATAAAAATAAAGCTGTTAAAAAACGTTCAATAACAGTAGGCCTAAGGATGGAAAAAGCCTAGGTTGGACTAAATTTGTTAAATTTATGTTTATGAAGATGTAATGTAATTAATATATTTTTCCTGTATAACCAAATATATATATTTTCTAAATATAGTCTAATGAGTTCAGAAGAAATTATAAAATAAAATATAGTTAATAATGAGAGTTATAATTACAAGTACATCAGCGATATTTTCTTGTGTTTATTTCTATTTGAGTATGTAGTTTTATATTTGACTTATTTTATTTTCAATAAAAACGAGATAATAGATGTTCTATCCTAATAAAATAAATATATAATATTTAACATAATACAAATTATTAGAATACTTTTAGGATACTATATATTAACATATCATATAGGTATATCTCATTAATTTTATGTTTATTTAGTTTGATATGTAGTTAATTTTGTTAATATAATTATATTATATTCTTGATTTATAAAGAGGGTGGAAAAAGGTTAAGTGGAGCCTACAGTTTAGCCTGTGTTTAGCTTGGTTTAATCTGTTGCAAGTTCAGATTCTTGTAAAAAATTTTGATATGTTAATAGGCTAGACCCAAATTTACTAATTAGTCTTATTGGCCTATAAAACTTACCTGAAAATGTTAACATATAATTAAATATATAAATAAATTTTTAATTATTAACAAAATTATGAGATATTTTAAATTTATTATATTTTAAATATTAAAAATTTTAAAAATTTTATAAATATTAAATATGACATATTACATATAAATATTTTTATTAAAAATAGTTTTTTAAATGATATTTTTATTTTTGTATAAAAAAAATTATCAGGCCTTTTAACAGGCTTCAGATCAAGCCAGGCTGAATAACAGGTCAGGCTTAGTACTTTTAAAAAAGCTTATAGCAGGCTGCAAGTGTAAAACTCGCAAAATTAATAAATAATTAGTCAATAATTTAATTATTATTTAAAAAATTAAAAAAATTAAATTTAATAGTTTAGAATAGAAGAAATAATTAAAATACGAATTTTGACAGTAATTTTAAAGATTTTGACCCAAAATTAGACCAACAAATCAAACCGGTGAAACCGAACCCAAGACCCAATCCATTTCAACCTCCTTTATTGAATTATTTTGATGGTTTAGGTGAACTCTAGCAGCGGATAATCAGTAAATTTTGTCCAATTGATCCCTAGGTAAGGTAAGAAATTATTGAACCATTGAGAATCATTAAATTAGTGAATCTTATGATGATTATAGTGATATTGTGTGAATTAGATTGTGTTCTTGTTGATTTGGAGTTCAATTGGGCAGTTTGGAACGAAATTCGGGTGATTAAGTTTCAGGAATTAACGTTTGGAAGCTTAGAGCTTGTGAAATGAGAGATTTTTAAGGAATTCTAAGCTTAGGGAGGAATCGGCCAAGGTATAGTTTTGGTTTCTTGTAGTTAATGTTTAATGTCACGTGAAAATTTAGGCTAGAAGTCCTTAAGATAGGAATGAATTGAATGAATTATTGATGGATTGTGTATATGGTATATGATGTGTGTATAAAGGGTGAATAATTTGTATGAGTTGGATTATAATTCTGATGACCTCGGCAAGTCTTAGTCCACCTAGGCAAGACTAATGACCTTGACAACTTATCTATATCTTCATGCACCAAGACGTAAATTATATGTTTACAAGGTATGCCAAATGATTCCATTTTCATACATGAACAATTGAACTCCATCTCAATGTCACAAAATAAAACACGCCGTATCTCATTTGGTAATCGGTCCAAACCGATTGAATAAATCACCTAAGAGCCAGTTTGCCTCATATTTATTACCTTCATTGATGCAGCTCGTACAAGGATTGGTTGGAATATATAAAATATTAATAGGGTGTAAACATTGGCAGCATTCCTCTCTAACTGTTCAAAATACGTTTGCATACTGGATTTTTCATTCACACATGTGAGGTTAGCCTGGACCTCTTTCCACCGAATATGGTCAACATATCGATTAAAGTGTTGAATGAATTCAACCAGATTGTACCTTGAATTGACATACTTCGCAATGATCGAGTTTAATCCCTCACACCGAGAGATAGTCTGAAATCCAGCAAAACACTTCCCTCTTATATGTGCAGTTGCATGCCCATGAATGCCTCTTCTTATACATATTTAGGATCCAATTCTTATTTTCGACACTAAATCCGTCAACCATTTCAAACCACTTTTGACGAAATACATCAATTTCATAGTTGCCTAGCATAAACTTTTTAAACATGGAAGTGAACTAGGACTTGCCAATATTACTTGTTGCATTGCGAATTAGATGCTATGCATATAATCTATAATGTGCATTAGGAAAATCTTTCTCAATAGTGAACTTCATTGTTGGATCACCATCCGTGATAAGCGAAACAGGTGCTTTCCCATTTATTGCCACCTTCAATTGTTATAAGAATCACCTATATGTGTCTTTTTTCTCATGGCAAATTAAAGCAATAGCAAAAACAATTATTTGGTTGTGATGATTGACACCAAAAAATACCACCAATTGACACATATATTTATTTCTCTTATAGGTAGCATCAAAAGCCAATACATTGTCAAATAATGAGTAATCTGCCTTGCTGAGACCATCACACCAGAATAAATTACGCAAAGTACTATCGGCATCCATATGATGATTAAAATATATAAAATGGTCATTTGTTGTTTGATCTTTTAGATACTTCAAAGCTGCATATGCATCATCCGGTAACTGGCGCCTTTGCTTTGCTATTTTATTATACATGTCCTTTTGCGTGAAAGAGAAATACTCATAGTCACCTGCCTGATTTGCTAATGCCCGATATATCTATCCAACACTAATTCTACCCTTTTTCATTTAATCATGTGACCAATATCAGTATCGGACATGAGTCTACGCCCACGAAGCAATCCAATCAACCGAGGATCCAGAAGCGGATGATTGTGTTCATTAGAAAAATAAGAAATAAACCAACAGCCACTAGGTGCATCTAAACAAATCTCCATCATTGCACTACAGCCACACCTTGTCTCTGGCATGGATTTCTTCTTAACGTTTTCAATGTCATAATTATTTTGTGGTCTAAATCCTTCATAATAACATACAAAATTTTTCAACTTAAGTACGCTCATACGACTCTTCCTAGTCCTGCCGCTTTTTCGAGCACTAAAACCTCTTGTCCTTGCATATCTATTATAGAACTCAAATACAGTTTCGACATCAGAAAAGTAAAAGTGGCATACGTCTTCATCTCTGATGTTCCAAAATTCAATCATCTCAATGTCTTCGAATGAATCAATGTTATACCTTTCATTGAAGCCGTGATCGGTAAACATTGATTCCACATTTGTGTCGTCTTCATTCATATACTCCCCGTCAACTTCTTCTGATTTTTCTTCATCCTACCCATATTGGTTATATGATATATGCTAATTATTAATCTCTTCATGAAAAAATTCCTGACCATTACTTCCTAAATACTAATACAGAATTCAAAATGAAATCTAAGTGTGTATATAAACTACCAAAAATGATAAAAGTAAATATTTTTAAAATATAAACCAAATTTCTTATATATCATGCACACATTTATGTTTGAACCATTCATGCAAATTAAAGAAAAAAATAACTACTCCAACACTTTTTTTTTCTTTCATAAATAGTTTAAGTTTTTTAATAATTTTTTAAGAGAAATTTTTTTTTTAAATCATATTCTGATTAGCTCTTAAAATCTAATTCATATAGAAAAATTTGAGTGGAATATATATAATTAAATAACTTACACATAAAGTAGTGAGAAGTGTGATAAATACTAATTTAGCTACATCTATGTGTGAAAAATAAAGTTGAACATATTAAAAAGATATTTACTACTAAGATTAATCATATCATAGCCAAAGATAAAAGAGAAATAACTCTTAGCAGAACAAAATTACAAAAGAATAAATATATCTCCTTTTATTCTATGAACAAGAACAGGTTTTGAAAATTGATAGGAGGTAAAAATGAATAAGTGGCAGTGAATTTTTTAGGATAAAAATGATTATAATTTGTGGTTATATGCTTTGTCCTAGTGGTACCAACTACCAACATATCTGTATTTGACTATTTTATAATCTCTGTTAATCCAAACTATACATGTTTTTACAATTTGCTTAAGATAAAAAATTACAGTTTTATTTTTATAAGTTTAATGTATTTGGAATCCTCAACAAGAGTGTTGGTATAGTAACAAAGATAAATTAAAATATAATAATATACTTTAAAATCCTCAACAATAGTAGGAATTAGCCGTAGAAAATTCTATTTGAAAATGATTAATTTCCCTAATACTCTTACTAATAATTCTCCTAACTAATAGATTTAGAAAATCTTGAATATTTTTTTTTAATATTTACAAGGCATTGAACACCTTTATTTTTTCATTTAATATTTTTTTATCTAATATTAGAAGGACTATTAAGAATACATGTTAGAAAGATGTATATATCATTACTAAGTGTTTTTTATATTTACGTGCTCTCATACAAGAATGTAGGACAAGACAAAAATGTGTTATAGCGATAAATTAACAAAAAAATCTATTATTCATAAGATTAAGAGTGCAATTTAGCTTTGACCTGTTGATTTTATGTTTATTCTATTTTTGCTTTTATAAAAAAATTGTTAGTCATTTTTTGTTTAATTGATTTACATATATTTTATTCTAAAAGCTTCCTCTTATTGAATTTATCAAAAAAGAAAATGGAAAGTTTTGGAATGAGCATAAATTTGGCTGTGTACTATTATATGTAAGTGGTAACTATCTACCTTTAATTTTGCTACTAATTAAAATTCTTTATTCCTTTAATTGATTAGGGGTGGCAAGCGGGGAAGCCCGCGCCCGACCCGCCCCGCCCCGCCAGAAGCCCGCCTTTTGGCGGGTTGGCGGGCTGGCGGGCTAAGCCCGCCAAAACTCCTCTTTTTTTTTTTACTATTAACTACTAAGTAATATATATAATTTCACAACTATATTAATAAATTTATAATTTCTAATGGCATAAAAAATTATATTTTTTATATTCACAAACATTAAAGTCTTTGTAATTATAAATATCTAATATGTTAGAATTTGGTTGAATTAGTCCCACATTACTTAGGATAGCAAATGGAGTGGGTGGCCTAGGCTATAAATATGAGGCTAAGTTCTCCATTTGTTTTTGCACCAGTCAAAAATACTTTAAGCTTGTATCTGATTTTTCTTTTCCTCTGTACTCTTTGATTAGAGAGTGTTGTGAGGTGTAGTTAGATATTTGCTTTGAGAGAGTGTGGGTGTACTGGGGTGCCGGTGAGAGAAAGAAGTCTATGTGTTGTAACAATTTTCACATAGTGATATTCTCTGATTGTCATTTGACAACGGCCGTGGTTTTTTCTCCGGTAATTGGAGTTTCTACGTTAAATTCTTGTGTTGTGATTGTGTCTATTTTATTTCTCTGTCAAAGGTGTTTTCTCAAGGGGAAATGGTGTATTATTGCCAACAAGTGGTATCAGAGCTTCGGTTCGGTGGGATTTATTCTTAGTATGCTCTGTGGTTGCAGCCTAGTCTGACCTTCCACATCAGAAAAGAATTTTGTCCTGTGGCTTGAGGTTGATCTTTGGTTGCTGTTGTTGTTGTTGCTGGAAGGCAGTGTGACTCTGTGAGAGTGCAGTTTGGAAAAGGTTCTGGCTAAGGAAAGACCTGGTATTTAAGCGTGTCCATTGTGACCCACCTCTCTTTCCTGGGGACCCTTCCTAGTGCACGGTCTACAGTTGAGTTATACTATTCCAGTATACGGTTGCAACAATGTCAGGGTATTCAAGTGCTGTGAAGCTTGAAATAGAGAAATTTGATGGAATAATCAATTTTGGCTTGTGGCAAGTACAAGTCAAGGATGTGTTGATACAATCAGGTTTGCACAAGGCGTTGAAGACAAGAAGTATCCTCATGGTATTACCGCACTGCCATGGATAAGGATAAGTTGTGGCAATCGGGTCCACAATTGCACACGGGCATTGGTTGGCGTTGAGATGCAAGGTGTGTGGCGGAGTTAGATCGATGGCTGAAGAACTTCCAGGAAAAGCCAATTTGGAAGTTGCACCATGAATTTTCAGCAAGGTTTCGATCTGTACCAAGGTGAAATGCTTGGAGTGGTCTAATTTCAAGTGAGTATACTTTCATGGTGGAGTATGATAGTTCTCTGAACTATGATTGTCGGTATAGACAATGGCAGCAAAGAATTGTCGGTGTTGACAATGGAAGCTGAAGATGTGTGACTATTTCAATCAAGGTGGAGATTGTTAGAATTTGGTTGAATTAGTCCCACATTGCTTAGGATAGCAAATGGAGTGGGTGGCCTAGGCTATAAATATGAGGCTAAGTTCTCTATTTGTTTTTGCACCAGTCAGAAACACTTTAAGCTTGTATCTGATTTTTCTTTTCCTCTGTACTCTTTGATTAGAGAGTGTTGTGAGGTGTAGTTAGATATTTGCTTTGAGAGAGTGTGGGTGTACTGGGGTGCCGGTGAGAGAAAGAAGTCTATGTGTTGTAACAATTTTCACATAGTGATATTCTCTGGTTGTCATTTGACAACGGCCGTGGTTTTTTCTCCGGTAATTGGAGTTTCGACGTTAAATTCTTGTGTTGTGATTGTGTCTATTTTATTTCTCTGTCAAAGGTGTTTTCTCAAGGGGGAATGGTGTATTATTCCCAACATAATAAATATAATTATAAACCAAATTTTCATTCAAAATATAAGTATAAATATTCTCTCCAAAGCAAAATAAATATAATCCAAAACATAATTATAAATATTGTCTCCAAAATAACATAAACATAATTCAAAACACTCAATTTTTATCTTCACACTCTTGTAAGTTAGGTTCAGGGAAGTTAGGTTTTGGCAAAAACTTGCAAAAATACCCCCTCACTAATAAAAACCTTAGCCCGGCGGGAAAGCCCGCCCCGCCCCGCCAAAGCCCACCAAAAATCGCAGTTTAAGCGGTGCGGGTTAGGCGGGCTTTTGCTATTTGGCGGTCCCGATTTTCCAGTCCAGCCCGCCTTTTTTGGCGGGTTACGCGGCCCGACCCGACAGGTTTAGGCCCGTTTGCCATCCCTATAATTGATTGTATCACACGGTAGCAAGAAGAAAAAGAAAGATCAACGAACAGCTTGGACCTGATAAAAGTGAAAGAGAGCTTCGTCAATTTAGTATGAAAAGTTTTTTTTATCAATTCTTTTTTATTGATTTGTTTTTTAACAAATTGATTCTAATTAACAATAACCTAGCAACTAAATTAAAATACTTCTGAAGTTTAAACTAACAAATTTCATAAAATACATCATGAGATAAAATCAATTAAATTTTTTTCTCAGTCATTCTTATTTTATTTTATTTTATTTCATCCAACAAATCCGTATAATTGAAAACATCATTGACTTTCTAATGATATAATCTCTAAAATTTATTCCTAATCTAATGAGTTTTCTCGTATAAAATATTATGTATTATATTTTAATTTTTCACAATCATTATCCTAAAAAATAGGAACCTTATTCAATTAGAAATTAAAATAGTTACTACCAAAAAAATCACAACAATCAAATTCAATCATTCAAGCATAATCAAGGACTTCTAATTCATTTTAAAACCTTTTACTGATTTATTATGAAATTCTTTTGAAATTAAAACAACATTTAATATTCTGATAAACAAAGAACATTTAAATTCATATAAAATTTTTATAGAAAAAAATAAAGTACAATAAAAATAAAAATAAAAATAAAATAGAACTTTAAAGGAGTAGGTCGCAAAGGCAGAGGTGGAAGGTGAAAGATGGAGATCAGAGTTGCTGGTGACGAAGAAGAACAGAGAGGTGACAGAAAATAATGAAGTGGTAGACCCAAATGCAATGGCGGCGGTGGCAGAATGTTGCAGCGTCGAAGATCAGAGAACAAGTACGGTGCAGGGGAGAACGAGCAACCGCACACATGGAGATGATCAGAGAATGACCATAACATAGGAAGAGAATTAGAGAACAACCACAACATAGGAAAAAGAACAAAGAACGAGCGACGTTGATGGGAAGTAAAAAAAGTAACAAAAACTCTAATAAAACTCTAGACTCTTCTCCTTAAAACTTAGATTAAAAAAAATAAGAAGAATGTGTAAAACAAAAAAAAAACTAGAAAGACAAATATTCAATTATCAATTCTTTTAAAAATAAAAAAATAAATTTATTTTATAAATATTTTAGTAATAGTTAATCATATTCCCACATAAAAGTAGAAATAAGAAAATCGTGACCCAAAAATATAATAGCTTCTTGTTTTATTTTAATGAACATTTTCTTTTTTTTTTTCCTTTGCTTTCACTTCTCCATCTTTTTCTTTTTTTTTCTTTTTATTTGCGTTTTTCTTGTTGTTGGATGAACTAATTAAAGTAAGTGATTACAATAATTATCTACTTTGATAAATCCTCTTTCTTTTTTTTTTCTTTTAGGATTCGGCTAATATGTTTTTAAAATACAAATTAAAGTTACTAATTAAAAAAAGTTTTTTAAAAATATATAAAAATGTAAGTTTTTAATACATTTATTGAATTAAAAAAATTTAAAACTTTCATTAATAACAACATTAACATGCATGTACTCTGAGGTAACTAAATCCTTTCTTTGACTAGATGTATTGTTAGCCCGTGTTTGCTGATCTTCTACCATCAAACAATTATTTAGATTATAACTATTTGGTTTAAATAAATTTTTAATTCCTATAAAATACTTGTTTTGTGGTTTTGGTCTACTTATAAAATTTTTCTTTTGGTTGTGGTCCATTAAAATCTAAAAAGTTTTGCTTTTAGTCCCCCTTTTTTGTTTGCTCCATCAAATTAAATATTGACGTATGAGAGATTAAATTGTGACGCAGACAAGATAAAATGTAAGTGAATTATTATCTCAGTTTTTGTTTATTTTTCAAAATAATAATACGATTTTTTAAGATAAAAACGATTAATTTTGGTCTTTATTCTTTATTTCTTTCACATAATGCAGTTTTTATGAGCATTTTTTCATTAATTCTGAACGAAAAACGTTAATATGTTAGATTAAAAATAGACAGAAACCTAATTATCTCTAAATTTAAATTGATTAGAGGTTTATTTGTTCTTATTCTTTAAATAATATTTTTTTCAAATTATTTTTTTATTCATAATATTAATATTTTTTTGAATAAATTATTGAATATATGGTGTAATAAGTACAAATTAATTAATAAATTATTCAAATTTAAAAATATCATTTATTATGAAACTAAATAAAATAATTCTCAAATATAATTTTTAAATATATAAATAATAAACATTAAAATATAGTTAATACGTTAATAATAATAACTCTATGATGTACTATTAGTATTATGATCTAGATAATTTTTACAATAAAATAAAAACTAATGAACACATTATTTGATATATAGTAAAATTTTTCTAACTAATAACAAATTTAATTTTTTATCTCTTTAAATTAAATTAATAATTATATTTGATATCTTTGTACTAAAATACACTATGTGAGTAGAATACTATTAATCAGGTTATAGATCGATGAAGATTTATCAATATAAAAATAATGTGAATTAATTAAAATTTTATGTGTATTAAAATTTAAGTAAATTTACATATATTTTACTCAAAATCAATTAAAATTTTACGTATATTTTGAATAAAATATATGTAAATTTAATTAAATTTTAATATACTTAAAATTTTAATTAATCTATGTTACTCTTATATTAATAAATTTTTATTGATCTATAACCTTATGACAATATGTATTATTAATAAATTAATAATATTATTAATATCTTAAATTTGTGGAGTTTATAAATGGTCTCTATAATATATATATATATATATATATATATATATATATATATATATATATATATTTTATTTAGTATTAGTAGCTTATTTATAGTGTATTTAAGTACAAATATATCAAACAGAATTATTAATTTAGTCTAAAGAGATAAAAAATTAAATTTGTTATTACTCAAAAAATTTTTACTATATATTAAATAATGTGTTCATTAATTTTCACTTTATTTTAAAAATTATATAGATCATAATACTAAAAATATATCATAGGATTATTATTATTAATGTATTAATCGTATTTTAATATTTATATATTTAAAATTATATTTGAGAATTATTTATTTAATTTAGTAACAAATGATATTTTTAAATTTGAATAGTTTATTAGTTAATTTGTACTTATTATACCATATATTTAATAATTTATTAAAAAATATTAATATAATAAATAAAAAAATAATTTAAAAAAGATATTATTTAAAGAATAAAAACAAATAAACCTCTAACCAATTTGAATTTAGAAACAATTAGGTCCCTATCTATTTATGAACCTGATAGGTCAGCATTTTTCATTCAGAGTTGATGGAGAAATACCTACAAAAATTGCGTTATGTCACAAAAATAAAAGACAAGGACCAAAGTGAATCATTTTTATCTTAAAAAATCACGTTGTCATTTTAAAAATAGACAAAGACTAAATTAGTAATTCACTCATAAAATGTTAATGTGGACTAAAATCTTTCATCAGAATAAAGTACGTGGTTTAAAGCCAAAACCCTTTAAATTGTATTAAACCATAAATTTTTCTTATAAATACTACTAAAATAGTGTAACTAAGTATCTTTTAAAAATTATCTTTTATTCAGTTTTTAGAGAAGAGAAAAATAAAAAATAAATAATTTCTCTAATTTTTAAAGTATCGAGACTGTTAACTTAAGAAATTAACTAAATTAATTAGTGATGACAAAAATTATTTTTGGGCAAAATAAATAATTAGTGTTGATTAATTATAATGGTATATTACTAATTATTTATTGTTGCAGACTAAAATTCAATTTTATAGCCCAAATGAAATGAAAAAAAATAGCAAAGATGGTGGGCTGAAAGCAAAAAAATTAGAAGTCCAAGGAAAAGCAAAGAAAGAAGTCAGATGGGCCAAACGAGTTGCTTAATGAATATCCGATCGAAACCCAACTCAATTTCAAATCCCTCCAATTTGGTCTCACTATCAAAGCAATGTTCTTCTCTCCTCTGTCTTAGTCAAATCACAAAACTCAGAAAAGTGAGAAAGAGAAAGAGAAAGCTTCTTTCCTAAGGTGATCATCAAAGAAGTAAGAAAGAGAAAGTCCAAGCTTGAAACGCAGAAGTCTAATCAGCAAACACAAACCAAATCAAGCTTAGGTTAAAGGTAACCCATTTCCTTTTACATGCAACACACTTTCTTCTTTTCAACTCTCTGTCACTCCGTTTTAAGCTATATGAAAAAGAGGATTTCTGTTCCTCTCTGCTGTAAATCCACGCTCTCAAACATGTCTTAGGGACCAAGTTGGTTTTCAAGGGTTTAGATTCGGTTTACCTTTGGAAGACTTTTGTGATTGCTGTTTTATGGCTTTCGGTCAAAATGGAGAAGTCAGAAGCAAAATTTCTACTCTGATGTTTAATGAAAAAAAGTGAGTTTGTGGGTTGGTGAAGCTCAAGGCTCAAGAAGTTGACCTAGGGTGAGCAACCAAGGAACATGCAAGGAGATAAAAAGAAGCTTTCTGCTCATTCAGAACCAAGAAAAGAAAACCAAAGTTTGAAAGTTGTGTTCTGAAAAGAAGTTCCTCGACTTGGATAATGATTTCTTTCAAAGAAGCATTTGGCCAATACTAAAGAACTGTATCTGAGGTTTGCAAATCTGATTTTGCACATAGCAAAGAAGCTGCTGATGAATTCAATCTCCTTCATGTTTTACAGATTATGATGTACTTTTCTATGTTTATCTTTCTGTAATTTTTTGTGAGAAAAGGCACTGTGAGAAAGCTCAAGTAAAAGTCATGAGTGGAAAAAGATTGAGTGATACACTTGAGAGAAAAGCCTAGAGTTATTTTCTGATTTCTTTAGGTATGTCTATGTCTTGTATCTTGTATCTGTAAGGTATCCCTTTCTTAGTTAGGTTAGCACTAAGAGTGAATAGTTAGGTATTAGCATAGCCAATGTCAAGTTAGGTTAGAACTTGAGTGTGAAAGGATTGGGTCAATCCTGTGAAATTGGTGTATGTAATACTTTTAATTATAGTGGAAATTCTTCCATTGTTGTGGAGGAGACTAGACGTAGGTTGCATAGCACAAGACAAATGAACCAGGATACATGCTGGTGTTAGCTTTTCTCTTCTCTGCTGTGTTCTATTTTCTGATATTCATGAGACAAAAATAAATTGTCTCATAAATTTCCGCGGCTGAGTACAAACAGAATTAGAATTGAAAGTTTATTTTAAAAGGTCATAACAACAACTTAAAAGGAAGGCATAGATTCAACCCTCCCTTCTCTAAGCTTACCATAACCTTCAATTGGTATCAAGAGTTAAGGTCTCAAGAATCAAGCTTAATTGCTTGGAGCAAAGATCCAATGGTGAACAACTTGGGCATAACCACAGTTGCCTACACCCTCACTGAAGGCCAGCCAAACAACCGGCCACTTTTCTTCAACGGAAAGAACTATGCCTACTGGAAAGAGAGGATAAGGATCTTCATCTAATCCATTGACTACAACATATGGAAGATTGTTGTGAGCGGTCCCAAGATCCCAACAAAAACAAGTACTGATGGAGTAGTGACTCCAAAAGAAGAAGCTGAATGGAATGAAGATGATAAGAAGAAGATAGAGTTGAATGCTAAAGCAATCAACCTTCTTCACTGTGCTATCAGCTTTGAAGAGTACCAGAAGGTGTCTAGATGCAAGACAGCCAAAGAAACCTGGGAAAAAATCCATGTTACACACGAAGGCACTAAACAAGTCAAAGAAACGAGGATTGATATGCTGCGAAAAAAGTACGAGATATTTAACATGAAGGATGGAGAAAATATTGATGAAGTGTTTGAGAGATTCTCAATCATAATCAACAACCTTGATGCTATGGGTACAAACTATACAGAACAAACCTTGGTGAGAAAACTCCTTAAAAGCCTCACAAAAGAATGGAAAACCATTGCCACTGTCCTAACCGAGAGCAACAACCTAAGCCCCATAACCTATGATGAGCTGAGAGAAAAACTCCTTGCCTATGAAACCACACACACAAACCCGGACTCAAAGAAAAAAGAAATAGCCCTCAAGTCAAAGGTAGAACCCAAAGAGAGTGAGTCTAGTGATGGTATTTTAAATGATGAACTCGTATTTTTTGTTAGGAGATTTAGAAGAATGATGAAGAACAAGGGCAAGCACAAGGGTTCAAGCTCAAAGGAACACAAGGTGGACTTGAGCAAAGTGACGCGTCATCATTGCAAGGAGGCTGGACACTTCAAGCTAAACTGTCCTAAGCTAAAAAAGGAGGACAAAGGCAAGAAAGAAAGGAGAAGAGTGCTCATGGCAGCTTGGGAGGATCTTGAGAATGACTCAAATGAAGAAGAAGAATCTGAAGGTGAAGATAAAGACTGCTTCATAGCTGGAAACAACAATCTTGATGAGGTAAATTATTATGATTTGACCATTGATGATCTACATGCTATTATTGATGATATCACTTTAAATACCTCAAAACTGCTTGACAAGTACAATGAATGCAGATCTGAAAGAGATGTGTTGAGAGATGAAAATAATTTTTTAAAAGAAAAAGTGAAGGAAACTGAATGTGCTTTGGACATTATTGAAGAAAACAGATTTTTAAAATCTGAACTTGAAAAATTGAAAGGAAAGCACATTATGGATCCTTCTCATGAGTTAATTGTTGAAAATGAAAGATTAAATGATATGATTAAAAGGCTGAATGGTGACTTAGCAAAATTTGCTCAAAGTTCTAGTAACTTGGACAAATTACTTGCAAGTCAAAGACCATTATTTGAAAAATCTGGTTTAGGTTATATAGCCAAGGAAGATGCAATTTTTAATGATTCCTCTATAAAATTTGTGGCCTTCTTCATCAAATATTAAATCCACACCAATCAAATCTGGTATTGGATATGTTCCAACATTTGAAGAAAAATTTGATGAAGTATACACAAGTGAAACTAAACCTTCACCAAGAACCGAACCTACCTCAAACAGGCCAGGTTTGGAATTCAACTCGAAAAATGAGGTAGCTTTCAAGAAACCACCTTTTTACAACAAAACCTCATTTTTGAAAAATCCAAAGGTTTTAAAAAATTCTGGTGAAAATACTTTTGCAAAGAGGAATAATTATAACAAAAATCAGTTTGTCAAAAGAAATGCACCTCTTCCAAAAACTAGAAAATTTCAATTAGTTAATCATTTCCAGTATGGTAGCTCATCAAATTTTCAGCAACATCCATCAGAAAATCATTGTTCTAATTGCAAAAAATTTGGTCACTCATATGAACAATGTTTCATTGAAAAGAGAGTTGTGGGAAACCAAATTTATAATGTTATTTGTGATTTCAATATACTTGGGCAACCAAGATGGATTAACTTCAAAGGATTCAAATTAATTTGGATACCTAAGGCTACTTGAAACTCTCCATGCAGATTTGCCTAGCATCCAAGAACAAAAAGGACATGTGGTACATGGACAGTGGATGCTCAAGGCACATGAGTGGAAAGTCAACTTATTTCATCAAACTAAACAAGTATGATGGAGGCTTTGTGACTTTTGGAGATGATGGTAAAGGTAAAATTATTGCTGTTGGAAAAGTAGGTAATGAACAATCCACTTTCATTGATGATGTATTTTTGGTATGTGGTTTGAAGCACAATCTTTTGAGTATAAGTCAGCTGTGTGATTTAGGATATTTAGTGACTTTCAAAAGACTTGAATGCTGTGTTGTTGATGAGAAAATAAATGAAGTACTTTTTATTGCCAAACGTTTTAATAATGTGTATGGACTTACTCTTGATGAACTAAAGGATCAAAATGTAGCTTGTTTTTATTCTAAAGAATCTGAAAAGTGGTTATAGCACAAGAGATTGGGCCATGCAAGTATGTTTCAAATAAACAAACTTGTAAAGAAAGAATTAGTAAGAGGTCTTCCTTTGATAAAGTTTGACAAAGACATCACATGTGATGCTTGCCAAATGGAAAAACAAACAACAAGTTCTTTTAAACCTAAGGAAGACATCTCTACTAAAAGACCACTTGAGTTGCTACACATTGATTTATTTGGTCCAACAAGAACTCAAAGCCTAGGTGGTAAACATTATGGTTTAGTGATTGTGGATGACTATACTAGGTTTGATTGGGTTTTATTTCTTGCACACAAAAATGAAGCCTTTTCGGCCTTTGAACCTTTTTGCAAGAAAATTCAAAATAAAAAGGATTTAAAAATCTCTTCTATAAGAAGTGATCATGGAACTGAATTTGAAAATAATTTATTTGAATCCTTTTGTGAAAAATTTGGAATATCTCACAACTTCTCTTGTCCAAGGACACCACAACAAAATGGTGTTGTAGAAAGAAGAAATAGAAGCATACAAGAGATGACAAGAGCTATGCTTTGTGAGTGTAATGTTCCAAAATTCCTTTGGGATGAAGCAGTTAACATAGCTTGCCACATTTTGAATAGAACAATCATAAGGAAATTTTTGAAGAAAATCCCTTATGAACTTTGGAAAGGTTACCCACCAAACTTAGACTACTTGCACATCTTTGGATGCAAATATTTTGTTTTAAATAACAAGGATAATTTGGATAAATTTGATCCAAAGGCGTATGAGTATTTGTTTGTAGGATATTTCACAACTAGTAAAGCATATAGAGTTTATCATCAAGATGCTAGGATTATTGAGGAGTCCATACATGTTACATTTTATGGTACTAACTTGGTGCAAAGTATTTTGGAAGATTGTGATGCAGAGAATCAAGCTCAAAAGGATAATGAAACTGCTCAAAATCATGAAAATGAAAATTTTGGACAAGCTGAACCAGAAACTGAAACTGCTGAAAATTCGAGAGACAATTCCATTTTGTCTCATGAATCTGAAGGAAATCCTGAAGCCAGCAGCCCTCAGAATCTAGTGGTACCTGAATCTGCCTCCAAATCCACCAGACCTCGTGAATGGAGATTCTTGAAGAATTATCCTGAGAAATTTATTATTGGAGATGTTTCTCATAGAGTTAGAACTCAGTCTTCAACTAGAAAGGCCAATGAAGAGACAAACATTGTCCTTCTCTCTCAAATGGAGCCTTAGAATGTCAAAGAAGCCCTTAGTGACCCCTCTTGGGTTAAAGCAATGGAGGATGAGCTTCTTGAGTTTGAGAAGAACCAAGTGTGGACTTTGGTTCCAAGGCCAAGTGGAAAGAAAGTGACCGGCACCAAGTGGATATTTCGGAACAAGTTGGGAAAAGATGGAAGCATTGCAAGAAACAAGGCAAGGCTAGTGGCACAAGGATATGACCAAGAAGAAGGAATAGACTTTGATGAATCCTTTGCCCCTGTTGCCCGAATGGAAGCTATAAGACTTCTCTTAGCTTATGCTGCATTTTGTGGTTTTAAATTATATCAAATAGATGTGAAGTGTGCATTCTTGAATGGTGTGATAGATAGAGAAGTGTATGTGGAGCAGGCACCTGGTTTTGAAAATAAAGAGCATTCTAACCATGTTTTCAAATTATCAAAAGCTCTCTATGGTTTAAGACAAGCTCTTAGAGTTTGGTATGAGAGACTTAGCTCTTTTTTTTTTTGAAAAATAATTTTTAAAGAGACACCACACACACAACTCTATTTATCAAGAATTCTAATGATTCTTTCATTTTAGTCCAAATATATATTGATGACATTATTTTTGGATCAGCCAATGAATCCCTTTGTTCTGAATTTAGAAAACTCATGACAAGTGAATTTGATATGAGTATGATGGGTGAACTTAATTTTTTCCTTAGGTTGCAAATTAAACAAACTGAAAATGGTATTTTCATTCATCAAGGAATGCCAAGGAATTAGTTAAAAAATTTGGTATAGAAAATGCGAAACCCATGGGAACTCCCATGCACCCTAATTCAAAATTAGATAAGGGAGAAACTGAGAAAGATGTAGATGAGACTAGGTATAGAGGAATGATTGGTTCTCTTATGTACTTAACTTCCTCTAGACCCGATATTGTGCAAAGTGTTGGATTGTGTTCAAGGTTCCAATCCAAACCAAAAGAGTCACATTTTTCTGTAGTTAAAAGGATCATTAGATATGTTCATGGCACATCCAACTTTGGTCTTTGGTATCCTAAGATTGATGATTTTTCTGCAGTTGGTTATTATGATGCAGATTTTGCAGGTGATAGAGTTGATAGAAAGAGCACTTCTGGCTTTTGTTGCTTCCTTGGAAAGTCCTTAAATGTTTGGTCAAGTAAGAAGAAACCAACAGTGGCTTTATCCACTGCAGAGGCTGAGTATATAGCTACTTCTTCTTGTTGTTCTCAACTTATGTGGTTAAAAACACAGCTCACTGATTATAAGTTAAATGCTGAAAATATTCCCCTACTGTGTGATAATATGAGTGCAATTAATATTTCTAAAAATCTAGTTTTGCACTCAAGAACTAAACATATTGAAGTGAAATTTCACTCAATAAGAGAACATGTTCAAAAAGGGGATATTAGCATTCAATTTGTTAAATCAGAAGAGCAATTGGCAGATATTTTCACTAAACCATTGCCTGAGGACAGATTCTGCATGCTTAGGACTAGTCTTGGAATTTTCAGTTATGATTCAATTTTTGAAAATTGCTAATGTGTTTGCTGGAGCATTTTGTCTCATAAATAGGCATGAGACAATGCTAGGCAGGTGATGAACATTACCTTCAATCAGCGTGGTCTAGGCTTGCTTCAAGTGAAAGTTGATCTGGGCCAACCTCAAAAATTCAGATCATGGGTGGTCCTATATGTTTCCTTAAATTCAACCATCTTTGAGTCCAAATATGAATGTTACATTTTTTTTGTTTGGTTAATTTTTGTTGGGTTGAGTGTTTAATTTTTTTTGAAAGGGTTTCATTTAATATTTTCTGGTCCAAAAGATTTTCAGATTTGATTTAATTTTTCAAAAGGGGTTTTCAAAATTTAAAATTAATTTTTAGTTTTAGTTTAAAATCAAATAAAATCTTTCTTTTATGAGGTCATGTCTTTTCAAGTCTTTTCAAAAAGATGATGCAGTTGCATGGTTTGTGAAAAACTTCCTTTGGGTATGGTTACCAATACTCCCTCTCTTCCCTCCATAACTTCTCCTCCTTCGATTTCTTCCCACTCACTTTACTGCCTCTCTTCCCTCAAAAGCCTGTTTATCCCTTATTGGTCAAATAATTTTATGCCAACATGATATATCATGAAGGCACTGCTCACTCATATGTAAATGGCTGAGACATAGTTTTAAACAATGAAGTATACTGATGTTGGGCCTTGTGCTTACACGTCAGTTAAGTGGGATGATGGTGTTGGTATTTCCTACAATGATGCATTGGCTCACATCTGTGAACATGTTTCTTTAATTGATGGCATCACACCCACTCATAAAGCCCTGGGATATGAGCGTGCTCAGTTGCATCAAATGGTCAACCACATTATACTTCCTCAAAGTGGTTCATATCAAAGGGTTTTCTACACTGATACTCTTGTTTTATATGCACTTCTCACCAAAACTGAAATTTCATTTGCATATTTGATGGTTAGATACATGTTTGACTCTGTTAGGAGTGAAAAAGACAAAGCACTTCCTTATGCCATGTTTCTAACTTGCATATTTGAGTATTTTGGTGTTGACTTGACCAATGAAGATTATCAAAATAGACATTCATATCTAAAGGGAGGTGGTGCAGTGAAACAGCAAAAAGGACCTACTCAATCTAAAAGAGTGGTTCTAGATGATGATGATGAAGAGTTCATTCCCGATGAATCTCCTCCTCCTTCCACCGAGGGTACTTCCATCTCTACTGGTCAAAAATCTACTTTGCTGAATGTAGTCAAAGATGTTGTTCAGGAGTTCGTTTCCCAATCCAATCACATGATTGCTATGAGCAAAGAGCAAAGGAAATTAGCAAGCAAACATGAAAATTTCCTAAGGAAATCAAGGGATAGAGTGGCAGTTTTTATGACATTCATTGATAACCTTCAAAAGGATGAAGATCCAGCCACTTAAGTTTATTTTACTTCATTTGATGGACTGTGCACTGACTCTTTCTTGCAGGATTTACAGTTGATGCTTTTGTTGGTCTTACCTCTTATACACCCTTGATGACAAAAGGGGGAGTAATAGGTTGCTTGCATTCTGAATTGCATTTGAATTGATTGATTTTGACTGCTGCTGAATGGACTATATTGACATAACAATTGAAACTTGCTGTTATATGTGTTGCTGATTATGTAGTATCCCTCAGTCAAGTTACATGTTGTAAATTTCTTTTTGTACGTTTAATGTAAACAGGAAATAAAAGGAAAGAGCATAAATCCAGCGGGAGCTAATCTTGAAAAGGAAAGGGGAGCAACACTAAAGCAAAAAACATCAATCAAAGGGAAGTTTTCTAACTTAACTGAAATTTCAATCCTTTTTGGTTATTGTTTAAATATGTTTATCATCAAGGGGGAGATTGTTGAGTTAAGAAATTAACTAAATTAATTAGTGATGACAAACATTATTTTTGGGCAAAATAAATAATTAGTGTTGATTAATTATAATTGCATATTACTAATTATTTATTGTTGCAGACCAAAATTTAATTTTATAGCTCAAATAGAATGAAAAGCAAATAGCAAGGATGGTGGGCTGAAAGTAAAAAAAAATAGAAGCCCAAGGAAAAGTAAAGAAAGAAGTCAGATGGGCCAAACGGGTTGCTTAATGGATATCCGATCCAAACCCAACTCAATTTCAAATCCCTCCAATTTGGTCTTACTACCAAAGCAACGTTCTTCTCTCATCTGTCTTAGGCTTGGTTTGGTAAAGCTTTTCGAAGATGTGCTTGAGCTTTTTAAAAGCATAAGCACTTCATTTTGTGTTTGGTAAATAAAAAAGATCATGTGCTTGTGCTTGCAGCCTTTAAAAGACCGGGATACTTTTGAAAGCACCTAAGATAGAGCTTTTCAAAGTTGGCTTGTGCTTTTCAAAATTTAAAAGTCTAATATAACCTCATATGTTAACTAATTTTCAAATTTAATACTTGCATTTATGTCTATTATAGTATTTTTAAATTTTAAAAGCTATTTTACCAAATACAGTTGTTGTTACTTGTGTTTATTAAAAGCAATTTTAAATTTGATTTACCAAACATAAATGCCACAACTTTTAAAAAGCCATCTTTTAAAAGTTAGCTTTTATAAGATACTTTTGAAAAGTAAAAGCTTTACCAAACTAAGCCTTAGTCGAATCACAAAACTCAAAAAAGTGAGAAAGAGAAAGAGAAAGCTTCTTCCCTAAGATGATCATCAAAGAAGCAAGAAAGAGAAAGTTCAAGCTTGAAACGCAGAAGTCTAATCAGCAAATACAAACTAAATCAAGCTTAGGTTAAAGGTAACCCATTTTCTTTTACATGCAACACACTTTCTTCTCTTCATCTTCAACTCTCAGCCACTCCGTTTTAAGCTATATGGAAAAGAGGGTTTATGTTTCTCTCTGTTGTAAATCCATGATCTCAAGCATGTCTTGGGGACCAAGTTGGTTTTCAAGGGTTCTGATTCGTTTTACCATTGGAAGACTTTTGTGGTTGCTATTTTATGGCTTTCGGTCAAAATGGAGATGTCAAAAGCAAAGTTTCTACTCTGATGTTTAATGAGAAAAAATGAGTTTGTGGGTTGGTGAAGCTCAAGACTCAAGAAGTTGACCTAGAGTGAGCAACCAAGGAACATGCAAGGAGTTAAAAAGAAGCTTTTTGCTCATTCATAACCAAGGAGAGAAAACTAAAGTTTGAAAGTTGTGTTCTGCAAAGAAGTTCCTCTACTTGGATAATGCTTTCTTTCAAAGAAGCATTCGGCCAATACTGAAGAACTGTATCTGAGGTTTGCAAATCTGGTTTTGCACATAGCAAAGAAGCTGCTAATGAAGTCAATCTCCTTCATGTTTTACAGATTGTGATGTACTTTTTTATGTTTATCTTTCTATAATTTCTTGTGAGAAAAGGCATTGTGAGAAAGCTCAAGTAAAAGTCATGAGTGGAAAAAGATTGAGTGATACACTTGAGAGAAAAGCCTAGAGTTATTTTCTGATTTCTTTAGGTATGTCTATGTCTTTTATCTTGTATCTGTAAGGTATCCATTTCTTAGTCGGGTTAGCACTAAGAGTGAATAGTTAGGTATTAGCATAGCCAATGTCAAGTTAGGTTAGAACTTGAGTGTGAAAGGATTGGGTCAATCCTGTAAAATTGGTATATGTACTTTTAACTATAGTGGAAATTCCTCCATTGTTGTGGAGGAGACTGGACGTAGGTTGCATAGCACAAGGCAACCGAACCAGGATACATGCTGGTGTTAGCTTTTCTCTTCTCTGTTGTGTTCTGTTTTCTAATATTAATGAGACAAAAATAAATTGTCTCATAAATTTCCGCTGCTGAATACAAACAGAATCAAAATTGAAAGTTTATTTTAAAAGGTCATAACAGCAACTTAAAAGGAAGGCATAGATTCAACCCCACTTCTTTAAACCTACTACAACCTTCAGAAACCATAAAAGTGAGTAAAAATTTAAATAATATATTATTAAATTTAAAGACGGACTAAAAACTAAAATTTAAAAAACAAATAATATTTTTGGTATTAAAACTAAAAAAATATGTATTTTACAAGGACCGAAAAAACTAAAGAGAAGAACTAACATAAAAACTTTTTAAATTTTATTAGATTAATACCTTTTAATTATATTCATCTGGTTCATAGTGCGTGCACGCAGAAACCGTGAACCAGAAAAGAAAGTAAGGTGGACCACAAACACATAAATGAATGTCCTCGACGTTCATTATCACAGTTCACAGTTCATCACTTTCTCGAACGAATTAATGGCGACGCGAGTGGGAGTTAGCATAACCGCCGCAATGATCTCAGTTCAGTTCTTGGAGGTGGGATTGAACACTCTGGTGAAATCCGCCAATACCAATGGAATGAGCAACTATGTCTTCATTCTTTACTCCAACCTTCTCGCACTCTTCTTCCTTCTCCCGTCCACTTTCTTCTTTTACAGAAATGCCCCTCCTCCTCCTCCTATCCCCACCTCTGTCCTCTCTAGAATTTTACTCCTTAGTTGTCTCAGGTATATATTTGGACTTACGGAGTATATTAAATTGCTCTTTCGTGTTTCGACTAAGTACTAATTTCGTCTTTAACGTTTTCGATGCAGTACTACAGTGCAGACCCTGATGTACACCGGTATTGGATACAGTTCTCCTACTCTGGCCTCTGCCATGGTGGATCTTATCCCTGCTTTCACTTTCATTATTGCCATTTTCTCCAGGTTTCAATTCTCGCCACTAATCACAATTTTTGTGTTTTTTTTTTTTGTTGCTGTCATTTAAATCTTGTAACTTATCTTTGCTAATTGCTTGAGTTAAACGAAAATATAGTATTGAAACAATTGAAGTAGTTTTATTTGCATAGCTTAGTTCAGTTCAGTTCGGTGGCAGAGAAAAAAACTCGTTTGAACTAGACGGTTTAATTTATGTATTGAGCACACAAATAATGCTTAATAATTATTAGTGTAACGGGCTTATTAACCTACTCTTTTATTTATTAAATGTATATAAGAATAATAAAATGTGAAATTAGTTAAAATAGTATTCAAATATTATAAAGAACAAAATCCATTTTATGGATATTAAAAAAAAAACTATGCATTAAACTTCTCCCAATTCTTATTATAATTGTAAAAACTTAAAGATTTACTTAATTTTAGATTATTGTAGACTGCACTCGATCATCATGTCATATTTTTTTAAGTACTTGATGAGTGATGAGACCTCTAAACACACTCATGCCTTTACTTCTAAGCAACTACAACCACCATCGATCGATAACTTGTAAAATTGATTTGAGATTGTAGATGACTCTCTTGGTCAACTAATTTCATTATTTTATGATTGAATTCCCTGTTTATTTTTTCCTTAATATATACATATTTAATTTAATCATTACATGAGAAGAAATTAAAGAAAAGAAATTTGGACTTAATAATTAACATAACGATGTGGGCTTGCAAGCAGGATGGAAAATCTGAATATGAAACGACATAGCAGCTATGCAAAAATTATTGGGACAGTGGTTTCCATTGCAGGGGCATTAATCGTTACCTTATATAAAGGGATGCCAATAACATTAAGTGGTACTAGTGGTTCCTTGCCAAATAAAATTGGAACTAATTATCTCTCAGCAGAAGCAAACTCAAACTGGATTCTTGGTGGTTTTCTTCTTGCAACTGCTAGCTTTTGCCTTTCAATCTTGTTTGTTGTTCAGGTAACTAAGCAAGTTGCTATCATCTAATTATATTATCCTATTTAAATGGTGGACGTGAAAGTCAATGATGATGACTCGTCTGGTGCAATTTGCAATTATATAACACTAGCTCATGTTACTATTACTAATTGAAGAAGTTTTCGTGGAAAACAGAAATTCTTAAAGTCAGTAGTTTTTAGCAATTTTGACCAGCATTTAGCTAGTATAAAAACTAAATTATTTTCAACAAATAATTTTACTACTTCATGTGTGCAAACTATGTAGCAACAAATTATATTAACTTACGTGTACAAACTCAGATAAATATAGGTACAAACTATTAGGAGTGACAATGGATAGAGTAAGATAGGGTTTGGATCCAACAATAACTCTACCCGCAGGTTGAGAATATCTCCACTCTAACCGTACCCGTTTTTAATCCTCAGGTTACCAAAAAAATGCAACATTATTATATTGCAATCCCTACAAACTATATATTTCTTGTGTGCAAATTTTTGTAAATATAAATATAAATTATTGATAGTCAGGTGCTGATTCTAAACAATAATATTTATTGGCTATATAGGCATTACTGTATAGAAAATATACAAAATTTATGTTTTAAATATATTTATTATACATCTATTAGAGTAAAATATTTAGAAACTTTTACTAATAATAATCTTTGCCTTTATGACACATATTAGCTAAATTCTTTAGTTAAATCTAAATTATACGGGTTTAATTGTGATTTATTCACAACATGTAAATTTGTTTTTTCTAAATGTTGAACTAGTACATCATCACTAGATCAATGTATCTAAGTACAAATGATATATTATGTACTTGTGTTTAGATTTATTGATCTAATTAAGAATGCATTCAATTTTTTAGGATGGCAGATAGATAAAAACAAATTAATAAGATAAACCAAAGTTACATGGATGCTCAATCTTCAAGAATGTACATATGCAGTGTCTAAATTTTGCAATCTGTGAATTTTAGTCACTTTATCAAACTTTATGCCAATCCAACCATTAGATAATTATTTAGGCGTTTTATAAGTTTTAGGATGAACCAATGCACATGCACTAGATTCTGTATTATGTGTCGGGAGATTTCTCCCTTTTTCTTAAAGTATACAAAGATAGCTAGCTAATTGGCTGGACTAATTAAGAATATATGACAGAAATTTAAACGAAAAGTTAAAAACTATATATAAAAAATTAAAATTCGAGAATCTTACTAAACCACGCTTTGAATATTTGAAAACTAAAGAACAATAAAGTTCGCATTATATTATAGGATAAATAGAAAACTGCCCTTGTGAATGGCTGTGTTTGCAGTACTTTAGAATAAGTATTATTTTATTTGGCTTTAATTTTGCAGACATGGATTATCAAGGATTATCCTGAAGAATTTGTAGTAACAACGACAGCTTGCGGTTTTGTTGTAGTCCTCTCCGCCATAGTAGCCTTGTTTGCAGAGCATAATAAAAAAGCTTGGATACTTAAGCCTGATATGGAATTGGTATCCATATTTTATTCGGTAAGTACAAATTGAAAGCTATATCATTGAAAAAAAGTTTAGGGGGATATTTGTAAATACTTTTAAGAAACTATGTATATATATTAGATTATATAATGGTTGGTTTATAGGCAATTTTTGTGGTATCAATACGAAGCGTGGTGACAACATGGGCATGCCGTAAGAAAGGGCCAGTGTATGTAGCCATGTTCAATCCTTTAGCAATGGTCGTTGCTATTGCTATGGGTATAACATTTCTTGGTGACACTCTTTATCTTGGAAGGTATATACTCTCTCTCTTAATTTTTAGTTACGACTATATATATATAAATCATCTTGAACAGTGAATTTATTACTTAATTAATTAATTACTTCTATATATTTTGTGCAGCGTGATTGGTGCTGTTGCAATAGCTATAGGATTCTATTCTGTGATGTGGGCAATGGCTCAAGAGGAAAATATGGTAGTAAAAAACAATGAATTTGTTCCATCTTCAACAGCACCTCTGTTGCCCAAAAAGAACACGGATTGTACATAAATATTCTTCAATTTATATTTGTAATAATTCTCACACGTTTTTTTCTATATATATTAGGAATACTGTTTTCTATAAGATCATTTGTGAATAAGCATATATTTCTTTATTATTAATTGCATCGTGAAATTTATATTAGATGAGTTTTATATCTCATTTACTCGTAAAAGAATGTATGATATACAGATATAGAAACGATATTACAGTGATACTAGACTTTTATCCGAAATTACGTTACGGGAATATAAATCTTTTAAAATTATATCAATTTTATTCTGATATTATAAATTATAGGACAAAAGATTTTATAGAATCAAACTACTTTTACAAAAAGATCGTAGGGGACAAAAGTTTCCGTCGGCTAAGAAAATTAGGATTTCTGTAGATAAAAAATTAAATTATAAGATTTTTAGTTATTATTTTTATTTGAAAGAATTTGATTTATTACTAACAATTAATTTTAATATTCGTTATCTAAAATTTGAAACGATTTAATTTGTATACTTTGACTTAGGTGTTAAGTTTGTTATACAAATACAAATAATTAATTTTTATGCTTGTTATTTAAAAATAATATTTTTTCTCTATGTATATAAAAATATAATTAGCTATTAGCATAAAAAAATTATATTGATATTTATAAAATTAACTTAAAATTAATTTTTTTAAATAATTGAATCTTGATTTAACTTTTAATCATAATATTAATATTCTCTCTAAATTATATTTAATAAATATTTGAAAGAAGAGAAATGAAAATATTTTTTAGAAAAATAAGTAATAAAATTTAAAACTAAATGAGAAAAAACTAAAAAAATATTTATATAACAATAATATTTTTTATTTGAATTATATTATTTTTTAATTTTATTTTTTATAGAACAAAAAGATAGAAAAAATAGAGAATGAGAGAAAAGAGAGAGAAAGATAAAGATGAAGACTGAGAGAGGGAGTTTGTTAATTTTAAAAGAAAAAATTTTATTTTAATTATAATAAAATATATCGGGTGACATATTTTGATTTGTCAAATTATTAATATAAAATATAAATTATATATAGAGTGGGAAGAGTAGAGAGAAATAGAAAAAAAAGAGAGAGATAGATGAGAAATTTAGGAAGAGAGTTTATTAATTTTAGGGAAAAATATTTTCTCTCAATTTTAATAAGAGAATGTTATGTGACGCATTTGATTATTAAATTAGATAATAATATATAAATATATAATAAATTATATATAAAGTGAGAATGGTAGAGAGAAATAGAAAGAAGAGAGAGATAGATGAGATAATTTAGGAATGGAGTTTATTAATTTTGGAAGGAAATATTATTTCTCAAGTTTAATAAGAGTGTCATGTGACACATTTTGTTATTAAATTAGATAATAATATATAATATAATATAATATAATATAATATAATATAATATACAAAATAGCTATATTTTAATTTCAATTTCAATATTTCAATTTTAATTTTAATACAATTAAAAAATTTTATGTTGCACATTTTGACTGTCAAATTTATAATTAGTCATTGATATTGATAATAATATATAAAAGAGATAAAGTGGTTGAAGAAATGAGAGGAATAGATAAAGGGAGAGGGAGGAGGGGAAAACTCTTTAATTTTGGAGGAAAAAATTTGATTTTAATTACAATGAGAAAATGACATGTAGCACATTTTTAGGGGTGTCCGCGGATCGGATCGGATCGGATATGGCCAAAAATTCGATCCGATCCGCATTAAAATCATCGAATCGAATCGGATCCAATATCTGCAGCTTTTAAGGTTGGATCCGATCCGATCCAATCCGCACATTTGTGGATCGGATCGGATCGGATATCGGATATATCCGCAAAACACAAAAATATTTTTAAAGGCTTATTTTTATTAAAAAAATATCAATAAAATTCATTTTTTCTATTCTTTTAAATATGTTTACTCTTAAAATAATATTAAACATACTTTTCTTAAATAATAAATTAAAATAATATAACATATATGATAATTATTAATTGAAATAAAACATAAAAAGAATATTTATTTATTTATTTCTTTAATTTTGCGGATAGACGGATATGCGGATACCAACACAAAATCCGCAATCCGATCCGATTAGTGTGCGGATCCGATCCGAAAGTCTTGCGGATCGGATCCATATCCGCAATTTTCGGATCGGATTCGGATAAACACCGCGGATATGCGGATCGGATCCGATCCATAGACACCCCTACACATTTTTGTTGTAAAATTAGTAGGGGGAAGAAAGAACTCTTTAATTTTGAAGAGAAAGATTTGATTTTAATTGTAATATAACGAGGGAGTGACATATGGCACATTTTGGTTGTAAAATTAGTACGGAGAAATGTAGAACTCTTTAATTTTAACGGGAAATATTTGATTTCAATTACAATGAAAAAGTGACATGTGACACATTTTGATTGTAAAATTAGTAATATACTAATATATAATAGATTTTTCCCAAAAGTTTAAGCCGATAGAAGATGTCCATGAATGATTATATTTTTAACACATTTTTAATGATTAAACTTTAGATTTTAAATCATAAAAACGTTATTACTATGTCATATCAATATCTTTGTCATCATCATTATTATCATAAAATAATTTTTTTGGTACAAAATTTAATAAAAAAATTTTTATTTTAATCTAGAAGCAAACACAATTTTACAATAAGAATATATATATAATTATTATTAAAATAATTATAAAATATACTCCATTTTAAAAAAAAAATAATTAGATATTGGTCTCTCTAACTTTTGTTTTTTACACTTTTTTTCTTTTTTCCTTTTAATTTCAGATTCAGATAAGAGAAGTATGTCTGTTAAGGTTTTTCATCCAATTTCAATCATCGCCATTCTCTCATCCTCTTCCTCTATTGTATCTCTCATTCGCCAATCCTCACCGCCGCAACATGCCTCAGATAACGCCGCAACCTGCTTTCGTCGCTGCGCAACCTGCTTTCGCCGCCGCCGTTTAAGACGCTGCCTCAATGCTTAGAGGTTAGTTAGTCATTATGCCTTTTCAATTTATGGATGCCTTTTCTCTTCCTCTCCCTCTGTCGTCTCTCTCGTCCGCCCATCTTCGCAGCACAACTGTATTAGCTAAAAATGGATGTGCATGTTGGTTTTGATATGTTCTGTCCTTGTCTTGTTGATTGCATGAATTGTGGGAAGTGAGGGACCTACATTTAGAGTTTTTTCCGCCCCTTCACTCTCTTGGATTTGATTTGCAATGATTTTGTAGGAACCGAAGTGCCACAAATCTGTATGGTTATGCTGCGGAGGAAGCTCTTGGGCAAGATGGGATTGAGCTGATTGTTGACTCAGGGATTTCGCCTTGGCTGATGATACTGTAGGGATAGAGTTCCTCTCCGCCGTTGAATCCAATGCGCCACAGTTTCGCGTTGCCTTCTGACACCGTAAGCTCGAAAAAAGATTAAGAATTATGTGATTTGTGGTGTTAGAGGTTCTGCTTCAAACGAAATCTAGCTCCTTTTGATGTTGAATTTCAGTATTCTTAATTGTTGTTCTTTTTAACTGTGACTGTGAATGAACTATATACTTTGCATTATTCACTATCACTCTGTAAATTCTGATTCTGAGACAATTTTTGACTTTGTACAATATATCTTAGATTCTTAGTTGACTTGGGCGTGCTTTGTGTTAATCTTTCCCTAATTAATGTGCAGTGCAATGGTTATGTGGTGTGGTTATGTGCAAAGAACAAAATTGTGTATTTTAAATGGGAAATACAATTGATGTGAATCTTTATGTCAATAATTAAAATTGTTCATCCATTCAGAGGCTCTAATCTGTGGTGGTTTAAGTTGTGGAGGTCCTACTCTTTTCATGCTGCATTTTCTGAATGCTATTTGAAAATGTTTTGCAAAATGCGAAATAGAGAAGAAAATGAGAAAAGGGCACTACAGAATTAAGCATATATTCTGAGTTGTTTGCTCATGCTCATGTCTTTTCAAGGTGATTGTTGTGGTCAGAAAATTCTGTTTTTGTTAGTGATTTTCTTAGTCTAAAGACTTAAGAGAGATTTGCTGTCATGGACAAATGAATTCCTTGGTTGTACTAACATTCATATGATCGGTCCTCTTCAACCCTTTGGTGGCTATTGCAAATGCTGCTTAGTTTTAGAATTTGTACTTAATTAGAGTGTGTTTGGAAATTTTAATGAGATGGAATTGAATTGAATTCTAGAAAGAATTGATATGCAATTCAATTCTCACCCACTTCTTAAATTTGGAATAAAAAGAATTAAATGGAAAAGGAATGGTTAAAATATATGTAATGTTACCTCGTACAGAGGGAAGGGAGAAAAGAAAAGAGAAATGGAAATATTTGAAAAATCAAATTATGTTAGGATTAGTTTAGATATTTTAACTTTAAATTCAAATTTCATTAGGTTGGATTTGTGATTTATCTTGGGCTTGAAGATGAGAATTAAAATTCTCAAAAGAGTTTGAATTCATGTAATTTTTATGTTTTAAAAACAAGAAAAAGAATTTATTTCTCAAGAAAATTCTAATTTTATGCTTTCTAAACACATTTTTAATCTTTATCCTTACTTACACCAAAAAAAATTCTTTATCCTTATTTCATCCCGTATTAACAAGTTCCTTCATAAACAATTATTAGAATATCAATCCAATTTCCAATCAAATTCAACGAAAATATCATTAGCCTTAACAATTCTGTAAGAAAAAACTTGGGGCACCGTAATTATGATAAATTGATTAAATTCCTTTCCTAAGAGTTTAATTCACGATTGTATTGAAGTGGCAATCCACTATCTAAACAAGTGTAACTCAATTATGATAATAACACCGTTGCCTCATTCCCCAACCGACGGTAAATCATACATACATATACAAAGTATGTCAAAATTTCGTATGTTTTGGTCGAAAGCTCCCCTACAGTTGCTAAGGTTTGGAAATCATTTTCAGCAACATGGTAATGGCATTCAATTTCAATAGTTTGAAACGGGGAAATGTCTTGGTGAAAGCTTATAAAAGCAAGAGAACCAATAGCGCGCATAAAGAATAAATCCGTTTTTAAACATGAAATTATGCCTAGTGGATTTCCATCTCATATCATACTGTAATAGTCATCTTCATCACTCATCCCCATGAAACACAATATGGCTAATACAAACACGAAGAAAGATAAACGCTCCATTGCAAAGGGTCCCCAACCAATAACACCAGAATGCTTTAGAATACTTGGAATGGCAATGCTTCCAATAGTTGATGATGGTTATCAGTAGCTAAGAGAAGGGATGGGGTTGAATTTTAGCCCCCTTTTTTTTGCTTGTAGCACTTGCTAGCCTTTGAAATGACTTATGGAGACTTTTTACTTTTTGTCTCGTACCTAGCCATGAGACTTTTTCTTTTTATCTCGTAACCAGGCAAGAGATATTTTCTAGTTTTATCTCCTATGCAGCAGAAACAGAAATGGAGTAGAAGAGAGAGAGAAAATCACACCACGAAGTATCCTGGTTCAGTTGCCAAGTGCAATGCAGCATACATCCAGTATCCACCACAACAATGATGGAATTTCACTATAATAATCATGATTACATACACCAATTCTCCCTAGGAACTATCCTTCCTATCCGGGATAAGTCCAGAATCTAATCCCTAATCCTGAACTTGACTTGGTCACCTACCAAGCTTTCAATTGCTAAGTGGTAACCCAACTTGCAAGGAAATTTTCACAGAATCATGAAACACAACACAGATGTACAAAGGATCTCTAAGGACATCTATGGCTTTTTCCTTTAATTTTGTATACTCTATCTTTTTCTGCTCTATGTCTTTTTCATACAAACCTCACTATTTGCCTTTTTTTCATGAGACTCAAGACAGACAAAACAAAACATAAAATTACAAAACAGAAAATATTGAAGGAGAAGAACGTCTATTAGCTGGGGTAGCTATAGGAACACTGTGCTTTCACTATTTTCCTTGCTTCAAGTCCTAGCTGTTCTCCCTTATTTATAGAAGGGGAAGCCTCCAAGGTTGAAACTCTTGAACCGAGCTAATCTTCTTCTTCTTCAAGCAAAAACTGGTTCGGCCAGAGAGAGAGGAGAGGAAACCGTATGTTAAACCCAACATGCAATTACCTCTGCATCTTCCCTTGTCACCAATCTTCATGAATCCGGGCCTTCTATCTTGACTTGCACTCCAAGAAGGATTCCTAGCCCTTGATGAGTTCTTGATGATGACAGCTCCATCTGCTCTAACTTCTGCTTCTTCCTCCACGTAGCTACAGTAGCTACCTCTTGTGGTGGTTGATCAATAGTAGAGACAAGCCATGCTTCCAAGGATCTTCTTCCTCTGACCAAAGTGGATCTCTTCCATTTTCGGGTATGGAAGGCTTGAGATTACTTCACCACATCTTACCTTTTGTGGTAAAGATCTCAGCCACACCATACTTCAGATTTTCTTTTTCTTGATGCCATCATCACAATGGTCTTGATACTAGCTTCTTCTTCTTTTTTTTTGATAACTTGCCTTAGCTTCCATTTTTTATGGATGTGACCGAGAGTTTGAGAGAGAAGATAGAGAGTAGAAAGAAAAGCATTCAATGGATTTGAACAAAGAAATCAAAATGAATTAATTCCTACTTTCCTTTTACTTAGTAGCGTGTAGTATTAATGATGCCATCAAATCAATTGCATTTTCTCTCTCATATTTCCAATGTCTGCATTAACTCCACTTAACAAAAATTTGAATTCCACAAAATGAAAGATGTGGTATCCGTGGAAGCATGCAACCTTTTTTTTTTTCAATTTTGGACCAAGCTTTGTTGGTCTTACTTCAAGGAAACAATTGGGTTGGCTTAAAGATTTTTAGGCCCAATAATGCATAACAATAATTCAGCCAGTGTATTAAACATTTTTGCATAAGGCTGAATTTTATGTTTCCATTGGGCTTGCTATTTTTCAGCCCAAAGCATATTCTACAAGTAACAGAATTATTAATTAGCAAATATGTATTAAAATTCAAATTAATAATTTTGTAATTAATTATATTAATAATGTTTGATCATCATCAATTTAATTTGGAGTTTTCCAAACTCATCAATCTCCTCCTTGATGACAAACATTATTAAAAAATTGAAATGAAAAGAAATTAGAGATTAGAGTACTCCCTTTGAAGATTAGAATTCCTCTCCCTTTCCAAATGTTACATAGATCCCTTTTAATACATACCATTTTATCAAGAGAAGCTTTACCTGTAACTTTTAGAATCAAGCTTAAAGCCATAATGTATTCAATATATGAAATATTTGAAATGTTGAACAGCTTGATTTATGAGCAGAAGTAGAGTGATAAACAAAACTAATTTGTTATCATATAAATGATTTTCTGCTCAATACAAACATAAAAATTCTGAGTACTGAGTACATTTCAATTAAAAACTCATCAATTGATAATCCCAAAAAATTTTGCTACCTAATCATTTGATCAAAAGGAAAATTTTTCAGCAATCAGAGCAAAAACATAATCATTCAACATTGCAGAAAATTGTCAATCCAACAGAGCATTCATTCAACATATCAGACCACAATGGAATTATCAAAACATAAATAAGTTCCAAAAAGAAAACATATCAACTTATTAGATCATTAATCATAATTCAGATCATTAATCATAAAGCATGACCATTGGAATATAGAATGTATGCACAGGGGTGATCATGAATCAAAATGATTTCAGCCCCTGTTATTTTTCAAATTTTCAGCTCTTCCTCCCCCTTTTGTCATCAATGGGAAACCTGTAAAAATCGAAGACAATGGTATGCAAACAAATATAACTAGAACCAGAATATTCAAGAGTTTAACAAAATAACAGTGGTCCAGAATATCTAACAGCATACAAAATACCAAAACATAACTAGAGTTCAATAAGTGACAAATAGATCAATTATCAGACAGGTTATACTCAGAGCCAGATACATCATCCTCATTTGCAGCCCCCGTTTCTTGTTCAAGATTCTGAATCATCAGATTCACTCTTTCTTTGCATTTGGTCCAGGCTTTTTCATTCTCATATGCTTGCTTTCGAGCAGCTTTGTAGGATTGTACCATCATTTTTGACATATTAGAGAATTCAGTGAGAACCTCTTTGATGGATTCTGCAACCTTGGCTAGCTCGTTAGGACGACTCTCAAGATCACTTTCAGATGGTTCAGACGGCATGGAGCATTTTCCTTTGGTACCTTTTACGGAACCAGTAGCGCCTCCTCCTTTGATCATGGAAACTTTATTTTCTACATCCTCATTAGTTAAATCAACATTAAAATATTCAAAGATGCATGTAAGAAAGATTCCATAAGGAAGATTAGCCTTTTTGTCACTTCTAACACATTTCCACATGTGTCTCACCATTAAATATGCAAAAGAGATAGGAGAAGAAGTGATAATAGCAAAAAGCACTAAAGTATCAGAAACGGTTACTCTGTGATATGAGCTACTTTGAGGCATCAGAATATGGTTGATGATTCGGTGCAGCAGTGCTCTTTCAGGAGCAAGAGCCTTGTGGGTCAGAACTGTGCCATCCAGACCGGAGAAGTTCTCACATATTTGGTTCATAGCTATCTGATAAGTAACCCCAACCTACGAATCCCATTTTCCCGTCATATAAGCAGCTGCTCCTTCATCGACATATCCCAAGGTAGCACTGATTGTTTCTCTGTTCAGGGACATGTGAACCCGCTTGACATATAAATGAATAGCGCCATCAACAAACCTCATGTTCGCTTAGAACTCACGAACTAGGGCAGGATACACAGGTTTCTGAATGCTGAACAGGGGAGTCCATTTCAGATTTTCAAAGAGTGTAACAAAGTTGATTCCTTTTGTAGCAAGTGATTCCAAGTTCACTAAGTGGGTCGCACATAAGTAACGCTTCTTCATGACTTCATTATGGAACTCATATGAAGCACATGAGTTAAATCTTCCTAGATCAAAGTGTGAGTGACCTTTGTTGTACTTATCTTTGAAATCAAGTGATTCCAAATTCGGTGGTTTCCTGGTGTTACGAAGAATGTAAACTTTTGCATGCTGTGCACTGCGCCCACCAGCCTGAGGAGTAGCTTTCTTTGGTGGTGAATGAGGTAGAGAAGTTTGGGACTCATCTTCTTCGTCGAACACTGGTTCCTTTTCCTTTCCTTTCTTTCGAGATGACTGTCTTGGCTGAATAACTTTCTTTTTCATAGATTCCGTTGAGTAGGAGGATGGTGATGAGGAGGACGTAGAGTGGATGTGAATATGAGTATGTGTTTGAGGGGTAGGAGAAAATAGAGGATTTTTGGAGAAAGGGGTTCGATTACTTTTTTTTGGAGCAACCTTCTTTTTCATGTTATGAAAATGGAGAAGGGAGAGGGAAGATGAAAGAGTGACCGAATAGATTGGGGAGAGGTGGGAGGTTATGAGAGCATTTAATGCTGATTGAAGAGAGAGGGTAATGGGGGTAATGGACCATTAAGTGGCGCGGTTATTAATCAAAGAAAGATTTTAAAATTAAAACTGAAGGGTTAGCTCCTAGAATCAAGGGATGAGGGAGAAAAAGATTTTGATTTGGCAACAACTCTTTCCTAAAAGATTTGATATGACAACTTCCTAAAGGTGTGATTAAAAAATGAGGATCAAAAGGAAACAGGCCAAGGTTATGGATGGTCAATAGAAGATTTGTTTGGGCCCATGATCACTAAAAACAGAATGAATCTCCCCCTGTATCAATGCCAGTTTGTCACGTCTTCCAATTTGTCTCCTCCCTACCTACGAGACAAAATCACACAGAATCAGAAGATTCACAAATTATCAACAGATTTTAATTCTAACATTCCCAAACTGTTTCTCAAAGTATAGAATCTGTCTTCACACAAGGGTTTAGTAAAAATGTCTGCAAGTTGTTCTTCGGATTTTACAAATTGAATATCAGTAGTTTTCTTTTGCACATGTTCTCTAATAAAGTGATATCTCACTTCAATGTGTTTGGTTCTAGAGTGCAAAACAGGATTTTTGAAAATGTTTATTGCACTCATGTTGTCACAAAATAAGGGTATGCTATTGATTTTTAATTTGTAATCTTCCAACTGAGTTTTTAACCAAATTAATTATGAACAACAAGCAGAGGCAGAAATATATTCAGCTTCGGCTATGGATAGAGCAACTGTGGCTTGTTTCTTTCTTGACCACATGTTAAGTGAGCTTCCAAGGAAGCAACACATTCCGGAGGTGCTCTTTCTATCCACCCGATCTCCCGCATAATCTGCATCACAAAACCCTACTGCACCAAAATTATTAGGTCTAGGATATCACAAACTATAATCACAAGTTCCCTTAATGTATCTTGTGATTCTTTTTACGGCTGAAAGATGGGATTATTTAGGGTGAGATTGAAATCTTGAGCACATGCCCACAATTTGTACAATGCCGGTCTAGAGGAGGTAAGATACATGAGTGAACCTATCATTCCTCTATACTGAATTTCATCCACATCTCGGCCATCATCATCTTTATCAAGCTTAGTGTTTGGATGCATTGGTGTTCCTATTTGTTTGGAATTTTCTAGGCCAAATTTCTTGATTAACTCTTTCGCATATTTTCCTTAGTGAATGAAAATGCCACTAGGAGTTTGCTTAATTTGGAGATCAAGAAAGAATGTTAGTTCTCCCATTAAACTTATTTCAAACTCACTAGTCCTGTGTTTTCCAAACTCTTCACACAAGGATTCATTGGTCGATCCAAACACTATGTCATCCACATAAACTTGAACAAGAAGAATATCATCATTTGATACTTTTATAAATAAAGTTGTATCGGTGGTTCCCCTTTGAAATTGATTTTCCAACAAGAAAGCACTAAGCCTTTCATACCAAGCTCTTGGAGCTTGCCTTAGGCCATAAAGAGCCTTGGAAAGTTTAAAAACATGATTTGAAAATTCCTTTCTTTCAAAACCGGGGGATTGAGCCACAAATACTTCTCTATCTATAAACCCATTAAGGAAAGCACATTTGACATCCATTTGAAACATTTTAAACCCCTTGTGGGCAGCATAGCCAAGAAGCAACCTAATTGCTTCCATTCTTGCTACCGGGGTAAAATACTCATCAAAATCTATACTCTCTTCTTGATCGTAACCTTGGGCCACTAGTCTAGCCTTGTTACGAACAACACTTCCATCCTCACCCAATTTATTTTTAAAAATCCACTTAGTACCCATTACCTTTTTACCATTTGGATTAGGTACAAGTGTCCAAACCTCATTCTTTTCAGATTAAGCAAGCTCCTCTTCCATGGCTTTGACCTAAAAGTGGTCTTCAAGTGCTTGCTTCACATTGTGAGGCTCCATTTGGGATAAGAAAGCCACATTGCTTGGCTCGGCTTGCTTTTTGGATGAGGATCTTGTGGTTACTCCTTGGGAAGAGTCACCTATGATAAAATCATGAGGATAACCCCTCATAGACTTTCACTCTCTTGGTTTTTGGGGTAAGGTTGAGCTTTGATGAGCTTCAGTAGATTGTTCTGTTCCAGATTCTCTTACTGGCTCAAGAGACAAAACAGAAATGTCTCCTTCATCCTGATGAGATAAATTTGGGCGGACAGATTCTTCAATAGGGCAGATTTGGGATTTTCTTCACTTGCTTCCTTGTTGACAACATCTTCACAATCTGTATCATCTTCAATCACAGCACTGGGAATTGAATTAGTATCACAAAAAGAAACGTGTATGGATTCCTCTATGATTCTATGTTCTTTGAGGTAAATTCTATAAGCCTTGCTAGTGGTGGAGTATCCAACAAACATCCTTTCATAGGATTTTGGATCAAATCTACCAAGATTTTCTTTATTGTTAAGTACAAAGCATTTACATCCAAAAACATGGAAATACTTAAGATTAGGAGGGGTTCCTTTCCATAGCTCATAAGGGGTTTTCTTTAACCCTTTTCTAATAATAGTCCTATTCAAAATATAACAAGCTGTCTTTACAATTTCAGCCCATAGAAATTTTGGAACCTCATTTTCACATAGCATAGCCCTAGTCATTTCTTGAAGGTTTTTATTCCTTCTCTCAACCACCCCATTTTGTTGAGGGGTTCCAGGGCATGAAAAGTTATGAGCAATTACAAAATCATCACAGAATTTTTTAAAAATCTTGATTTTCAAATTCTTTTCCGTGATCACTTCTTAAGCGGGCTATTTTTAAATCTTTTTCATTTTGAATTCTTTTGCAAAGGGTTGAAAAGGCATTGAAAGCATCATTCTTATGAGCAAGAAAAAGTACCCATCCAAATCTAGAGTAATCATCCACCACCACCAAACCATAGTGTTTACCTCCCAAACTTTGAGTTCTTGTTGGACCAAAAAGATCAACGTGTAATATTTCTAATGGCCTCTTGGTTGAAATTCCATCTTTTGGTTTAAAAGAGGATTTTGTTTGCCTAATTGGCAAGCATCACAAGTAATATCCTTATCAAATTTAATATTTGGAATTCCTCTAACCAAGTTTTTCTTAACTAGCTTAGAAATTTGGTACATGATAGCATGACCCAATTTCTTATTCCAAAGCCATTTTTCAGATTCAAGAGAGGTAAAACATGTTACTTTTTGATCTTTTAAATCCTCAAGAGTCAAACCATACACATTATTGCACCTTTTAGCTTCAAATAAAATATCCCCAAATTTTTCACAAATAACTAAGCACACCAATTTTCTAAAAATAACTTCATATCCAAGATCACATAATTGGCTCACACTTAGTAAATTGTGTTTCAAACCATCAACAAGAAGAACATCATTTATAAAAGATGAGAAGCTTTTACCAACTTTTCCAATGGCCACTATTTTTCCTTTACCATCATCACCGAAAGTGACAAACCCTCCATCATACTCATCAAGCTTAATGAAGAAGGTTGCCTTTCCGGTCATATGCCTAGAGCATCCGCTGTCCATGTACCACATATTGTCCTTCCGCTTGGATGCTAGGCACACCTACAAAATGAGCTCAAGTGACCTTAGGTATCTAATCTTCTTGGATCCTTTCACGTTAAACCATCTTTTTTATCCCAAACCATTGTAGTCAAAAACAATTTTACAAACTTTGTTACCAATCATTCTTTCACCAAAGAAATATTGAATGGGAAAGTGGCCATTCCGGTTGCATAATCTACAAAATCTTTGAGTTGCTGTTTTGCTAAAGCTTGTTGGGTTTTGAAATATTGTATCATTAGAAGATGAGACCATGTTAACAAAAGAAGATTTCTCAACAGATTTTAAAGTTTTATGGAAACCCAAACCAACTTTATCATAAATAGGTTTTTGACTAGCCAAGATTTGATTTAAATTTTCAGAACTTTGAGTAAACTTGGCTAAGTCTTCTTTGAGCCTTTTGACCTCTTTAAGCAAATCTTTATTTTCTTTAAAACAATTTAGATATGCAACCACAAAATGATGCCTTTTACAACTTTTAAGTTGAGCTTTTAACTGCTTGTTTTCTTCAACAAGTTCAACAGTAGTTTCAGCCTCCCTTAATTTATCTTTGAGAAAACCATTTTCAGCTTTAAGAATAGTGATTTGTGATTCAAGATCTTGGTTATCAAGTAAGAAGCATCTAATTTTTTCAGAAAGATGATCAATCATGAGATGGAGGTCTTCAGTGTCACGGTTATGAAATACTACCTGTTCAACGTGATCTGCCATAAGGCACGGTTGAGACTTGGTGTCTGATTTTTCATCATCTTCAGAGTCATTTTCCAAGTCCTCCCAAGAAGCCATCAGTCCTTTCTTCTTTCCTTTCTTCGGCCTCTCCTCCTTCTTCAACTTAGAGCAATCAGATTTGAAATGCCCAGTCTCTTTGCAGTTGTAGCATATCTGATGAGCGGATAATTTATACGCTTTTTGACATTATTTTTAGGTAGTTTTTAGTAGGATATAGTTACTTTTAGGGATGTTTTCACTAGTTTTTATGGTAAATTACATTTCTGGAATTTACTATGAGTTTGTGTGTTTTTCTGTGATTTCAGGTATTTTCTGGTTGAAATTGAGGGACCTGAGCAAGACTTTGATAAAAGCCTGACAAAGGACTGCTTATGCTGTTGGATTCTGACCTCCCTGCACTCAAAATAGATTTCTAGAGCTACAGAACTCCAAATGGCGCGCTCTCAACGGCGTTGGAAAGTAGATATCCAGAGCTTTCCAGCAATATATAATAGTCTATACTTTATTCGTGATTAAATGACGTAAACTGGTGCTCAACACCAGTTCCATGCTGCATTCTGGAGTCAAACGCCAGAAATACATCACGAACCAGAGTTGAACGCCAAAAACACGTTACAACTTGGCGTTCAACTCCAAAAGAAGCCTCTGCACGTGTAAAGCTCAAGCTCAGCCCACGCACACACCAAGTGGGCCCCAGAAGTGGATTTCTGCATCAATTACTTACTTCTGTAAACCCTAGTAGCTAGTCTAGTATAAATAGGACATTTTACTATTGTACTAGGTGTCTCTGACCATTCGGTCTTTTTGACCACGTTACATCTTTGGTCTCAGTTTTATTCTATTATTCATCTTAGGAGGCTATTGATCACGTTTATGGGGGCTGGCCATTCGGCCATGCCTGAACCTTCATCACTTATGTATTTTCAACGGTGGAGTTTCTACACACCATAGATTAAGGGTGTGGAGCTCTGCTGTACCTCAAGTTTTAATGCAATTACTACTATCTTTTATTCAAATTCAATCTTATTTCTGTTCTAAGATACTACTCGTACTTCAACCTGATGGATGTGATGATCCGTGACTCTCATCATCATCCGTCCCTATGAACGCGTGCCTGACAACCACTTCCGTTCTACAAGCGAAAGCTAGAGTGTGTATCTCTTGGATTCCAAATGCACGACGCATGGTTGCCCTCGCCTGACAACCGAGCCTTCCATTCCGTGAGATCAGAGTCTTCGTGGTATAACCTAGAATTGATGGCGGCATTCATGAGAATCCGGAAAGTCTAAACCTTGTCTGTGGTATTCCGAGTAGGATTCCGGGATTGAATGACTGTGATGAGCTTCAAACTCGTGATTGTTGAGCGTGATGACAAACGCAAAAGAATCAATGGATTCTATTCCGACATGATCGAGAACCAACAGATGATTAGCCGTGCCGTGACAGAGCATTTGGACCTTTTTCACTGAGAGGATGGGATGTAGCCATTGACAACGTTGATGCCCTACATACAACTTGCCATGGAAAGGAGTAAGAAGGATTGGATGAAGGCAGTAGGAAAGCAGAGATTCAGAAGGAGCACAGCATCTTCATACGCCTATCTGAAATTCCCATCGATGATCTACATAAGTATTTCTATCTTTATTTTTAGTTTATTTATTATTATTATTCGAAAACTCCATAACCATTTATTATCCGCCTGACTGAGATTTACAAGATGACCATAGCTTGTTTCATACCAACAATCTCCGTGGGATCGACCCTTACTCACGTAAGGTTTATTACTTGGACGACCCAGTGCACTTGCTGGTTAGTTGTGCGAAGTTGTGAAGAAAGTGCTGAGTTATAAACGCACATACCAAGTTGAATGCCATTATTAGAGATCACAATTTCGTGCACCAAGTTTTTGGCGCCGTTGCCGGGGATTGTTCGAGTTTGGACAACTGACGGTTCATCTTGTTGCTCAGATTAGGTAATTTTCTTTTTGTTTTATTTTCAAAAAAAAGTTTCAAAAAAATTTATCCCTATTTTCGAAAAAAATTATTTTAATTAAAAATAAATTATTCTATGGCTTCAGAATTTTTAAGAATGGATTCTAGACTTTCATGAAGCATGTTGAATTCTAGCTAGCTATAAAGCCATATCCCAATCCTTTTGGAATGAGACTTCAACTAATCACCTCAATGCATGTAATGTCATCCTAAAGCTGGTTGGCTATTAAGCCATGTCCAACCCTTGGATTGGAGCTTTAGGCTAACATTGAAAGATTCCTGAAATTCTTCTTAAAAATTTTTGAATTTCTTATTTTCTTTTTCCTATATGTTTTTCGAAAAAAAATTCAAAAAAAATAATAATAAAATCATAAAAATAAAAAATATTTTTGTGTTTCTTGTTTGAGTCTTGTGTCATGTTTTAAGTTTGGTGTCAATTGCATATTCATATTGTTCTTGCATTTTTCGAAAAATTCATGCATTCATAGTGTTTTGATCTTGATAATTTCTTGTTTTGTGTTCTTTGTTGTTTTTCATATGCATTTGTGCATTCATAGTATTTAAGCATTGCAAATTTCTAAGTTTGGTGTCTTGCATGTTTTCTTTGCATCAAAAATTTTTCAAAAATATGTTCTTGATGTTCATCATGATCTTCAAAGTGTTCTTGGTGTTCATCTTGACATTCATAGTATTCTTGCATGCATCATGTGTTTTGATTCATAATTTTCATGTTGTGAGTCATTTTTTATGTTTTTCTCTCTCAAAATTTAAAAAAATATATTTTCCTTTTTTCTCTCAAAATTTCAAAAATTTGGGTTGACTTAATCAAAAAAATTTTAAAATTAGTTGTTTCTTGTAAGTCAAGTCAAATTTTCAATTTTTAAAAATCTTATCTTTTCAAAACTTTTTTCAAAAATTAAATCTTTTTCATTTTTCTTATTAATTTACGAAAATCCTTTAAAATATTTTTCAAAAATCTTTTTCTTAGTTTTATCTTTATTTTCGAAAATTATGCTAACAATTAATATGATTGATTCAAAAATTTGAAGTTTGTTACTTTCTTGTTAGAAAAGGTTCAATTTTTAAATTCTAGAATCTTATCTTTTAGTTTCTTGTTAGTAAAGTAATCAATTTTAATTTTAAATCATATCTTTTTATCTTATCTTTTTCAAAATTTCATCTTTTTCAAAAAAAATTTTATTTTAAAATATCTTTTCTAACTTCTTATCTTCTTATCTTTTCAAAGTTAATTTTCAAATCTTTTTCAACTAACTATTTGACTTTTTGTTTGTTTCTTATCTTTTTCAAAACCACCTAACTACTCTTCCCTCTCTAATTTTCGAAAATATCTCCCTCTTTTTCAAAAATTCTTTTTAATTAATTAATTGTTTTAAATTTTAATTTTAATTTTATTTCGTATCTTAATTTTCGAAAATTATTAACTCCTTTTCAAAATTATTTTCAAAAACTTCTGTCTCTCATCTTATTCTATTTATTTATTCATTTACTAACACTTCTCTTCATCTCAAAATCTCTGCCCCCTATCCTCACCCTTGTATTTGGATTCTCCTTTCTTTATTCCTTTCTTCTTCTACTAACATAAAGGATTCTCTATACTGTGACATAGAGGATTTCTCTTCCTTTTCTGTTCTCTTCTTTCTCATATGATCAGGAACAAGGAAAAAGGCATTCTTTTTGAAGCTGATCCAGAACCTGAAAGGACTCTGAAGAGGAAACTAAGAGAAGCTAAATTACAACAATCCAGAGACAACCTTGCTGAAATTTTCAAACAAGAAAAGGAGATGGCAGCCGAACCCAACAAAAATAATGCAAGAAGGATGCTTGGTGATTATACTGCACCTACGTCCAAGTTTGATGGAAGAAGCATCTCAATTCTTGTCATTGGAGCAAACAATTTTGAGCTGAAACCTCAATTAGTTGCTCTAATGCAACAGAATTGCAAGTTTCATGGACTTCCATCAGAAGATCCCTACTAGTTCTTGACTGAGTTCTTGCAGATCTGTGAGACTGTTAAGACTAATGGAGTAGATCCTGAAGTCTACAGGCTCATGCTTTTTCCTTTTGCTGTAAGAGACAGAGCTAGAACATAGTTGGACTCTCAACCTAAAGATAGCCTGGACTCTTGGGATAAGCTGGTCACGGCCTTCTTGGCTAAGTTCTTTCCTCCTCAAAAGATGAGCAAGCTTAGAGTGGATGTTCAGACCTTCAAACAAAAAGATGGTGAATCCCTCTATGAAGCTTGGGAAAGATATAAGCAGATGACCAAAAGATGTCCTTCTGACATGTTTTCAGAATGGACCATGATAGATATATTCTATTATGGTCTATCTGAGTTTTCTAAGATGTCATTGGACTATTCTGCAGGTGGATCCATTCACCTAAAGAAAATGCCTGCAGAAGCTCAAGAACTTATTGACATAGTTACAAATAACCAGTTCATGTACACTTTTGAGAGAAATTTCGTGAATAATGGAACGCCTCAAAGAAAGGGAGTTCTTGAAATTGATGCTCTGAATGCCATATTGGCTTAGAACAAAATGTTGACTCAGTAAGTCAACATGATTTCTCAAAGTCTGAATGGATGGCAAAATGCATCTAACAGTACTAAAGAGGCATCTTCTGAAGTAGAAGCTTATGATCCTAAGAATCCTGCAATGGCAGAGGTAAATTACATGGGCGAACCTTATGAAAACACCTATAATTCATCATGGAGAAATCATCCAAATTTCTCATGGAAGGATCAACAAAAGCCCCAACAAGGCTTTAATAATGGTGGAAGAAATAGGCTTAGAAATATCAAGCCTTATGCATCATCTTCTCAGCAACAGACAAAAAATTCTGAGCAGAGTACTGATGATTGGATTTTTGACGGTTTAGAATTTCACTAATGAAATCTCGTTGTAAAGTATAGTTTCTAAACCAAACAATAATCCTTTCATACAAAAGTTGTTTGTCACTAGTACAAACCCCTAACATTTATAAACCGAAGTATTCAAACCTCGGGTCGTTCTCCCTAGGAATTACAATAAAGTGTTTTGTTATTGGTTGTGAGTTATTTTGGGGTTTTGATAAGAGGCATGAAAGATAAATGGCAAGAAAGTAAACTAACAACTATAAAAGGCTCTTGGCAAGGTGTGAGAACTAGAAGTCCTATCCTAATTATCATTCTCAATTGTGATGAGAATTGTTCATTGCTACCACTTAGTTAACCCTTATTAAACAAAGGAAAGTCAAGTGGATGAATTGACTTGAGCCACAAGTCCTAGCCAACTCCCAAGGAAAGACTAGCTTTAGTGCACTTCAAACCAATTAGCAATCTCTCCAATTACCAATCAACAAAGGAATTAGATAACTCAAGTGTCACTAATTACTCTACCTAGGCCAAGAGGAACAAAATCTACACTCTATCTAGAAGAGGCATTTCAACAAACACATAAAAGGCAATAAAAGTAAACAACATAAATTGCAAGAATTAAAGAGAGATCTAACTACAAAGGCAAGAGATCAACAATAGAAAAGTAAAGAAGAACAATTATTATGAATTACCTCTTATTGAATTGAAAGAAAATGGAAGGAACAATACTAGATCTACAACAAAATACAAGAACAACATAAAGGAAATTACAACCAAAGAATGGAAGAAGAGTGAATCTAACAACAAGGAATTGAGATGTAGAAGTAGAAGAAAGCAAAGATTAAAACCTAGATCTAAGAACTAATCCTAATCCTAATCCTAATTCTAGAGAGAAGTGAGAGCTTCTCTCTCTAAAACTAATTTTCCCTCCAAAACTAAGCTAAACTAAACTAATGGTAACTAACTTCTAAAGTATGAAAAGTATGTTGATTCCCCTTCAATACTTGACTTAAATAGCATCAGAAATGAGTTGGATTGGGCCCACAAGGCTCCTAAAACCGCTGGAGATGATTTCATTAAAGTGGGTCACGGACAGAATCGGTGCGCGCGCGCAAAGTGCGCGTGCGCGCCCCTGAACGCGAAGCAACATATGGCAAAATTTAAATCATTTCGAAGCCCCGGATGTTAGCTTTCCAACCCAACTAGAACCGCATCATTTGGACCTCTGTAGCTCAAGTTATGGTCGTTTAAGTGCGAAGAGGTCAGCTTGACAGCTTTCTGGTTCTTTCATTTCTTCATGAGTTCTCCAACTTTTCATGCTTTCTTTCTTTATTCCCTTGATCCAATCTTTGCCTCCTAAACCTTAAATCACTTAACAAACATATCAAGGCATCTAATGGGATCAAGGTGAATTAAATTTAACTATTTTAAGACCTAAAAAGCATGTTTTCACTCTTAAGCACAATTAAAGGAGAATATACAAAACCATGCTATTTTATTGAATAAATGTGGGTGAAAGGTGATAAAATCCCCTAAAATCAATACAAGATAAACCCTAAAAATGGGGTTTATCAAGTACCTCTAACTTAGCAAATTTAGTCTCTGATCTGTCTAAGGCCACTTTAAGTTTCATGAGTGAGACAAGGTCCTCCATCAGAAATTTGGAGGCACAAGTGGGCCAGTTGAGTAAGAAAGTAACTGAAACTCCTCCTAGTACTCTCCCAAGCAATACTGAAGAGAATCCAAAAAGAGAGTGCAAGGCCATTGACATAATCAAAATGGCCGAACCTAGGGAGGAAGGAGAGGACGTGAATCCCAATGAGGAAGACCGCATGGGATGTCTCTCAGGCAAGAAGGAGTCCCCTATTGAGGACCTAAAGGAAGCTGAGGCTCATATAGAGACCATAGAGATTCCATTAAATCTCCTTCTGCCATTCATGAGCTCTGAAGACTATTCTTCCTCTGAAGAGGATGAAGATGTAACTGGAGAGCAAGTTGCTCAATATCTAGGAGCTATCATGAAGCTGAATGCCAAGTTATTTGGTAATGAGACTTGGGAAGGTGAACCTCCCTTGCTCATTAGTGAACTAGATACATGGGTTCAGCAAACTTTACCTCAAAAGAAACAAGATCCTGGTAAATTCGTAATACCCTGTACCATAGGCACCATGATCTTTGAAAAAGCTCTGTGTGACCTGGGGTCAGGCATAAATCTTATGCCACTCTCTGTAATGGAGAAGATAGGGATCATTGAGGTACAACCTGCCATATTTTCATTGTAAATGGCAGACAAGTCAGTAAGACAAGCTTATGGATTGGTAGAGGACGTGTTGGTAAAGGTTGAAGGCCTTTACATCCCTGCTGATTTCATAATCTTAGACACTAGGAAGGAGGAGGATGAATGCATCATCCTTGGAAGACCTTTCCTAGCCATAGCGGGAGCTGTGATAGATGTAACAGAGTCAAACAAAGCCCCCACAATGGAGAGGAAGCATGAAAAGCTTCTCTCAGTACAGAGTCAAACAAAGCCCCCACAATCAAACTCTAAGTTTGGTGTTGAGAGGCCACAGCCAAACTCTAAGTTTGGTGTTGAATCCCCACATCCAAACTCTAAAGTTTGGTGTTGGGAGTCTACAACATTGACCTGATCACCTGTGAGGCTCCATGAGAGCCCACTGTCAAGCTGGTGACATTAAAAAAGCGCTTATTGGGAGGCAACCCAATTTTTATTTATCTAATTTTACTTTTCTTTTATTGTTCTTTAATGTTTTATTAGGTTCATGATCATGTGGAGTCACAAAAAAAAATACTAAAATTAAAAACAGAATCAAAAATAGCAGAAGAAAAATCACACCCTGGAGGAAGGACTTACTGGCGTTCAAACGCCAGTAAGGAGCATCTGGCTGGCATTCAACGCCAGAATAGAGCATGGATCTGGAATTGAACGCCAGAAACAAGCAGCATCTTGGCGTTTGAACGCCAGGAATATACCCTGAGGAGAGCTGGCGCTGAACGCCAGAAACAAGCATGGAACTGGCGTTCAACGCCAGAAACATGCTGCAATTGGGCGTTGAACGCCCAACATAAGCATCACTTCGGCGTTTAAATGCCAGAATTGTATGCAAAGGCGTTTTACATGCCTAATTGGTGTAGGGATGTAAATTCTTGACACCTCAGGATCTGTGGACCCCACAGGATCCCCACCTACCTCAACTCACCTTCTCTCCTCTTCTTTACATTCATCCTCTCTTCCCCATAAACTCTCTTCCCTATAAACACTCGTCCCCAAAAAAACCCTTCACCAATCACCTCAATATCTCTTTCCAATTATCCCCCTTCACCACTCACATCCATCCACTCTTTCCCATAAACCCCACATACCTTCAAAATTCAAAATCTCTTTCCCACCCAAACCCACCCTAAATAGCCGAACCTACCCCCTCTTCCTTCACCATATAAACCCCTCCATCCTTCTTCATTTTTCACACAACCCAACCCCCTCTTCTACACCTTGGTCGAATACACCTTCCCCCATATCCTCCATATTTTCTCTTCCTCTTCTTCTTTTCTTCCTACTTTTGCTCAAGGGCGAGCAATATTCTAAGTTTAGTGTGGTAAAAGCATAGCTTTTCATTTTTCCATAACCACCTATGGCACCTAAGACCGGAGAAACCTCTAAAAAAGGGAAAGGAAAGACAAAAGCTTCCACCTCCGAGTCATGGGAGATGGAGAGATTCATCTCCAAAGCCCATCAAGACCACTTCTATAATGTTGTGGCCAAGAAGAAGGTGATCCCTGAGGTCCCTTTCAAGCTCAAGAAAAATGAGTATCCAAAGATCCGACATGAGATCCAAAGAAGATGTTGGGAAGTTTTGACCAACCCCATTCAACAAGTCAGAATCTTAATAGTTTAAGAGTTCTATGCCAATGCATGGATCACTAGGAACCATGACCAAAGTATGAACCCGAATACAAAGAATTATCTTACAATGGTTCGGGGGAAATACTTAGATTTTAGTCCGAAAAATGTAAGGTTGGCGTTCAACTTGCCTACAATGCAAGAAAATGCACGCCCCTACACTAAAAGGGTCAACTTTAGTCAAAGGTTGGACCAAGTCCTTATGGACATATGTGTGGAAGGAGCTCAATGGAAAAGAGACTCCAAAGGCAAGCCGGTTCAATTAAGAAGACTGGACCTCAAGCCTGTGGCTAGAGGATGGTTGGAGTTCATCCAACGCTCCATCATCCCCAGTAGCAACCAATCTGAAGTTACTGTGGATCGGGCCATCATGATTCATAGCATCATGATTGGAGAGGAAGTAGAAGTTCATGAAGTCATCTCTCTTGAATTCTACAAAATAGCCGAAAAGCCCTCTACCTTGGCAAGGCTAGCTTTTCCTCATCTTATTTGCCATCTATGTTACTCAGCTGGAGTTATCATAGAAGGAGACATCCCCATTGAGGAGGACAAGCCCATCACTAAGAAAAGGATGGAGTAAACAAGAGAGCCCACTCATGGAACCCAAGAGACGCATGAGGAAGCTCATCACCAAGAAATCTCGGAGATGACTCAAGGGATGCACTTTCCTCCCAACAACTATTGGGAACAACTCAACACTTCTCTAAAAGATTTGAGTTACAATATGGATCAATTAAGGGTGGAAAATCAAGAGCACTCCATCATTCTCCATGAAATTAGAGAAGATCAAAGAGCAATGAGGGAGGAGCAACAAAGGCAAGGAAGAGACATAGAAGAACTCAAGGACATCATTGGTCCCTTCAAGAAGAAAGCACCACCATCACTAAGGTGGACTCATTCCTTGTTCTTATTTTTTTTTTGTTTTTCGGTTTTTATGCTTTATGTGTGTTTATGTTTTGTGTCTCTACCTCATGATCATTAGTATTTAGTAACTATGTCTTAAGGCTATGAATAATTCCATGAATCCTTCACCTCTCTTAAATGAAAAATGTTTCTAATACAAAAGAACAAGAAGTACATGAATTTCGAATTTATCCTTGAAATTAGTTTAACTATATTGATGTGGTGACAATACTTTTTGTTTTCTGAATGAATGCTTGAACAGTGCATATTTTTTATCTTGTTGTTTATGAATGTTAAAATTGTTGGCTCTTGAAAGAATGATGAACAAAGAGAATGTTATTGACAATCTGAAAAATCATGAAAATTGATTCTTGAAGCAAGAGAAAGCAGTGAAAAAGCAAAAGCTTGAAAAAAATGGCAAAAAAAAAAGGAGAAAAAGAAAGCAGAAAAAGCCAATAGCCCTTAAAACCAAAAGGAAAGGGTAAAAAGGATTCAAGGCTATGAGCATCAATGGATAGGAAGGCCCAAAGAAATAAAATCCAGGCCTAAGCGGCTAAATCAAGCTGTCCCTAACCATGTGCTTGTGGCATGCAGGTCCAAGTAAAAAACTTGAGACTGAGTGGTTAAAGTCGTGATCCAAAGCTAAAAGAGTGTGCTTAAGAGCTCTGGATACCTCTAACAGGGGACTTTAGCAAAGCTGAGTCACAATCTGAAAAGGTTCACCCAGCTATGTGTCTGTGACATTTATGTATCCGGTGGTAATACTGGAAAACAAAGTGCTTAGGGCCACGGCCAAGACTCATAAAAGTAGCTGTGTTCAAGAATCAACAAACTTAACTAGGAGAATCAATAACACTATCTGAAATTCTAAGTTCCTATAGATGCCAATCATTCTAAACTTCAAAGGAAAAAGTGAGATGTCAAAACTGTTCAGAAGTAAAAAGCTACAAGTCCCGCTCATCTAATTAGAATTAATATTCATTGATAATTTGGGATTTATAGTATATTCTCTTCTTTTTATCCTAATTGATTTTCAGTTGCTTGGGGACAAGCAACAATTTAAGTTTGGTGTTGTGATGAGCGGATAATTTATACGCTTTTTGACATTGTTTTTAGGTAGTTTTTAGTAGGATATAGTTACTTTTAGGGATGTTTTCACTAGTTTTTATGCTAAATTTACATTTCTGGACTTTACTATAAGTTTGTGTTTTTTTCTATGATTTTAGGTATTTTCTAGCTGAAATTGAGGGACCTGAGCAAAACTTTGATAAAAGGCTGACAAAGGACTGCTGATGCTATTGGATTTTGACCTCCCTGCACTCGAAATGAATTTTCTAGAGCTACGGAACTCCAAATGGCACGCTCTCAATAGCTTTGGAAAGTAGACATCCAGATCTTTCCAGAAATATATAATAGTCCATACTTTATTCGTGATTAGACAACGTAAACTGGCGCTCAACGCCAGTTCCATGCTGCATTCTGGAGTCAAACGCCAGAAATACGTCACGAACCAGAGTTGAACGCCAAAAACACGTTACAACTTGGCGTTCAACTCCAAAAGAAGCCTCTGCACGTGTAAAGCTCAAGCTCAGCCCACGCACACACCAAGTGGGCCCCGGAAGTAGATTTCTGCATCAATTACTTACTTCTGTAAACCCTAGTAGCTAGTCTAGTATAAATAGGACATTTTACTATTGTACTAGGTGTCTCTGACCATTCGGTCTTTTTGACCACGTTACATCTTTGGTCTCAGTTTTATTCTATTATTCATCTTAGGAGGCTATTGATCACGTTTATGGGGGCTGGCCATTCGGCCATGCCTGAACCTTCATCACTTGTGTATTTTCAACGGTGGAGTTTCTACACACCATAGATTAAGGGTGTGGAGCTCTGCTGTACCTCAAGTTTTAATGCAATTACTACTATCTTTTATTCAAATTCAATCTTATTTCTGTTCTAAGAGACTACTCGTACTTCAACCTGATGGATGTGATGATCCGTGATACTCATCATCATCCGTCCCTATGAACGCGTGCCTGACAACCACTTCCGTTCTACAAGCGAAAGCTAGAGTGTGTATCTCTTGGATTCCTGATGCACGAGCATGGTTGCCCTCGCCTGACAACCGAGCCTTCCATTCCGTGAGATCAGGGTCTTCATGGTATAAGGTAGAATTGATGGCGGCATTCATGAGAATCTGGAAAGTATAAACCTTGTCTGTGGTATTCCGAGTAGGATTCCGGGATTGAATGACTGTGACGACCTTCAAACTCGCGATTGTTGGGCGTGATGACAAACACAAAAGAATCAAGGGATTCTATTCCGACATGATCGAGAACCAACAGATGATTAGCCGTGTCGTGACAGAGCATTTGGACCTTTTTCACTGAGAGGATGGGATGTAGCCATTGACAACAGTGATGCCCTACATACAGCTTGCCATGGAAAGGAGTAAGAAGGATTGGATGAAGGCAGTAGGAAAGCAGAGATTCAGAAAGAGCACAGCATCTTCATACGCCTATCTGAAATTCTCATCGATGATCTACATAAGTATTTCTATCTTTATTTTCAGTTTATTTATTATTATTATTCGAAAACTCCATAACCATTTATTATCCGTCTGACTGAGATTTACAATATGACCATAGCTTGCTTCATACCAACAATCTCCGTGGGATCGACCCTTACTCACGTAAGGTTTATTACTTGGATGACCCAATGCACTTGCTGGTTAGTTGTGCGAAGTTGTGAAGACAGTGCTGAGTTATAAAGGTGCATACCAAGTTGAATGCCATTATTAGAGATCACAATTTCGTGCACCAATATCACCTTGCTGAAGTCTTTCTTTTGTTTCTTTGAGCTGCTTCCTTTGCTTCTTTCCTTGAGTTTTACCATTTTCCTGAAGTTTTTTTTGCAAACAAAACAAATTTATTTTCAGAGAAGTTATCACTGGATTCATCATCCAGAGGGTTAGAAATAGATGTAAGAGCTATTCCTTTTCTTTTTGAATCTTTTTTCAAATAAGTATTTTCAAAAGCAAGTGAATTTCCTCTCAAGTCATCATATGTCATGGAATCAAGACCACTACTCTCAGATATTATTAATGCCTTAGTTTTCCACTCTTTTGTGAGACTTCTCAAAACTCTCCTCACAAGCACAGATTCAGGATACTTGATCCCCATAGCATCCATGCCAACAATTATGATGTTGAATCTTTCAAACATTTCATCTATTAATTCTCCTTCCTTTATTGAAAACATTTCATATTCTCTGTTCAGCATATCTATCCTGGTCTTCTTCACTACGGTAGTTCCTTCATGAGTGACTTGAAGTTTGTCCCAGATTTTCTTTGCCGTTGTGCATCGTGATACCCATCGGTATTCCTCGAAGTTGATTGCATAGTTGAGCAAATTGATAGCCTTGGCATTGAGCTCCACCTTCTTTCTGTCTTCTTCGGTCCAACTAGCTTCGGCTTTAAGAGAGACTACTCCTTCAGCACTTATGATAGTTGGAAATTGAGGACCCTCCAGGATGATCTTCCACAGTCTGTAATCTACTGCTTGCACAAATATCTTCATTCTCTCCTTCCAATAGGTGTAGTTCTTCCCATTAAAAAGAGGAGGTCTGTTGCTTGATTGTCCTTCTGTCAGATTGTAGGACACTAGGTTTGAGCTACTGTTATCTGCCATTTGGATCTTTTCTCTAAGCTGCAAAGCTTGATCTTTTTGAGACCAAGCTTTGATACCAATTGATGGTTATTGGTGGCTAAGAGAATGGGGGTTAAATCTTAGCCCCCTTTTTTTTCTTGTAGCACTTGCTGGCCTTTGAAATGACTTCTGGAGACTTTTGCTTTTTGTCTCGTACCTAACCACGAGACTTGTTCTTTTTATCTCGTAACCAGGCAAGAGATATTTTCTAGTTTTATCTCCTATGCAGCAAAAACAGAAATGGAGTAGAAGAGAGAGAGAAAATCACACTACGAAGTATCCTGGTTCAACTGCCAAGTGCAATGCAGCTTACATCCAGTCTCCACCACAACAATGATGGAATTTCACTATAATCATCATGATTATATATACCAATTCTCCCTAGGAACTACCTTTCCTATCCAGGACAAGTCCAAAATCTAATCCCTAATCCTAAACTTGACTTGGTCATATACCAAGCTTTCAACTGCTAAGTGCTAACCCAACTTGCAAGGAGATTCCCACAGAATCATGAAACACAACACAGATGTACAAAGGACCTCTAAGGACATCTATGGCTTTTTCCTTTAATTTTGTATACTCTGCCTTTTTCCGCTCTATGGGTTTTTTATACAAATCTCACTATTTGCCTTTTTTCCTGAGACTCAAGACAGACAAAACTAAACAGAAAATTACAAAACAAAAAATATTGAAGGAGAAGAATTTCTGTTAGCTGGGGTACCTATAGGAATACTATGTTTTCACTCTTTTCCTTGCTTCAAGCCCTGGCTGTTCTCCCTTATTTATAGAAGGAAAAGCCTCCAAGGTTGAAACTCTTGAACCGAGCTAATCTTCTTCTTCTTCAAGCAAAAATCGGTTCGGTCAGAGAGAGAGAGAGGAGAGGAAACCGTATGTTAAACCCAACATGAAATTATCTTTGCGTCTTCCCTTGTCACCAATCTTCATCAATCCGGGCCTTCCATCTTGACTTGCACTCCAAGAAGGATTCCTAGCCCTTGATGAGTTCTTGATGATGACAGCTCCATTTGCTCTAACTTCTGTCTCTTCCTCTATGTAGCTACAGTAGCTACCTCCTGTGGTGGTTGATCAAAAGTAGAGACGAGTCATGCTTCCAAGGATCTTCTTCCTCTGACCGAAGTGGATCTCTTCCATTTTTGGATATGGAAGGCTTGAGATTACTTCACCACATCTTACCTTTTGTGGTGAAGATCTCAGCCACACCATACTTCAGATTTATTTTTCTTGATGCCATCATCACAATGGCCTTGCTACTAACTTCTTCTTCTTTCTGATAACTTGCCTTAGCTTCTATTTTTGATGGATGTGACCGAGAGTTTGAGAGTGAAGAGAGAGAGTAGAAAGAAAAACATTCAATGGATTTGAACAAAGAAATCAAAATGAATTAATTCTTACTTACCTTTTGCTTAATAGCGTGTAGTATTAATGATGCCATCAAATCAATTGCATTTTCTCTCTCATGTTTCCAATGTTTGTATTAAATCCACTTAACAAAAATTTGAATTCCACAAAATGAAAGATGTGGTATCCGTGGAAGCATGCAGCTTTTTTTTTTCAATTTTGAACCAAGCTTTGTTGGTCTTACTTCAAGGAAACAATTGGGCTGGCTTAAAGATTTTTAGGCCTAATAATGCATAACAATAATTCAGCCAATGTATTAAACATTTTTGCTTAAGGTTGAATTTTATCTTTCCATTGGGCTTGCTATTTTTTGGCCCAAAGCATATTCTGCAAGTAACATAATTATTAATTAGCAAATATGAATTAAAATTCAAATTAATAATTTTGTAATTAATTATATTAATAATGCTTGATCATCATCAATTTAATTTAGAGTTTTTCAAACTCATCAGTTGAGAATCCACTCAAGAACTTGGCTAAATTCACCTTGTTGCTCCATCATTCATCAGACCACAAATGAAAAGTTGAATTATTAATAACCTTGGCTCGGTATACAATCTTATCTTTTTTTTTCTTTTTAAATTATTTTTCAATTAATGCATGAATAATAACAATTTACCTGCTATCATATTCAGAAAATACAGAAGAATCATTAGACCCCGCAAAGAACAGCAGAGGCATTGGGAGTAGCACATATGTTATAGCTACAAGAAAATAAAATACCAAATGTAATAATAAACCAAGAATGTTCGGTCACATTAACATCTCATTCCCTTAAATCTTCAAGAAATAAATACAGAGATGCTTTATCTCACCACTTAGCATCAGTCACCCATTATTATACAGAGCACATGCCTGCCACATAACATAAATACAACTAGGTAAGCAACAATTACTTTGTTACCAATAAGATGTGATGCATTTATAAACAATGAGAAGAACACGGACCAAAATTTGCAAGACAATTCCCCGGAGACTAAGATTGCCAAAAAGGCAAGTTTTCTCGTGCTTAGGCAAGAACGCAAATATCCTGGTAAGTCTTCCATCTTCAACTCACCTCATGTTACACATAAAAAGGGCTGGAGTAAAAAATCTCATTATCATAATGCTATATGGATATTAAATCAGAAGAAAATACTAAATCAAAACCAATTCTAATTTCTAACAAAGCTGTCATAGATAAGATGAAAGTGTAAACTAACCACACTGATATTCAAAAGTTTGGTTTTATTCTATCACAGTGCCTGTTGCATAAGCAAAGAGAAAGAAAATCTAGTGATTTAAAATCAGCATCAGGTAAGTCCAATGCAATATTAAAACAACAAAAATAGCAGCAGCAGCTATGTAAATTAATGACATAACGAAGAGAATAAAGGCCATATTTTTTATGAGATAGCTAAAATGCAATATGATTTCAAACCTAATTCAACTAATAGACATTATATTGTTTCAATCATAATTTGCCATTGATAAATCACTATTTTATGGTTTATCTTGTGCTCAATTGAGTAGTTTTTATCAAGCCTTTGCCCACTTATTCATATAATTTGCATGGTTTTACATTCTCCTTCCCGATTTTGTGCTATGATTAAAAACATACTTCTTTGGCTTTTATCTCCTTTTATTTAATCCTCTCTTATTACCATTATATGCCTTGATATGTGTGTTAAGTGATTTCAGGAATTACAGGGCAGGAATGGCTTAGAGGATGGAAAGGAAGCATGCAAAAGTGGAAGAAATACAAGAAGTTGAAGGAACTGCAAAGCTGTCAGCCTGATCCTCTCGCACTAAAACGATCATAACTTGAGCTACAGAGGTCCAATAGATGCGGTTTCACTTGCGTTGGAAAGCTAACGTCCGGGGCTTCGATTTGATATATAATTCGCCATAGTGGCCATACAGATAGGTGACGCAAACACGCGCTCCACGCGGACGCATCGCATCTGCGAATCTCATTCCGCGCGGACGCGTGGAGGACGCCTCCGCGTCACTTTGCCGCAACCTGTACGGACCAGATTTCACAAACAGTGATTTCTGGGCTATTTCTGACCCAGTTTTCGACCCAGAGAACACAGATTAGAGGCTATAAAGTGGGAAAATGCATCCATTCATAATTATGCATTCATAATTCATAATTTTAGTTTTAGATGTAGTTTCTAGTGAGAGAGGTTCTCTCCTTTCTCTTAGGATTAGAATTAGGATTTTTAGAAATTAGAAATTTTTATTATTTCAACTCCCAATTTTTCTTCTTCATCACAGGTTCAATATTCCTTTTTACTTTATATTTCTCTTTTACTCTCAGATAATTTAATGCTTGTCTTACATATGTTGCCTATTTGGCTTATGAGCCATTAATGTTAGGATTTTCTTTATTTAATATAAATTGAGGTATTTCAGACTTATATGTTATGGATGCTTTAGCTTTATCCAATTTATTTTCATTCCAGTAGATTTACTTTTCTCTTTTTGGTCTTGGTTAGGAAATCAGTAACTCAGGAGTTATTAGACTCAACGTGATCGATAATTGTTATCTTTGCTAATTAGCTTGAACTTCAATAATCCCAATCTTTTTCTAGGAATTAACTAGGATTTGAAGATCAAACTAATTAGTCACTTGACCTTCCTTTGCACCAGTAGAGGTTAACTAAGTGGAATTAAGATTCAATTTTCATCATCATTGATAAGGATAACTAGGATAGGACTTCCAAATTCTCATACCTTGCCAAAAGTGTGTTTTACAGTTATTTATTTATTTTACAGTCTTTTACTTATTTTAATTGCAATTTAAATTACTTGTTCCTCATTTTTAAAACCCCGATTTACAATCTTCATAACCAATAATAAGAACATACTTCCCTGCAATTCCTTGAGAAGACGGCCCGAGGTTTAAATACTCGGTTATCAATTTTAAAGGGGTTTGTTACTTGTGACAACCAAACGTTTGTAAGAAAGGACTTTTGTTGGTTTAGAAACTATACTTGCAACGGGAATTTATTCTGAATTCTAGACCACACAAAAGTTCTCTCTTCAAAATGGCGCCGTTGCCAGGAATTGCAAACGTGTGCCTCATTATTGGTTATTGTAAATATTTTTCAAAAAAAATATTTTTCTTTTACTTGTTTAGTTGTTTTTTCTCTTCCCTCTTATTTCTGATAGCTATTATGAATTCTCACCCCTCTCCCTTTGAGTTTGGTTCTAATTTTGTTGCAAGGAATAGAAGCTATAACAGTACTATGCATCAAGGTCTAAGCAATCAAAGATGGATGGAGCCACAAGGATCTGATCACCCCTTTTGGCAACAACGTCCTCCTAGATATCATGGACAAAGACCATTTTGCAATGCATGTCCAACTGATAGATTTGGTGGACCGCCTTGTAACTACCAACAAGCCCCACCCTGTGCTCAGAGACCATCCTCTCGACATAACTTCGAACCACCACACTCACAAGCTTCTTTTCACCATTCACTACCACATGATCCTTATTCACCCCAACGCCAATCCAATTACTCCCAAGAACCACCACTCCTTTATGCACCATGTCCATATCCATCAAGCCAAGAATCACAGGTTCGCTTCAAGGAATCAGTAAACCAGTTCAATATAACCCTTCATCAACTGGAGCAAGCAATAAATCAATTATCTTCCAGACGTTCAGCCCCTCAACAGACTCCCATGGCTTTATGTGGAGAATCCAATAAAGAACACAACACAAAGAAGACACTAGAAGCTCCAGTGGACAGCATAGAGCATAACTTCGTACTGGAACAAATAGAGGAAGCTGTCATGGTAGAAGAAGAAGAGTTGGTTGAAGATTTAGGAGATGCCGAACTGCCACCTGAATCCAGAGTTGTGGAGAATTCCGTCAACGATGTTACAATTGATGCTCAAGAGGATGTTGCGCAGCCTCCAATGCAGATATCTTATGAAGAACTAGACGGAATTACCCAAGACACATGTTTCCTTGATGATGATGAATACAAGTCAAGTCCTCTTAGTAATGAACTTGCATCCGCAAGTGAATTCTTTGATACAGAAGAATCTTCTCCAAGTGAATATGAAGATGATGCTGAGGTCGACTTCTCTCAACCTCCTATTTATGACTCAAGTGATGAGGAAGATATCAATGACTTTGATCAAGACATGGTTGAAGTTGAAGAAATTTGCAAAGAAGTGGAGGAATTCACAGAAAACCACAAGGGAGTAGAGCTTGCAGAGTCACTAGAAACACCTATCCCAATGCCATTACCACCCAACACAGACTTCAAGTGGGTAAAATCCTTAGCTTTTATCTTTACTTTTCCACTTGAATATGGTTTACTTGAAACAGATGGCCAGCTTAGAGCTCTTTGCGGCTTTAAGAGCAAAAGGGAAATGACTCGCACTCAGAGCTAGTATGAAAGATTCAAAAAGGTTTCACACTTCAATTTGAGGTACAGGGATTGGTGTCAAGCTCAATTGTAAGGATCTCGGAAGCTGATTGGTCACTGCAGTGCGAATTCAGACTACTCACTACCCGGCTGGAAAAATGCAGATCAAGACAAAGATGGGTGTAAAAGTAGAGTTTGGGATCCTGGAATCTATTCTGACACTCAACACCCCGGGACCCTGGAAACCTGTTTGAAACTACTCAAAGGTTTTATGTGCCTTGTTTGGGACCCCGGAGGATGCTGGCACTCCAAGCATTGGTGGAGATTTCAGGATGAGTTCAAGCACAAGCCACCATGACAAGGAGCTCGCCAAATGTCCAACTTAAGGACTTTAACTAAAAGTGCTGGGTGGGAGACAACCCACCATGGTATGATCGTCCCTTTTCAGTTTTAATTCTAGTATGTTTTGTTTATTTTTGAATATTGATTGAACCTGGAATTTTTGCATAACATTTATTACATTTTTCATTCTGCACACTGCATAAAAAAAGGGGGAAAGCACGCATGCGACGCGGCAGCGTCGCTGACGCGTCCACGTCATCGGTGCGTTGGGAAGAAAAGAAAAGTGAACAGAGAGTCACGCGAGAGCGTGGCTGGAGGGGTGCCTTTGGCACAAATTTATCCACACGACCGCGTCGCTGACGCGTCCGCGTCATGTGAGAAAAACGCCTCTCACGCGTCCGCGTCACCCACGCGAACGCGTGCCTCAAATTCAACGTAAAAAGGGTGCATGGCCGAAAGTTGAGCTAGAATTGGGCTGGACTTGTGCTAGAAGCACAAGCCCTACCACGCGAACGCGTGTCCCACGCGTTCGCGTCGTTTTTCAAATAGGCCATCCACGCGATCGCGTCACCCACGCGACTGCGTCACCCAAGGTTTTGGCAAAAATGCATTTAAACAGAGAGTTGTGCGAACGCGGAGCTGCACTCGCGCCCTAGCACAAAAATCGAGTCACGCGTCCGAGTGCCACACGCGTCCGCGTCACTTGAGAACAATGCGTCCCATGCGACCGCGTCACGCACGCGTCCGCGTCACCAGCGGCGCACAGTTTATCTTACTCTGCCAAAATGTCTTATGTTTTTCTTCTCCATATCCTACTTTTTCTTTTCCTTTCTTATTTTCTCCCTTCCTCCTTCTTTTCCTTCTTTCTATTTTACTTACTTTATCGGCATACTTTTATTCATTGCATTCATGCATATTTTTATTGGTGTTGATATTTATTTTGTGGATTGTTGAGAAATTATTTGATAATTATATATTATTTTTATAGGGTTGCTTGCATGTTCTAATTAATATTTTCCATACCTTATTTAATATGCATGCTTTGTGTTTGTGAAAATGCCCATATGGCATTTTGCACTATTTTTAAATTTCTTTTAAATTTACTACTCTAAATGCCTGCTTTTCACATAACCCCTTCTCTATTTTATTATTTAAAATATAATTGTTTTTACAAACATATTATTAATTTGAGAGACTTGGTAATCTAATTTGGACATTGAATGCTTGACCTATGCTAGTCATGCCCTTTGCCGGCATGCCAATAAACACCTTGCATTCAATTTTCCTCACATGCACTTGCTATATTTCCATTGTTGATTTGCCACATGTACTCATGACCATGTGTTCACATCATTATCCATACTTGTGCATTAATTACCACATTTCCTATTCTTTTCATTGCTATACCCTTGACTGCTAATGTCTTCCTCGTTTCCTTTCAAGATGGCCACCAAGAAAGGTAAAGAGAAAGCTACTCCCATACCACTAGCAAGGAAAGGAACATAAGAGCACTAGCTGAGGAACCACAACCCGTCCACTTGCACATCTTAGCATGCACCGAGGACGGTGCAATCTTTAAGTGTGGGGAGGTCGATATCGATCTCCATGGGTTAGTTACTCTTCTATCTCAACACCAATGGTTTATTTTTCTTATTAGTTGTTGCATTTGCATATTTGATTGCATATTTATTTGATTTTGTGCATTTAGTTACTACTTGGTTGAAGTAATATTTTCTTTTTCAAGAAATTTTTATAGTATTTCACTAATTTAAATCGAAAAATTTGTGTTAAACTTGTTTGGAAGTTGTATTTAGAACATGATTTTTGAGCCAAAGAACACACAACCTGTGAGATTTTGAGCTTAATTGTATGGTTACATTATTTAACCATAAAATTTTATTCTTGTGTGTTTTTCCTTCTCTATGATTATAATCTTTACTTTGTTTCAGTCTATATGTCCAATATAGAATGTAGATACATACCTGCATATGATTAAGGCCATTATTTGAATTTTTAGCTCACTTATCCCAAATAAAGCCTACCTTCTACATCACCCTTGTTACCCCCCTTGAGCTTTTAAATTCTCCCTTGTTTTATAACCACATTACTAGCCTTAAGCAGAAAAACAAATTAAAAATCCCAAGTTGAATCATTGGTTAGCTTAAGATAGAAATTGTGTATCAACTAAGTGTGTGGAAATTTATGGAAACATGGGATGATAGGAAAAAGGTATTAAAATGAATAAATTATTTGAAATTTGGGAGCATGCTCATGTGAGATCAAAATAATTTAAACACCATGTGCATTGATATATTATTCTTATTTTTCAAAAAAAAAGGAAAAGAAAAAAAAATTATTAAGTAATTAAATAAGGAAAAAAAATTACCCCAATGCAAAAATTAAAGAATCAATGCACATGGGATAAAATAAAATAAAAAATTGGTGCATGAGTATGAACACACAAGTGGGAAAATTGGGCAGCTAAGCAAGATTTCTAGATTATATAGAGTATGTATGTGTTAGGTGAAATCTTAGACTAATCAAGGGTTCAATTATTAGCTCACTTAGCCTTATATATATACCCTTACCCTTACCTTAGCCCCATTACAACCTTGAAAAAGACCTCATGAAGTTTATATGTATACATTAAATATTTGTTGATTGGTTAGATGAAGAACAAAGTTTAGAAAGCATGACTAGAGAAGAGTAGAGAGATTAACCCTAGACACTTGAGAGACTAGAGTGCATATACACTACCAGTGAGGGTCCAATGCTTAATTCTATGTTCCCTGTTTCATGAGCTATCTTCTTACAAGTTTACTTGTCTTTTATTGTATAATTTGAATTAGTGAAATCTGATTTATGTTTGTCTTGGAGAACTTATTTACTTTTAACCAAGTAGGTAGAAATATTTTGCATGTAGTTGCATTCACATAGATAGGTTGCATTGCATACTCTCTATCATTCATCTTCACTTCTTTATAGCTTCTCTTGAGCTTAGTATGAAGACATGCTAATGTTTAAGTGTGGGGAGGTTGATAAACCACTATTTTATGGTTTATCTTGTGCTCAATTAAGTGATTTTTATCAAGCCTTTGCCCACTTATTCATATGATTTGCATGGTTTTACATTCTCCTTCCCGATTTTGTGCTATGATTGAAAACATTCTTCTTTGGCTTTTATCTCCTTTTATTTAATCCTCTCTTATTACCATTAGATGCCTTGATATGTGTGTTAAGTGATTTCAGGAATTACAGGGCAGGAATGACTTAGAGGATGGAAAGGAAGCATGCAAAAGTGGAAGGAATACAAGAAGTTGAAGGAACTGCAAAGCTGTCAGCCTGACCCTCTTGCACTAAAACGATCATAACTTGAGCTACAGAGGTCCAAATGATACAGTTCCACTTGCGTTGGAAAGCTAACGTCCGGGGCTTCGATTTGATATATAATTTGTCATAGTGGCCGTACAGATAGGCGACGCGAACGCACGCTCCACGCAGACACGTCGCATCTGCGAATCTCATTCCGCGCAGACGCGTGGATGACGCCTCCGCGTCACTTTGCCGCGACCTGTACGGACCAGATTTCACAATCACTGATTTCTGGGCTGTTTCTGACCCAGTTTTCGACTCGGAGAACACAGATTAGAGGCTATAAAGTGGGAAAATGCATCCATTCATAATTCATAATTTTAGTTTTAGATGTAGTTTCTAGTGAGAGAGGTTCTCTCCTCTCTCTTAGAATTAGGATTAGGATTTTTAGAAATTAGGAATTTTTATTATTTCAACTCCCAATTTTTCTTCTTCATCACAGGTTCAATATTCCTTTTTACTTTATATTTCTCTTTTACTCTCAGATAATTTAATGCTTGTCTTACATATGTTGCCTATTTGGCTTATGAGCCATTCATGTTAGGATTTTCTTTATTTAATATAAATTGAGGTATTTCAGACTTATATGTTATGGATGTTTTAGCTTTATCCAATTTATTTTTATTCCAGTAGATTTACTTTTCTCCTTTTGGTCTTGGTTAGGAAATCAGTAACTCGGGAGTTATTAGACTCAACGTGATCGATAATTGTTATCTTTGCTAATTAGCTTGAACTTCAATAATCCCAATCTTTTTCTAGGAATTAACTAGGATTTGAAGATCAAACTAATTAGTCACTTGACCTTCCTTTGCACTAATAGAGGTTAACTAAGTAGAATTAAGATTCAATTTTCATCATCATTGATAATGATAACTAGGATAAGACTTCCAATTTCTCATAGCTTGCCAAAAGTGTGTTTTACAGTTATTTATTTATTTTACAGTCTTTTACTTATTTTAATTGCAATTTAAATTACTTGTTCCTCATTTTTAAAACCCCGATTTACAATCTTCATAACCAATAATAAGAACATACTTCCCTGCAATTCCTTGAGAAGACGACCCGAAGTTTAAATACTCGGTTATCAATTTTAAAGGGGTTTGTTACTTGTGACAACCAAACGTTTGTAAAAAAAGACTTTTGTTGGTTTAAAAACTATACTTGCAACGGGAATTTATTCTGAATTCTAGACCACACAAAAGTTCTCTCTTCAACCACACAAGATATCATTTCTCTTTATTATTGAACAAGTGAATGACATTTCCACACCTTTTTGCAAACAAGCCTTTGCATATCTGAAATGGTTTAAACATATAATAGTCCCTAAAAGTCAAAAACCCAATCCCACATATTTTTTACCCTAAAATCAACAACATCAAACTTGCATTAGCCAAATAATTGATTGATACCCAAAATCCGTACATCAATCTAGTCCTGATGACAGTATGTTCAAATATAACTAAATTCACGGATACGAAAACCCAAAGCTAAAAGCGAAGGCCATGGAAGCAAATCCTATGAACAAGCACAAGAGTAACGACAATTGTTCTCTCAGATAAAAGAGAGCAAGAAACTAACAATTAGCAAAGTAGAATAAAAAAAAGATGATACACTATAATCTCTAAAATTGAAAGAAGATGGTTCAGCCTGCAAATAAGTGCATGCGATTGGGAACTATATAAGCAAAGCGAGATCCAATATGGGAGAACAATAAACTCCGATAAAACCATAAATTGGTAAGAGATGTGAAAAAAGATTGCAGAATAACACAAATTGAGGAGAAGATTAAGAAACTCGTACCTGAAGAATTAGGTGCTTAGAACGAAGTAGAATTTTTGGTTGTAATTGAAAGGAGATATATGGATCGATGAGGTTGATGTGTATGGAAGATTGAATAGCATTCAGGGTTCAACGGCAATGGCATTGACCTGCCACTCAGACTTAGCTACCAGCCAGCACATCGGTCCAAAATCCTAACACACTCTTCTGCGGATTATAGAATCGGCGACAATACTGAAAAAACCTAGCAGATTAACGCGATGGCGAAGAACAAGAACACAAACCGAACGAAAGTGTAGTGCGGCGGGAGAGTAGTAGCTGACATAAGGACATCAAAAAAAAGAATTCTGACAGAGCCAATGGTAATGATGCTGAGTGTAAGAGAAAACTCTAACAGAGACTCTTTTCTTTAAAAGACTGGCTAAAAAAGAACAGAAAATTTTGAAAAGCTAAAAATATGAAGGGAGTAAATGTCTTATTTTTAGTTCTTTCAGAAACAAAAAAAATGGAGTTTTATTTGTAAATATTTTTTCTATGGTTAATGTTACTCCCATACAAAAGTGAGAATAAAGAATCTGTTGCCATATATATATATATATATATATATATATATATATATATATTAAAAATGTTATTAGTGGAGCACTTGTTCCACAAATTTAAAGATATAGATTTATTCCTCATTTTATATAAAATTGATAGCTAAATGTTATTAAATAATTTAATAAATTTAATTAAATTATCCTCTAATAATTTTCAATTATTAACTTCATATAATTAAAAGCTTAAAACTATTCATGAATTATGCATTTACTTATTTATATGGCATATATAGTCGCAATCAACGCGAATTGCGCCGTGCAAACCATAATAACTGGAGTCATAGTCACATAGAGTAGTTCCCTTCTTAAGAAGCAAGGCAAAATGTGTCTTTTTTGTCACGTATCGCCTATCAAGAAGAATAAGTAGTGTGATTAAGACTGAACAAAACAAACAAGCAAGAGAAAGAAAGAATGGTGAACAAAAATGTGTTCCCATTTGTGGGAATGGTGATGGTTGTTATGTCACAGAGTGGGGGAATGGTGATAAACAAAGCCGCTATGAGTGATGGAATGAATAAGTATGTCATGCTTCTCTATTCTTACGTCATCTCCACCTTCCTCCTCCTCCCCTTTCCAATCCTTCACTACTTCAGGTTCTTTAACAATTTCTTATTAAATAATCAATTCCTTCCTAATTATATATATGAATTAGCATTTTCTACGGTCTTTTAATTTTCTTTTTTTTTTTTGTACTTAGCAGATCTGATGAACGTACTACTACGCTCACGTTCTCCTCACTATGGAGCTTCTTTTTGCTTGGTTTGATCGGGTTGGTATTTGTATATGTTAATCTTACCAAAAAAGGAAACCATTTAATTACAATTTATTACATTCTACGTACATATACATATTGATTTCTATTATTGTTTTAACGGTGCAGATGCTCAGGGCAGATATTGAGTTACGTTGGCATAGAACTTAGCTCACCGACTCTTGCTTCCGCCATGCTTAACCTCATACCTGCTTTCACTTTTCTACTAGCTCTTATTTTCAGGTACCGTGTATTCTTATCTTCTCGGATTGTTTTTTTTTTTTTTGGGCTCCACAACTTTTATTAGAGTAATCTTATTGGTACCTAATTCTATGTTATTTGAAAAAATACAGAAAATCAAGTGTCTAACCACTCAAAATTAAACAACTCAATTAATTATAATTATTAATAATTAATTTTAAATTTTTAAATTCAAAACTTTAAAAATTTTAAACTGATCCCCACCCCTCATGGCCTCACCTTTCAATCTCTATACTCAAATTAACGCACCCTTTTATAACTCTATCATCCACATTACATTCCTCACTTCTCATGTCACTATTCTCTCGTACAAGGAACAAACAAACAAAAACAAACCCTAGAGAGTTTGTCTCTTTTTCTTTTATTTATTTGATTTTATTTTCAATCTTATCTCTTCACTGGAGCTGTTGAAACGCGGTCATTTCGGGGCCATCGTTGCTGAGTTTGAAATTGGAAATGGTGGGACGAGGGAGCAGGAGGGAGGGGGCGCCGGTCATAAACAGCTCCAACGTGTTCGCAGCGCTCGGAAGTGTGCACACAGTGAGATCACTGAGTAAGATGGAAGCCTTTTGGTGCATTGTTCCAGCAAGAACCTGAAGAATTTTCATCATAACAGCGTCCTCAGACATCGTCAGTTTTTTCGAGTCGACAATCTGTGATGACGGTAACAATGACTTTCATGACTTCTCTGGCACCGGGAGTCCTTTCATCGAACACCTCGAACTTGAGGATCTTGAGGATGGAAGAGAGGGCGACTGCTATGGAAAAGAAAGAATGAAGGAGAGGAATTCTTAAAAAACTATGAAATTTTAAAAAAAATAAAGATATTCACATTTGCAATACAAAAAATATATAAAAGAACATCCATTTAGTATGAAAAAGAAATATTCTGATACTTAGCAGAAGAAACATCCATGTATATTAACTTATTTATTTATGATTTAAAATATTGGTTATTAAATGTTTCATCACATTCAAATTAGGAAGACGTTCAGTATCATTGCAACGTGAATCACGGAATAAACTGATTCAATTAGCTTCCGTCTCTTTACCCTCCTTCCCTCTCCAAATGCCTAAAACATAATAAATAAAAAAATAGATTCAGAACCATCCAATTTACAAAGAAAAGAAACATCCTAATGCATAATATAAGCACCATCCACGTAGAGATTTTAGATTCACCCAAAGGCATTTGGCTAATTTTTGGCTGATACCCTCTTGATTTCCTAGCATTGTTGATTTTATTTTGAACATTATTCCTGTGGTTGCATTAGATTCTTGAAAAATTCCCGTGTAAGTAATTATTTGTGGTACAATCTCATAAAAAAGTAAATATTCATTCTTAAACGATAAATATATTTTAAGTAACATTAACAAGACATTTATAATTAGTATACCAAAAAATTATACGTCAAGAATAATTTTAGATAAAGAATGCTACAGAGCCATCAGAGTTATTATTTTTGAGCATCGATTACTCACTAATGTTTAAAAGTATAAAATAAAGTATGTTGTTGAATTATTAAACTAAAAGAATTAGATTAAATAAATTGAGTTGATAACTAAGTGTTGGTCAAAAATAATAAATTCTGATGATTTATAGCATTTCTCTCTAGACTGATGATAGTACTGTATTGTAAGTAATTGTAACATAAAAATGATTGAATGGTTTAGGATGGAAGAAGCATGTTGGAGAGATTTGAGGACTCAAGCTAAAGTGTTAGGCACTGCAGTGTCAATTGGAGGAGCATTTGTTGTGATATTTTTCAAGGGTCCAGCAATCTTGAATAATACACAGTCCACCACACTCTCACTTCAATTTTCACAGCAAGTGAATTGGATCTTAGGAGGATTCTTCTGTGCTTGTGATTCTTTCTTAGGTGCCCTTTGGTATATTTATCAGGTTAATTAATTAGTACACAAACAACACTACTCAATTATGTAGTATATATGTTGCTTTTATTTTACTTAATTACATTCACACATGATAATAATGATATGGTTACAGACTTCAATTGCAACGAAATGCCCTGAATTAATGGTGATGGTGTTCTTCCAGAGCTTATTTTCAACGTTGGAGTGTGCATTATTTGCGTTGTTTGCGGTTAGAGATGCAGAGGCATGGTTGCTCAAGCTTCATACAGGTTGGCTTGCCATGCTATATCAGGTAACAAACAATCTCACACCCAAAGCGTGATTTTTGTCAAAAATGAGCTCCTAAATCAGTTACTGTATATTTTTGTATATAACTATATGTATTGTTTAATTTATTTTTAATGTGTATTTTGTATTCTAATATATATTTTATTCAAGTAGCTGATTTGGTGACTGAATTTTTGTATACACTTAAGAAGGTTGTTGGTGTAATGTGTATAGGGAATAGGCGCAAACGTGATACGGTTCATCTTATTGACATGGTGCGTGAGACGAGCAGGGCCTCTGTTTTGCTCCATGTTTAAGCCAGTGGGAATCATCTTCACTGTTTTCATGGGTGCAATCTTCTTGGGGGATCATTTTTACCTTGGAAGGTACCTAAATTCAAATTCAAATTCAAGTATTTCTTATCTGATCTCTTTCTTAAGTGAATTCCAACATGTATCTGTGCAGTTTGGTTGGTGCGGTTATAATTGTAGCAGGGTTTTATGTTGTGATGTGGGGAAAGGCTGCTCAAGAGGACAAGATTGACATTCATTACTTGGAATCAGCATCTTGTAATAATAATGTTCCCCTCTTGCAAAAAAACACCGCGTAGTAATAACTAGTGGAAATCCATCAACATCTTATTATGCTGTCAAGTGGAATCGCATCGAAATTTAAAAAATGATGAAGGTAGTGTTGATACGGATATTAAGAGATTCGATGTATACAAGTTTTTATGCTACTCTTGGTAAGTTTTGGAGATGAAAAATACTGAAATGTGTAAATGTAAATTTTTTTTTTTTTGAAAAGATATAATCTTAATGGATTACGACTTTAGAACCAACTATACCATTTACAAAAATACTATATTCACACTAAAAATCAGTTATAATATAGTTGTGTATAAATATATATATTATTTAACTTATTTTTAATATATGTTTTATATTTTAATATATGTTTTATATAATTAGCTAATTTAATAGTTGATTTTTAGTGTATATAAAATATTTTTTATATCTTTATATTCAAATTGTTTAGCTTCAATTAATTTGATCATTGATTTATTAATAGAAGATACTTAACCAAAAATAAAGAAACGAAAGGAAAATGATTTATTGATAAATACTTTATTTCTACATCACTACATGTATAAAGTAAGATTTCTCATTTCTTCATTTAATAAAAAATTAAAATTAGACTGATAGCATTTCTCAATTAGGTGTTACTGTGTTAGTGGCCAAAGATATCTTGGCTACTTAATTAGAGTATATTCAAAGGCCACGATAAGTACATTATGAATTGTACTTGAAAAAAAGTGAGTAAATTGGGAATTTAGACAAAGCATTACGACACAGCAGAAGCTTCCTATAAACGTGATTGCGTGAATTTCAAATCAACTATAAGTAGGTAATATTGATTTGTGAACTTGTATAAACAAATTAAAATAAGTTGGAGTGATGAATTAATTAAAGAGAGCAGAGAGAAATTACAGAATCAATGAAGATTCCAGGAGTGACAACACTAATGGTAACAGTTCAGTGCTTGGAAGTGGGTTTGAACACATTAATCAAAGAAGCCACAGCCAAAGGAATGAGTGACTTTGTTTTCGTTGTGTATTCAAATGCCATGGCCCTCTGTTTCCTTCTACCTTCTGCCTTTATCTATTACAGGTTCTAATTTATTTAATTATTTTTCCCATTTGCTATATTATTTTTAAGTGAATTTTTTATGAAGTTAATAATTAAAAATCATTAAAAAATTATTTAGTCAAATTTATTAAAATAATTTAACAAACAAAGACGACTACATTTGAATTTTTACATGTAGTTGGACTCTAGTATTTGATTTAATGACACTTTATTCTTTTTCTCTTCTTCTTTGCCACTTCAAAATCATAGAAAGAGAGGTTTCCTACCAATCACAAGGGCAGTTGTCTCCAGAATATTTCTTCTTAGCATGGTTAGGTATGTTTAACCGACCTCACAATGCTTATTTACTATTTTAAAAACTAATTGCTTAAATACCACTACTTCAAGAAATATTATCAAGAGTAAATTAACGTTTTTATTTATTATCGTTTTGGATAAGTTTTATTTTTATCTCTAACGTTTAAATTATCTTATTTGTATCTCTAACGTTTGTAAAAGTAATTTAATGTTATCCTGTCGTCAATTACAGATTATGAGCTTTACTTTCAATTCTGAAAAATCTCTTCTTAAAATTAGAATACAAATATTTGGGACAGAACCAATAATCTATTCCGAATATATAATAACTCATCAAAAGTTGAAACTAATCTTACAACATTCACATATTCACTTTTTAAGGAGATAATTAAATCTAAACACAAATAGTGGATACAATATTAAAATTAAACACATCTAAGTGAGACCTAATTGAAAATGAATACATTCAAGTGAAAAAAATTAAAAAAATACAATCTGATTTGTTAGTATAATTGGCGATAGGATAACATTGAATTACTTTTATAAATTTAAGGATATAAACAGGACAATTTAAATATTAGAGACACAAATAAAATTTACCCTAAAGACAAAAACGATACTTTACTCTATTATCAATATATTTTCATTTACAAAAAGCATAGGAAACAAATTTTTAATTTGTTAACATTTCAACTTTAGGAGTAGAAATTTATAATTTATTTCAAAATGGGAATTTGACAATAATTTCTGAATTAGGTATGTGTGAATTTGGATTTGATTATGTGGTGGGGTGTTTTTGTGATAGCTGTTGTGAACAGACGTTGATGTATACTGGTATTGGATATAGCTCTCCTACATTGGCTTCAGCTATGGTGGATCTCACTCCAGCTTTTACCTATATTGTTGCTCTCATTTCCCGGTTTGTCAATAATTACATACCCTCCATTTTATTGTGTTTCAAACTTTCAATAAACTAAATATATCATATCTGACATTAACTACTAATTTATAATATAATCAAATTAAGTTTATTTTATAGCAAAGTACAAAAGAAAATACAAAACAAAAATATATTTGATATTTATGATAAATTTATTTATTTTATTGATTAATTATTTTAAAAGTTACATGAAATATCGATAAATATACAAACACATAATAATTAATTTAGTAACTAATTTCTAGTATTATTAGAGTTTTTTATAAAATTCTTTATGATAATCTTCTCTATCTATCTATTTCTCATAAAAGATATATATAAAAAAAATTATTCAATTGAGACAATTTTAAAATACTATAGACTTAAATATAATGAAAATGTTAGGAGATAAAAATAATACATTATTAATAATACTAATTTTTTATAATATATAATTATTTAATTATTTTTTATTATATCTAAGTAAATTACTCTTAATTATATTAGTTCTATTGTAAGTAAATTTATTTTTTAAATTTTATTCTTAAATATTTTTACTCATCATAGAATATTTATAGAATGGTTAATACATAAATTTGTAAAAAAAAAATAGTACATATATGATAATAGAGTATTTATACATGTTTGTCTGCAACGTATTAAATATCTTTAATGTTTTATTTAATTAAATTTTATTTTTAATTTAAAATAAAATTTAATTTTATCTTCTAATAATATTAATTTTTTAATCAATTAAATTTTATTCAAAATTATTTGTTTAATTAATCTAAGTAAAATATTCTTAATCACGTTATTTTCATTTTAAATAAATTTAGTTTTTTAATTTTACTCTTCACATTATTTTTATTCTAAATAAATTTATTTTTTATTAAAAGAAAATAATAAATTGAATAATTATCTATCGTAAAAAAAAATTTATTTAAAGTTAAAAATAACGTTTAATTAAATTAAACATAAAAAAATTAATATATTAAAGACAAAAAGATATAATTTATACTTTATTGTATATGTACTATATTTTGTTTTCTTTTTTTCGAAGTTTATTTATTGGCTATTTTACAAACATGAGTAAAAAATTTGAATTCATAAAGCAATTCATTCTATTAAAATTTATTACCATTTTAGTTGATTTGATAATTCTTCTAAGAATAATGTATTATTTTTTTCTTTAATATTTTTATCCTAATTAAGTCTTTAACATTTCAAAATCGTCTTAATTTTATCTTACTATCAATTCTCTTAATAACAAATCATTAACTATAGGATAATATTGAGATGATTTTGAAATATTGGATATTTAAATAAAATGATTTAAATGTTATGGATAATTTTGTGACTTGTCTCAAACGATACTTTACTCTAAATCATATTGTATAAAATGTATTATATCAAAGAGAAATACTCTAAATTAGTCTATAACTTTAGTTTTTAACAAATTTTAATCACCAAATCAGTTTCAAAATTTTTATTTTATTAAAAAAACAGTTTCACATCAGATTGTTCATCTATACGAAGAGACTAATATAAGACTTTTAAACATTTTTAGAAACTATTATATCTTTTATTAATAACAACAAATATAAGACTATTTTATTTAACTTTTTGTCAAAATTTGACATGAGAATTAATATATCTAACAAAATAAAAGGTTAAAAATTAAAGTGATAATTACATTTTTTTTGAAAATTGAATTGTCCTGCTACAAATATTTTGCAGACTATCGAAGATATTATTCTGTAACTAATTATTAGCTATGGTTGGTAGTTTGGTACCATAGAAACTCTTGCAAAATATAAAGGGTAGAAAGCTCTAAGTCACAAAGTGTTATGTAATTATGTGCATCCATTCTTTCAGGTTGGAAAAGCTTAACATGAAACTACGGAGTGGCAAGGCAAAAAGCATAGGCACTGTGGTCTCAATTGTAGGGGCATTGGTGGTGACCCTACACGAAGGCTTCCCATTAACAAGTCACCGTGGTCCGCCGCATAACATCGTCGTCTCGGGTGAAAACTTAATTCCTGAACCATCGGATTGGGTGCTCGGAGGCTTCCTTCTTTCGGCCGGCAGCTTCTGTCTTTCGCTCGTCTTCATTGTCAAGGTGATTGAATAACTAACTAATTAACCTCATTATCATTCAGACATTGCACACTGCTCTGATTTGATTTTCTAATAACAGTTATATATAAATGAATGTAGACATGGATTATCAAGGATTACCCTGAAGAGTTAATGGTAGCAACAATTTCTTGTAGTTTTGTGATCATCCTTTCAAGTATAGTAGCTCTCATTGTTGACTCAAGTGCACAAGCATGGTTGCTCAAACCTGACACAGAGTTGATAGCTATAGTGTATTCAGTAAGCTAATTTATTTAATGTAATGTACAAATTGAATTTGATGAATGCGAGAAACTAAAGTAAATTGGTATGCAGGGAATATTTGTTGTGTCATTGCGTAGCATTGTGCATATATGGGCATGTAGAAAAAGAGGACCTGTGTATGTTGCTATGTTCAATCCTTTGGGGATGGTAATTTCACTTGCCATGGGGGTCACATTTCTTAAGGACACGCTCTATCTAGGAAGGTATCTATGTACTACAAATTATTATTCAAGTTTTAATTTTATTATTCATCATTATGACGAAATAAATTTTATAATACTTATTACGATTCTCTTTGGTTTATATGTAGCATAATTGGAGCTGGTGTTATAGCTCTTGGGTTTTATGGCGTGATATGGGGGCAGGATCAAGAAGAAAAGATGGTAGATGAGAAAAATAATGGAAGATGTGACTCTGTGTCATCATCTTCTTCTACGGCTCCTTTGTTGCAAAACAAGAGCATTCATGTATAGAAGCCATTCTAGGTTACATGCTATGATGGGAAATTAAACAAAAGTCATGTATCTCAAAGACAAATGGGTTTCACAATAATTGACATATATTCACTCACAACTAATTATTTGATAACAATAATAGAGCTTTTATAGCTTTACAAAATGTGTAAAACCCTGAAAAATAGTAAGGAATTAATTAATAAATTAATTATGCGTCTAAGAAATTAAGGAATTTAAATTTTATAAACTAAAGAAATAAAAATATTTTAAAAAATACGAATTTTAACATTAATTTTAAAAATTTTGATTCAAAATTAAGTTGACGAACCAAACCAATTGAACCGAATCTAAATTAGACCCAAACCCAACGTATAAAAGTATAAAATTCTAATCCAGCCTCCTCTCCCCTTCGTTAATGATGAAACACGCTCAATTTGGGAAGGAGGAGCCAAACCCTTAGTCCACTATTCACTCCTCTCTTGTTTGTCTCATAACTTTCAATTTGGAGTTCCGATTGCTATAACGTTTGCATCCACGCGTTCGTTTTGTCAAGCTCTTCGATTCTAAACAAATAAAGTGGTAAGGATCTTTGATTTTCGTATCCAGTTCTCTATTTTCCTCTTTTTTACGTTTTTGGTTTGGGTTTTGAGAAATTTTGATGATTTTGGTAGTTTAAGTGCAATCTAACATTAGATAATTGATGAGTTTTATCCCAATCATCAATGGGTAATGTAAATAAACTCTAAATCCTTGTGATTTGTCCAATTTTGTGAATCCTAGTACTAATTTTTATGAATAGTATGAATTAGATTGAAATTATGTTGAATTTGGTGTTGAACCGGTGAATTGGAGCACTTGAAACTCAGCTTTGGGTGGTTGGAATTTATTAGGATTGATTTGGAGTCTTTGAAACTTGAAACTAGCTCAGTGTTTTTTTTTTTTTTGCTTAAGGAGGAATCGGCCAAGGTATGGTTTTAGTTTCTCGTAATTAATGTATAATGTCACGTGAAAACTTAGGCTAAAAAGCCTTCAGATAAGAATGAATTGAATGAATTGTTGATTGAATTGTGTATGTGGCATATGAATTATGAATGAAGATTGAATGAGTTGTATTTATTAAAGTATGATTTGATGATTATAAAATGATAATAATTGTTGATGTTGATGAGGTTTGATGAAGATTGAAAATGGTAGATTGTGAATTAAATTGAGCAATTAGGTGTGAAATGATTGAGAAAAAGATGTAGGGGCAACTGGCATTGTTTTGGTTGTGAAATTAGTGGTTTGAAATTGAGAATTTTGGAAAACTAGAGATTTTGTAAACTTTGGTAAAAGATGATTTTTGACTAATTTCGACTGGGCATAATTTAGCTTGCGGACCCTCAAATTTTTTAAACCGTGTTTTGAAAGAAAATTGGGTCTGTGAAGTTTAAAACGTCTGAAGAACGGAATGAAAGTGATCTTTTACGAAAAAGTTATACGAGTTTAAAGTTGGTTGTGTAAAATTGATTTCTATAGACTTAACAGTTTTTCTGAAAAATACAGGGCGCGGAAACATGCATGTGTACGTGAGAATTTATCTCTGTTCAACACCCCTCACGTATGCATGAGGTGGATGCGTACACGACTTTGTCAAATTTTACGCCATGCATACGCGAGAATGACCAAATTTGAATGTGTGCATACGCGGTAATGTCTATGCGTACGCGAGCCACCCCCTATGTTTTGAGAACCTGCGTACGCAGGAGGTGCTCGCGTACACAAGATTGTCAAAAACTACAGTCATGCATACGCAACGGGTGGCATGCGTACACATGACCATCTTATTTTGAAAAAGTTATATTTTTGATATTTTAACCTATTTTCTAACTTTCGAAACCTCTTTAACATCTGTTTAGGGTCCATTAGTGAGTTTTTAAAGCTTTAGAACAATGGTGAACATATCCAGTGAGTTGAGTAGTTATTGAGAAGGAATTTCGAAAAGGATAACTAAGTTAATGAGGTATTGGTAACGCTGAATGAGAAGTGATTGATAAAGATAATGATAATAATGATGAATTGCAATTGAATGAGACATGGATTGATGAAAGGTGTGATGAGAATGACTATGACATTATGAGATGATGATGAATGAGTTTGATTAACATATCATGAGAATGATTATGATAATGAGAGATGAGAATGATTAATGATGAACATGTCTATGAATTTTCTCTGGTTGTAATTGGTGATAGGACACATTTCTCTCTAATGGTGACAGAGCACATATTCTCCTCTAATGGTGACAAGGCACTCTCCCTCTAACGATCAGCCGATGTGCTGAGATAAGTGAGCGCAACAGAGTGACAATGTCCGGGATAGCTACTGGACATGTCGGGTTTGGTTATATAACCGACAGATGAGACTCATCAGTTATAGGATAGGCATACATCAAATTCATTTGTATGTTTTGCTTGAGTGTGCATTGATTTAGTTTGTCTAACTGCTTAGTTATTTTCATCTACTACATGCTTTACTTCCTATATATGTATCCCATCTATGTTTTCTTTATTTGATTTGTATGTGTATGTACTTGAGAGACCCTTCATTTGATGGAGGCGTGATAAGGGTTGTTCCACCCAGTGATTAGGAGGTTTGAAGGAGATAAGAGGTGAAATGTTATATTAGAATTAGAATCCCCTCAAACACAAAACAAAACCCTTTTCTTAATAAATAGAATTCAAATCATAATTCTTTTGTTAATAAATCAAACTCAAAACAAAACCCTTTTATCAATAAATTAAACTCAAAATATGATGCTTTTCTTAATAAATCAAACTCAAAATATAATTTCTTTATTAATAAATAAAACTCAAAACATAATTATTTTCTCAATAAATAGAATTGAAAACATGACACTTTCTGTAATAAATCGAAATCAAATAATATGATTCTTAAATCAAATTTTCTTTTAAATAACGCTTCAAACAAAGTCTCGGAGTTTTATAAAAATTTCGGCAATATCACCTCTAAAATTCGGACTTTGTCATCCTTCAAGAGTCCTAACAACCAAACCAAACACTTCTCGATTATTCAAATTATTTCCAATAAATCATTATCTCAACAACTCCAACTTAACTCAAGAAAATTAACCGAAAACCCATAATTCGAACAACCAATCCAGTAAATCACAATAATTCAACTTCAATTATCAATACGCATTCAACCGCTCAATGATCATTATATCACAATTCAAAAAATAATTTAATAAATCAGTAAATTAATCATTTATCCAAAATAACTCAGTTCAATCCATAAAACTCACATAATAACCAAAATATATTATTTGCATCAATATCAATTTATAACAATTCTTAAGAGTAAAATAAGTTTAAAGAAAGTGCGCCTACCTCAATCGCGACATAACTTCGCGACACAAAACTCCTTTTTCTCCCAGCCCACAGCAGCGGCAGTTTCAATCGTGACTGGCAATAACCGAGACTCGATCCTATATTATCAAAACCTAAGAATTTCTAACCAATCATAACATACTAATTTTCAAAGATTCCAAAATGAAAACGCTTATCGTAACAAAGGATGAACGAGAAAACTAAGCAGCAGCAACTCCGATGGTGGTTTCAGCGACATCAGCGCTATACCTAGTGACCAAAAACTCCGGCAGTGGCGGCGGTGAAGGAGTGGCGACGTCAGTGCGGCTTCCCGGCTGTCAGTGGCACGCGGTGCAACCTCCAGCAGCTCGACGGGATCCCTCTTTCTCGCGGTTCTGATTCCCCGACGACGACGTGATGTCTCCTGGCTTCGATGGTGGCAAAATGGTGAGGATGAGCTCTTCCAGCTCGTGTGCAGCAGCACCGTTAAAGGACGCGGCAGCGGCGACGGCCAAACGCGAATGGCGACGAGGCTGACCGCAACCTTCTCTTCCTCGCACATCGTCCTCCCTCTCGGCGACCACGACGACGGCGACAACTCTATGAAACGGTGGCAACGGCGCAGTAACGGTGGTGGCAGCACCCTTCCGTTGCCGGCACGCTCATCTTCCCTTCCATTTCTCTCTCTCTCTCTCCCACTGTTGTGTGTGTATGAGTGCTTTCCGTGTGTGTGTTAGTGAGCTAAGTGTGTGTGTGAGGCAAGGTGCGGGGTGGGGTGTGGTGGTAGGTTAGATGGAGTGGGTGAGTGTGTGGGTGTATTAGGGTTAGGGTCTTAATTTAGGAAAAAGAGTAAGGGTAGATTGATAATTTCAAATAAAAATAAGAATAATATAGTAATTGAAAATCAATTTTAATTCAACAATAATTATATATCAAAATACTATTTGTTCATCAATTTATAAATTATTTTTAAATAAATATTTTATTTTAAAAATTAGAGATAATATAATTAATTTTTTTTATTCATAAAAATTAAAGTATTAAATTCCAAAATTTTAATTATTTAAATCAATTCATATAAAATTCTTATTATTTTACGATTACTAAAATTTATAATTTAAATATGAAAATTATCCAATAATTATAAAATTAGTTAAAAATTTTAATTTAATTATCAAAATTTGATTTAATTAATTTTAATAAAATAATTTCTAAAATTAAAGTATTTAATGAATAAATAAATTAAAAATTGAACTTATTATAAGGTTTTTTAAAGTTCTGAGTCTTACATTACCAAGAAATATTAATCAATCTAATAGCTTTTATAATGACATACGTCTGTAAGTTTGAAAACTTAAAAATTATGTCATAAAATATGATTTTTAATAGGTAACAACGTTGATTGTATTATTTTGACTTCAAGAATGAATACAATACCAAGAAATAAAATTTTTCAGGTAAATTTCAATAAAGAAAAATCTCCATAAGTATTGCTATCAATGAGAAATTGTTCTACTTTAAAGACAAATATAATTTTTTTTATGAATTTTTTATCTCGGTAGGTTGAAAATTAACCCACCACGTATTAATACTCCATTTATTAAGAGTCTGCTACTAGTCAATGAATTGCTACACACAATGCAGGATTCAAACTCTAAATACTTTCTTAAGCGGGTGAGTAAAAAAAATTACTCAACCAACTTAAGTTGATTAAAACAAATATTAATTATTTTTAATATTTTTAAGTTCTAAAATATTTATAACAATAATTACTATATATATTTTTTGTTTAATTTTTTAATAAAATTTTTATATAATTTTATATATTATCCTGTGTAGGATACAAGAATATACACTAGTAATAATAATAACACAGAAGTTAGATAGCTAGATAAATAGAAGTACAAAATGTTTTATTATTTTAGCTAATTTTAAAATATTTTTATTCAATTTATGTTTAAAAATTAATCGTAAAAATATATTTATAGTTTACTAGTAAAGATTAAAGTTGAGTAACAAATAAAAAATATAAACTTCAACAAACTAAGTAAATCATTAACGGAATAGTATTACATTGTTCTATTTTTTATTAAGTTGATATAATAAATAGGATTTTGCTAACATGTATCCTAAAAACACATTTTAAAGGTAAACTTTTTATATTTCTAATGTATTAAATTCATCAAAAACTTAAAAAATGTTATTATTATACTTTTAAAATATATCTTTAGAATATAACATAACTAAATTTATTTAATAAAATATGTTTTTTACATAAAATTTAATAAAATAATTTTTAAATTTAATTATTTTATTAGTCTTTATAAATTTTGGATTGGATTTCTATTATGCTTCTAATTTTGTAATTAAATTCTTCCCAACTTCAAAAATGTTAGAGTTAAATGAATATTTTTTTACAAATTAAAAATATTTACAATTAAAAACCTAGATTAAAATTGTGACCACATATTTTTTAAAAGAAATTTTTCGTTAATTTTAATTTTTTGATATAAAAATGATTAAATTATAAAATTAAAAATGATATAAAAATTTAATTAAAAAATATAAAAATTTAATTATAAATTTAATAAAATTATAAGGATTAGTAGAATAATTAAACCTCATTTTTATTTTAATACGAGGACAAACATAATTTTAAGAGAGGAACATATATGTATACATACAAATGTATACTTTCTTATAAATATTAAAAATGCTAATGAAAACATTTGCCCCCACAAGGATCTCCATGTATCTGTGCCTGCTTCCACCTTATCTAACATGCATGTCCAGCCTCTTTTAACTTTTTTTTTTTTTTTTTGCAGTCCTGGTTCTGAAGCTACATTTTTCCGAATGTGAATATGTTCGATCTTTGTCTCATCCTTTTTTTTTTCTCTATACCTGTGACATTTAAAAAAGCGAGTAGTGATCTTATCTATACATTTGTAAATATTTGACTACTACTTCTAAAAATGTAACATGATATAATTGGTACTGCTGTTAGTATTAGTAGACTTAGAATTAGTTAGTTACTGTTGTTAGCATTAGTTAGTTAGAATTGCCAGCTAGCAAAGTTGGTTAGGCAGATTAAGTTAATTAGTTTTTATGTAACTATATAAAGATAAGCATGTGATGTAGAAAATGATGATGAATAAAAAAACACAACTTTTATCTTCTCCAATTTTCTCTTTTTCCAAATTCCAATTCACCAACAGCTTCTTCTTCTTTACTGAAACTCCCTCCTCTGTTCATCTCTCTCTCTCACTCCTTTCTCCAATTTCTTCACCCTTCACCTTTGGACTCACCTGACAGAGATTGATGAGAGTTCGAATCTCACCAAGCACGAAATTTCACATGGTGCGGTGAGCGTGGAGGAGAGATTGCAACTCCGATCAACGAGACCAAGGGTGAAAGATCTGAATCTGAAATCAAACCGGATTCATCGATTACCTTCCTTTTTTTTCTTGCTTTCGCTTGGAAGCTATTAAAACCTAATACTTTTCAATTTCTCAATTTCCTGAATCTACATCAATTCCTCAATCGATGATGACAACTGATCAATCGACGATGACAATTGCTGCGAATACAGCCTTTCCTATGGACGCACAATCAATTACAAATTTTCTGAATCAGATCTCTGCGATTCAAGCTCATGTGGCAAGAACTACTGTGAATCCGATGCAAGATCCAGCGAGCCCCTATTTCATCCATCCGAGTGAAAGTCCGGGTAATCCTCTCATACCTGTTAAATTAAATGCAAGCAATTATAGTTCGTGGAGCCGAGGCATGCTTTTAGCTTTGAAATCAAAGAACAAGTTAAAATTCATCGATGGATCCATTGTGAAACCGGATGAACTCGATCCACTGTTTGAAGCCTGGGAAAAGTGCAACACCTATCTGGTGTCATGGATAACTGTATCCCTCAGTCCAGAAATCTCAGAAAGTGTAATTTGGAGCAACAACGCTTCAGGCTTGTGGAAAGAACTGAAACGGAGGTACTATCAAGGTGACAAGTTCAGAGTTGCTGAGTTGCAAGAAGAGCTCTTCCAACTCAAGCAAGGAGATGCCACTATAACTGCTTACTACACGAAGCTACAATCAATTTGGAAAGACTTGAACAATTTCAGGCCAATTCCAGAGTGCACTCATTGTGAACAATCGTGCACATGTGGACTGAGTGTGATGCGAGAATTCAGAAGAGAGGATTACACAACAAGATTTTTGAGAGGTCTCAATGACCAGTATACTGCTGTCAGATCGCAACTGATGTTGATGACTCCCATGCCTGATATAGACACTGCCTTCTCCATGTTAACACAACAGGAAAGACAATTCAATGATTGCCAAGATTCAAAGATTTTCTTTAACAAAGCAATACCTCCTTATCAACCAACTGATGACAGAAATAGAGGGAGAGGCAGAGGCAGAGGAAGACACCAAGGCAATGGTAGAGGCAGAGGTACCATAATGCAATGCACATTCTGCGACAAATCAGGACACACCATTGACACATGCTACAAAAAGCATGGCTTGCCACCCCATCTAAGGCAACGACAAATTGGCAGCATTAATTTCACCACTGCTGAACTACATGCTGAGAAGAGAAATGATGATCTCAGCCAAGTCAGTCTGGGCAATTGCCATAAGGAAGCTAGTGAGGAGCCGAGTTATGATCTCAATTCACTCCAAAAGGAAGCAATTATCAAGTTTTTCAAAGGACAAGAGGCTCAACAGCAACCTCAAGTCACAACTCAGGTTCAACACCCTCCAAATGCTACTTCCATGAATCAAGGTAAAATTGTTGTTTTAAAATATAGTAGCAATATTTCATCCTTTGTTACTGTAAAATCTTCCTCTGGGTCATAGACACAGAGGCCATTGATCATGTCACTTTTGATATGAATGACTATTATTCACACTACCAAGTAAAGCCTATAATTGTTAGAATGCCTGATGGCAGCCACACGACAAGTAACATCATTGGCACCATTAGATTTTCTAATCAATTATTTCTTTCAAATGTGCTATTCATCCCAACTTTTGAATTCAAATTAATTTCTGTTTCAAAACTGACTGATGGATTGAAGTGTCAAATGTTAATTGATGATAAAATCTGTGAGATTCAGGACCAAGCTACTTCGAAGAGGATTGGAGTAGCTAAATGTGCTGACGGTCTCTATACAATGGATAGCCAACCTTTTAATTCTGTTTCTGCAACACACAATAATCATAGCATGCATAATTCAGCAAAGCTGCCGCTCACTTTCACAGCATCACTTTTCACCAATAATGGCACTGCAACTTGCACTGCATCATCAGTTCAAATAAATGCTCTTTGGCATTCTAGATTAGGTCATATCCCTCAAAATAGATTGCATGTGATGCAGAAAACTCATCCATTCATGGATTATAATGAGCAAATAAACCCATGTAACTCATGTCATTTAGCAAAGCAAAAACGCTTACCTTTCTCTTATAGCAATTCTGAATCTGATGCTTGTTTTGATTTGCTGCATCTTGATATCTGGGGACCAATTTCAGTCCCCTCTATTAATGCTCACAAATATTTTTTGACCATAGTTGATGATAAAAGCAGATACACTTGGATTTTTTGTATGAAAGCAAAGTCAGAAACCTCAAACTTGGTTAAAACTTTTATAAAATTTGTTCAAACTCAATTCAATCCCACTGTCAAGTGTCTAAGAACAGACAATGGTCCTGAGTTCACTATGCAATCATTTTATGCATTACAAGGCATTGTGCACCATACTTCATGTGTTGAAACTCCACAGCAAAATGGGATAGTGGAGAGAAAACACCAACACGTTTTGGGGGTGGCTAGAGCATTGCTATTCCACTCATCTATGCCTAAATATTTTTGGAATTTTTCTGTAAAGCATGCTGTGCATATTATCAATATATTGCCAAGCCAATTTTTCAAAGACAAATCACCTTTTGAACTTCTTTTCAACCAAACACCTAACCTGTCCAATTTAAAGGTTTTTGGTTGTCTCGCCTATGCATCAACTCTTTCAAATGGAAGAACTAAATTGGACCCAAGAGCACAAAAATGTGCTTTTCTCGGTTTTAAAGAAAGAACGAAAGGATTCACACTCATTGATATGAAAACCAAAAGAATTTTCACATCTAGAGATGTCATTTTCTATGAAAATCACTTTCCATATTGTGCCCATGATGATTCTAATCTGCATAATGACAATGAAGTTTCACAGCAAAATTACAACTTTGATCCATTCACTTATGATTCTCACTACACTGACTCATTTGCTCCTAGTTCGCATCAACCACACATGCCTCAAACTCATGTTCCACCTACCCATCATCAAAACCATCAAAATCTTCAAACACCATCAAATTTGCATTCTGAATTTGTTAATCACACCCTAAATGAACCTGCACGTTCAGCACACACTGTTGAACAAACAGAAAATCTCACATCACATGCATCACATGCATCACATCAAAATCCACAGCCACTTGAACTTAGAAAATCTACAAGAATTAAAAGGTTTCCAGCCTATCTCAAAGACTATCATTGTAAAGTGAACAATTCAGTTTCTGGTTCCACCCATCCTCTTTGCAGGTACCCTATTTCACAGCATATTTCCTATGATGCACTCAATCCAAACACAAGGTTTTTTCTTTGGCTATTTCAACAAACGTTGTACCTAGTAACTATGAGGAAGCTGCTGCTCACCCTTGCTGGAGAGAAGCTATACAAAGCGAACTTGAGGCTATGAAGAAAAATCAAACTTGGCAAATCACAACACTCCCTCATGGCAAGAAAGCTATAGGCTGCAAGTGGGTATTCAGGATTAAATTCCTCCCTGACGGAACCATCGAAAGATACAAAGCCAGGTTGGTTGCAAAGGGCTTCACCCAAATTAAAGGTGTCGACTTCATTGACACATTTAGCCCAGTGGTTCAAATGTCAACTTTGAGAGTGGTTTTGGCCTTGGCCGCTGCAAAACAATGGCACATCAAGCAGCTGGACGTGAATACTGCTTTCTTGCACGGCGACCTACATGAAGAGGTCTATATGAGGCTTCCGCCAGGGCTTCAACAATCCGAACTGGCAGCAAACTCAGTGTGTAAATTGCGCAAATCGCTCTACGGCTTGCGACAAGCTAGTAGGCAGTGGAATCTGAAATTGACTGAGACATTGAGTTCGGCTGGTTTCTCCAAATCAGAATCAGATCATTCCTTGTACACCAAAATCACAGCTCAGGGGGTTACCATCATCATGGTTTACGTGGACGATTTGGTTTTAACGGGTAATGACCTCACTGAGATTAATTCAATCAAGCAGCTGCTTGATCAAAAATTCAAAATTAAAGATTTGGGGGACTTGAAGTACTTCCTAGGCATGGAAGTGACCCGCTCGTCAAATGGGATCCATCTTTGTCAACGCAAGTATGCCTTAGACATCCTCAAGGACTTCGGCTTCTTAGAGTGCAAGCCAGCTAGCACTCCAATGGATTACACCTCTGCATCAAAATTGTCAAGGAAAAGCAGCACTGCATTAGAGGATCGAGCCCCATACAGACAACTAGTTGGCAGGCTCTTGTACTTGACCAACACAAGGCCAGATTTAGCTTACGCAATGGGAAGACTCAGTCAGTTCATTGATTGTCCCACAGATGTACACCTGCAAGCTGCTCACAGGGTGCTGCGATACTTAAAAGGATGTCCCTCAGTTGGTTTGTTCTTCTCGGCTGCCAATGATTTTAAACTCACAGGGTTCTCGGATGCAGACTGGGCAACGTGTGCAGATTCCAGAAAATCCATCTCTGGCCATTGCTTCTATATTGGAAAGTCGCTCATCAGTTGGAAAAGCAAGAAATAGAACACTATTGCGAGGTCATCCTCAGAAGCTGAGTACAGAGCTTTGGCCCTGGCAACATGCCAAGCTCAATGGCTATCTTACATCATGAATGATTTGGGCATGCCACTGACAGAGCCCATCACACTTTTCTATGACAATAGATCAGCCATCCACATAGCCACCAATCCTATCTTCCACAAGAGAACTAAGCACATCGAGGTTGATTGCCACACTGCTCGAAACCAGCATCTCTCAGGTCTCACACACCTAATGTCGGTTTCTTTATCGAACCAGTTGGCTGACTTCCTTACCAAGGCCTTAGCCCCTGGTCCCTTCTCAAGCAACATTTCTAAACTAGGCCTTTTAGATATTCATAGTTCTAGTTTGAGGGAGGTTGTAACATGATATAATTGGTTGCTGCTGTTAGCATTAGTAGACTTAGAATTAGTTAGTTACTGCTGTTAGCATTAGTCAGTTAGAATTGCCAGCTAGCAAAGTTGGTTAGGCAGATTAAGTTAATTAGCTCTTATGTAACTATATAAAGATAAGCATGTGATGCAGAAAATGATGATGAATAAAAAAACACAACTTTCATCTTCTCCAATTTCCTCTTTCTCCAAATTCCAATTCACCAACAGCTTCTTCTTCTTCTTCACTAAAACTCCCTCCTCTGTTCATCTCTCTCTCTCTCACTCCTTTCTCCAATTTCTTCACCCTTCACCTTTGGACTCACCTGACAGAGATTGATGAGAGTTCAAATCTCTCCAAGCACGAAATTTCACAAAAAAATGCTTCCTTCTAGCTAATTGTTGCCACAGCTCTATCCAATTTTTTTGTATGTTCAAATTAGATGACTTAGCTAGTTATTCAACTATGTGAAAGAATGGTCCACGAACCCCAAATCGAGTAGTTGATTGACCTGTAGCACTTTTTGAAAATCGTTCATCTAATTATATATCACCGGAAGCCCCTCATTTTCTCTTTTTCTAATACTTGTTAAAGTCACCGCATACTAGCAATGGCATATTTTGGAATTGTCCCAAAGAATTCAAAATATTTCACGATTTTCGCTTGTTTGCTGTATTTGGATTTTTTGGTAATTCTCCACGTTAACCTGCTCCCTTTACTTGAAATTTTATATCAAAATAATTATGAGATTGAGTAAGAAAAAGTATAGGTAAACAAGATAAATTAGCTAACTTTTTAAACAATTTCATTTAATAATTAATTTAATTTTTTTTAAATTAAAAATTTGAATAATTAAGAGTTGGTTAAGTAAACTCTAATAAAAAATTGTAAAAATCCTTTTCCTTCTCTCCCACTCCCACTTCCATAGTGGCACACAGAAATTCTTCCTCTTCTCTCCCATTTCCACAGCCACACTGTCAACACTCCTCTCTAGTTGGCGCAGTCGATGTGACACCTAATACCGCACTGACAGGCGACATTCCATAGCCACCTCTTCACATCCACGAAGGAAATCAGAAGCAGCTCCATCGTCCCGTCTCCTTTGCTTTATCATCGTATCGCTGCTTCGTTGTCCAGGGAAAATTGCCCTCCTCAGGAAGGACTGTGATCACCATTCCCTCTCATCTCGTTGGTCTTCTTCCTCAACCAAAGTGCCGATTCGTTGCTGCTCCAGTGCACCACCAGTCTCGCCGCTATGACCACCGCGCGCGTCGTTGTCTCCTTGGTACACCACCTTTCGTGCCGATGGGTAGTTTATTCACCATGTGATTGCGCCACCGGTCCGCCACAAGAACCATCGTCCCGCTACCATTCTCGCTAGTTGAAGGTTTCTGTCTAGCTGTTTACTGCTATTTCTTATATTCTTGCAAGTTATTTTTCTTATCTTTTATAAGCAGGTTTCTTCGATTTCATAACTATTGCTAGTGCTTACTTGGTTTCTATATTTTTATTTGTTGTTTTTGGTATGAATTGTTCTAGAAATTCAAAAAGGAAGACAAAAAACTTTTAGGAAGGAACAAAAACATATATACAAAGATCTAATTCTTTGCAAAGAGTAAGTTCATGTTTGGTCATTATGGCTATCAACTCTCATTCTCCCAATATATTTAGATACACTCTTAAATAATGGATAATAACGCATATAGATAATAGACTTATGTCCATTGCCATGGGCTAGATGAAAATTGAATAATTGATGGAATATTAATTAGACTAGGGTGAAATTTGTCATTGTAAACTAAAGATGAAGGTAAAAAATTGAATAATTTATATTTATTTTTATATTTTTCGGATGTTCTTTTTTGGTACATTTGGATGTTCTTTAGGGATGATATTATGTGTTTCTATTTAAACAATCTGTGATTTGGTTCACAACTAAAAAATTGATTAATACAGACGGATTTATAGACGGATTTAGCCTTTATTACAGACGAATTTTTGGTTACCGACGAAATTACCGACGGATTTTGTCCCTCTGTAAAAGTCCCGTCGGAAATTATTTACCGATGGATTTTTTTTTCCATCGAAAAATTACTGACAGATTTTCCGTCTGTAATTACAGACAAATTTTCAGACAGATTTTTCTTCTGTAATTACAGACAAATTTTCTGACAGATTTTGTCTATAATTTGAACTTTGAAAAATCATCTCACACTCTGATTAGAGACAGAAAATCCGTCTGTAAATCTGTCAATAAGGTAAAATATTTTTTTTTAAATTTTCCCATTGCAAAATAAACCTGTTTTCATACAAAATAAATATAAAAAAACTCAACTCAACTCATATAAATTATGTATTTTTTTTTCTGAGATATATGAAAAATAGATTATCTATATAATATTTCTTTGCATATAACTCTACTTATTCAATAATATACAGTTATACATCCATTTGGAGTGAAAATTACATCCAATGTCTCAGAAACATTAGTAGAGTAGCATCCTTAGAATTTTCTAAAATTTCTTGAACAATGCAAGCTAAGTTAGAGACCACTCATATGGTAAGTGTAGAACTTTATGGCAGCTATGTACACTCTATTGATTCTACAATGTAGATTCTATTGAAGCTGCAATGGCCGCAACGGCAGCAGCTATGCCTGCCACGGATACTGCAGCATGCAACTGAGCATTATGAGTCCTAATTTCCTACTTTTTTCTCTCCTTTTGATCCTTCAGCCATCTTCCCATTGTCCTTCCTCTCAATAAACTCCTATAAAGCTAGTATGCAAAGGTTTACAAGAAGAATAACAAAGAAAAAGAGTAATGAATGATTGAACTTTTATTTTTAGTATATAATCATGAGGTTGAGTGTAATGTACCCCATTTCTGAACAAGTTTTGACTGGAAAGGAATTCTGGATTGATTGCTTGATGGGGGTAAAAATAAGTCCTGCACATAGTGATTGACTGTTCCAAATGACACGTGAAGTCAAAAGAATCAATTACCGTATATCTTGATCTTTTGTCAAAAATATATTTGAGCACTGCAATAGATGTGGAGAAAAAGATCAACACAGTTTCTCAATGATTTATATGATTTGTATGACATCACGGTGCAGATTTGAAATTAGCTACCTATATGCAGTGATCAGAACTCAAGAATTTCTGTGTCCCCGTGAGAGCAATCCGTGAGAGCAATATAATGCAACAACAACAACTGCTCCTAATAAAAAACTAAATTTGTGATGAGACAAATTTGTAAAAGCAAAGATGAGTGAACTCTATGTAACATATCTTAGCAACAAATTTTTTACCGATTGTAAATGTTTGATTTAGCATCATCCGTTCGCGTTAATTATTTCCTGAAGATAATACATATGTTACAAAATACAAACAAAACAGTGATTGAACTTTGACAGATAAGAAATCAAATGGAAGACTGAAGAATTAGAATGTTATAAGTTAATTACTATAGTGATGAATAACTGGATCAGCATGAAAAACTTTTCCAACTCCATGACCAACAAACTGTCTCACGATCCCATAACCGAATTTATCTACATGATCACTAAAATAGAATAGATATCAGCATTAAGCACTGGACAATCAAGAACCCTCAAAGCATATTAACAGAAGTAGATAACTGCTTCGAAGTAAGAAGATGCGAGGGTAGGGAAGAGAAAATGAATGGAGTTAAATTATACAATTTCTTAGACCAAGAACAACTGCTATGAGAATTGTATAATTGCTCAACAAAGACTCTTCAAATAGAAGCCTTAAAATATAATCAATATAAATTGCCTTCATTTTGGTTTTATTCCTCAACAAGCTAGAAAATTTGTTCAATCCTCCTCAAACGGAGGTGAGAAAAAATTCAACGTATAAGGAGAGACCAGTACAAGAAAAATATGTACAACACATGACAGAGTAAATAAGAGAAGTTTCTTACTGAATTATTTTGCCTATCTTTTTGTATTCCACACCCGGACTGCATATTGATATTGCTTTATCTAAGCATTCTTTAGTTACCTGTATCAATATCAAACAACCCGCATAAGCATGAAACAAATGGAGAGAAGACAAACCACCACTCCACAAAGTCGAAGCCACAACAGAGAATTCTAGAACATTATCATCTTGAAGCCTTCTGAAATTAATAGAAGCAAAACAAAAATAAAAGTTACTATAGCTGAGCAAAATATGATTAGTGTTATCAGAACAGGCCCAAAGTACAAATAAGACCTGGACAAAAATTTTATCTAGGGGACATACTAGGAGTGATTGATCGGCAAAAAAAGCATAAGCAACTCACCCTGACTAAGGTGCCAGCATATTGAAGAACCTGTGCAGCAAGCCTTCCAGAAGCTCTCATGCATTATATCCCCTTCTCATCATGCACTTCAGGGCCAGTCACAAGTCCTGCTGGAGTTTTAGACTTTACATGTGGAGGCCTAGGAATATCCTTCGGAACTTCTCGATAAGGAGAAACATTTCCCGGCCTCAGACGTTTGCGTTTGCCTGGCAATTCATCTACATTTCTGCGAAGCCATCATCCATGAGCTTAAGAAATAGGTATGAATCAAGAGTTTCAATATTAAGAGTAGTGTAAAAAGGGAACATTGAGTAGTGTACCTTCTATTGAATAAGAGATTGGTGACTTTCTAAACTATACGATCCTAATTTTTTTTAAACTATACTCCAAAGAACAATGAAACAGGGAATTGTACCAAAAAATAAATAAATATATAAATAAAATACACACCTTTGGATTGTGCTAAGTTCCCTGCTTCCCAGTACAATTGAGTCCAATTTCAGATCTTCAATAGTCTAGAAGTTTCTCTCTTGCGTCACCCCAATAACTTTTTGCAACAATGTTCACCTAAATCAAAACATAACTTCACTCATAAAGGTATCTCTAGAACAATCTATGCCAAAGAATTAAAACAGAAAAAACAGAGAGAACTGCAAATCAAGAACCTCAATATCAGTTTGAACTGCATACTTGTTCATAATCTCTTGCTCTCTAAACTCTGTCAAAGGAATCAGAACTGCAAATATAACCAAACGAAATTAGATTAGATCAATAACACAGGATTAGCACACTTGTAGGAGTATAGCACAATCCTATTGTAGCAACATGAGAGGAAATTGAAATAAATACTATGTTGCTTGAAATGGAGACAAATTCAGATATAGAACTTGTCATTCACCTGGATTCTTGGAGAAATTCAGTTCAATAGTTTCACAAGATAAGATGTGAGCAGAAACCAGCTAAATTTTTTGCTGGGGCTGTAGGAACCTGAGGTAGCGATCAATCAAGAATAAGTAAAAGCTTGTAAGAAACACACAGAAAGAAGAAAATCCTACATGTAGTACATAAAAGACTACAAAAACCATGTATAGTTGATGAGTGTAGAAAAAAAGTTCATAAAATTTTTGCCTTATCAAAGGTAAGTTAGTGGCCCACATGGCTAATCCTGATAGCAAAGCTACTTCTCCAGCCACATTTGAGATGCCAACTTTATTCCACATGAGCATCTACAATGAAAGCTCTTGCAATGTTAGCCTATATAGTTTATGATTGAAAAAGGACTTTGCATTAAACAAGGACTTTGCATTGAACAAGTTGCTTATTGAATTTACCTCTTATATTTGATTAGTGTTGTCCCAAAAGATAATGTAGCAAAGTCCATGGGCTGTGAAGAGGACCATTGCAGTGGTGCTGGCTAGATGTGGTACTTGATACTTCCCTTTAATGTTAGGTCAATGAAGAGCCACTATATATGTTCCAACTTAGAAGAAGAGAAATGTAACAAACAATATTTGATGAAGAATGGGAAGTTCTTTTCTTACACTTGGCCTCATTAGTCAGCAGTAGGGCCACTTGTAGAAACCAGTCATGTAAGTAGGAATATAAGGACCAAATCAAATATAAAAGAAATATGAAAATAAGAGCGAGTTTTGTTAGAGAAATGATTTCAAGGAACCATTCACAAGCAACAGCTTTTTCCATGATACCAATCCGAAAAATCCACCTTTCCGAGAGTAAAAAATCAGTCATACATTATGTGCATGTTTATATATGTTGCAAATAACTAACAAGGTATGAAATAACGTACCTTTGAGTATTGTAATGAGAACATTTACTTTCCAAATAAAAGTATTGTAATTTGAATGAATGAGGGATAAAAAAAAGGGGATAATTTAATTTTATGTATATGTTTGGACCACTACTTTTGTTATATAAATCATGTAAGAGCTAAATATAATGTAATGTCATATGCATGCTTTATTGTATGCTCGTGCAATATCAATTATGGGAACAAAAATTGTCCTCAATCAGCTGCTAGTTTAGATAAGATCAATAATGTACTATATAATATAACAAGTGCTTTTCATATATAGCATCTAATTTTGGTTATTAATGTTTATGCAAAAAGCCTAAAAGCCCTTTCGTCCTTCACCCCTCTCTCACTCTTCTATCCTTAGTTGTTATATTTGCTCCCTCAGTCAAAGTGCTAATAATAATAATAATAATAATAATAATAATAATAATAATAATAATAATGCTTACAAAAAAATAAAATTCACATTCAATTCACAATTTTACCTATTCAACACATTCAAGAACCAACCTAAAACAAAACCATTGACAAGCACTAGCAGAAGTAGAGATGTTGCATCTTTATTTTTAATTCATAAGATTATTAGCTCTCATCTCACAAACTCTGCATCAGAACAGAGTTTCTACACCTTATACCTTGCTTCTGTTCTAGATACCTCAGGACTCATGCTGTCTTTAGGATCTCACTCTAACACATGTTAAGTCACATTTACAAGTATAATAATAGTCACAAAATTAATCTCATTGAGGGGGGATGTATATGTGTGATTCGATTGCATATATGAACATAAGTTTATTACAGGAAACACTTAAATAAAATACACATACTCCAATGTTTTCCAAATTGCAATTCTTCTTTTTCTATTAGATCTGCTATTATGCTCCCCTATGCTTCCGCAACCTCATTAACACACCCTTTTTTCCTTTCATTATTATTCAACCCACCAACCACCCCTAATTTCAAACAAACACTTCTTTCTCTTCTTCCCAGCCTTCACTTTCACTATATATATATAAAATAATATATAAAATAACATATGTGATAAACAGATTGCCATCTCCAAATACAAAGAACCTCACACCTTATGAGCCTTTACATCATCACAGCCCTAATTATCGCTTTCTTAGAATTTTTGGATGTTTTTCATCTAATAAATAATATATAAATGAAAAAGGTAAGGCTGAGTAGTAGTACAGAGTGAAGAAAACTGAAAAAGAATAATTAAAAAATAATGTGAGCAAGAAAGGGTATACGTAGTACCAAAATACCATTGCCAAATGTGTCATTCCAAATCAATATCCCATTTCTGAGGCTTTTCATCAAACAGCTTACATGCATCATTTAAAATGCTTTAATTAAATAAAAAATTTATCACAACAACCAAATAAATCACAAAATCAAAATCAAAACCTAGCTTAATCCCAAATCAAAAATGAACTCAAGCAGTAATTAAACTAACTGGAAGAAAATATGGTAGAAAATTCAAATACTCACCATCGATGTTGGGTTTGAAGAGAAGAAAAAGTCACTGAAAAAGGATTAAAATTTATACTCATAAAAGTAGAGTTAGGTTTATCGAGAGTGATGAAAGTCCCAAAGGTGTTGATGATGGAAGAATGTGGTGGATGACTGTGGTTATGGAACAGCGGTGATGGAAGAATGCGGCACTGAGGAGAAAGATGTGGAATGTGAATGGAGTGTGAAACTCGTTTGGAGTGTGGACTGTGGAGCACAATGGGATAGAAATAGAGTTTTTTTTTGGTGACTAAATAGAAAAGAGAGAAAAAAAAAGACAAAACCAAATTAATTGGCTAGGGTCATATTTAAATCTATTAGATGTTGAAGCTCACTCCATGGTTGGCTCCAATTCGAGTGAATGTCCGCGACAGAAGCAGCTGCTTTAGCCATACAATCTGCAACACTATATTTGCAGTCCTCTGAATTAAAAGAATAGAGACTCTCCAATTCCAATTCATAACCTCCTGAATATGCTTTGCCAAATCCCATTCCAGAATATCCTTACTAAGCATTCTTTGGTTTACCAAGAAAAGAGCTTCTAAACAATCTGTTTCACAAATAACCTCACGAAATCCACTCTCCCAAGCAAGAAGTAAATCTCTCCAAATTGCATACAATTCAGCAAAAAGAACACTGCACACTTTGACTTTTCCAGTGCAACCTTTCAACCAACATCCATCAGGATTGCGAATAATACAACCAAAACCAGTATAGCCAGAAGGAGCAAACCAACTAGCATCACAATTCAATTTAACAGAATGAACTGGAGGTGGAACCCAATGCAAACAAAGTGAAGGAGGAGACAGAGATTGATGCATAGCAAAAATAGTGTGAAACTCCCTTACTGAACTACGAATCAAACTCACCACTTTACTAGCACTCCATGAATCATCTATATTAAATAAGTCATGATTCCTGCTTCTCCAAATCCACCAGATGGTCGAAAAGAAAAGAAAAGCATCTCCACTCCTTGCACCTCTGTAGAGCCAATCATGTAAATTCGAGTTATCTGAATACAGGCCTAAAAGGGTCCAGACCTCCTTGGCACTAGGGCACTCCCGAAGACAATGAAGAATGGATTCAAAACTATTCTGACACCGATGACAGGTGCTAGATAAAGCTAAACCACGACCCAAACGAAACTCTGCCGTAGGAATAGCATTATGAAAACTGAGCCAAATCAAGAACTTATACTTCTCAGGAATATGCAGACGCTATACCCACAACCAATTATCATGCTCATTCCAGTCAAACTTTCTTTTGGCTAGCGAACTGTACCCACTCCTAGCTGAGTAGAGTCTAGAAGATGCCATACCCCACGACCAACCCGAACTCTCTCCAGCATTCAAATCCGGATTATAAGCATTCAAACGCTGTTTGACATCTTCTGGAATGATAGAGAAAATATCATGAAAATTCCATTGATCATCTTTCCAAACATCTCTAATAGTTAAATCAGAGTCAGATATATAAAAGGGACATCTTGAGCAATTGGGCCCTCAATACTCCAATTGTCAAACCAAAAAGATTGATCAAGTGACCCAACGCACCAAGAGAAGGCATCCTTAAGAGCACCAAAAGCCTTTGAGATACTCTTCCAAACATGAGAAGCATTGCAAGGGATAGGGCCATCTAAAACTCCCTCATTCCTCAGATACTTCGCCCTCAATAGAGCAACCCAAGGCTTGTCCTGACAATGAAAAAGTTGCCACACCAATTTACCAAGTAAAGATATATTAACACACGCAGGGTCTCTAACACCCAGGCTGTAACACCCTACCATACAGAGACTTATGCTTAAGTCATAATTCAGAGATGGCAAGGTATTACGACCTCTAAAAATAAAAATTTAGTACGTATAGTAGTATGAATAATTGATTATAACTAGGAGCCTTTGTAGAAAAAGGGGTAAACAAAAATCGCAACTCGAAAGCGCAACACTCTGATTGACAACGTAACGAACAAAGATAACCAACGCGTGATTATATATATACAAAGGAGTGTCAAAAACAGGAATATCAAGACTCAAGATCCGGCTGCGAAGATAACCGATCCGAGCATAACAATATATACATATGATATAATAAGGAAAACCCCAAAGGAAACCTAAAGGGACACAAATACATAAAACCTATTCTCCAAAATCTCCCAGAGGAGGAGTCATCACAGTTTGTATTATTTAATGAAGATAAAACTATCTAAGCAAAACATATAAACCAAAACATAGCCCCGAGAACAAAGGATCTTCGCAAATCTAGAAGTCTCCAGCATGCATCAGCAGGACACCTCACGTCCTGCATCTGAAAACCACAAAATCCGCATGGGTGAGAACCAGAGGTCCCCAGCATGGTAACAGCTTCCACATATATAATACATAATAATGGAGGAAAGCCGAAGGCAATCCTAGAACTTCCTCCAAATAATATCAAAGCTTATAAACAAACTAAACCATAAAGGGCATCTGACTAAAGATACTTCAGTCTAACTAATACTTCCCTTTCCAATTCCTTCAGACCTCCCAACCACCAGCAGGAGTATAATATAGCAAACACAGTTATATCAAGCAAGAAATATACAATTAGGAACAAGTAAGGCATTTAGACAATTAGCAAGTAATATGCAGTCAAATAGGCAATCTCAAACAATTCATATAGTATGCATATGATGAATGCCTGTCCCTAGTGGCTGATGATATCATCTGTCGGTTATAGAGCCAACCCGACAAGTCCTGGTAGCTAACCATTGGACTGTCCCTCTGTCACGCATCCCCAACTCGAGTTATACTCATCATAAACTTGATCATAATCATGATCTATATCCATCACCTTCACTGGTGAATATTTACGGGGGCGAGCTCATCCGGGTCTTTCATAGTGCCCGGCCACACTTATGACATAGGGTCAACAGAGTATCAAGTCTCAACCTGGAGCACGTGGTGGCTAGCCACTGCTACTACCCAGGGAAACTCGTATCTCAGATAGTGGAAGCGCAAATTACAATTATCAATAATTCAGCATAAACATGCATGAATTCTCATCCATGGATCAACATCCATATCAGCCATCCGGCTCACGGTTAAATCCATAACCAGCCAATATTCATAGCATACACAGCTATCCCGGCTCACGGTTCAATCCAGAACCAGCCAATTCATAAACAATTACGGCCCTTCGGCCAATGGCATAACAAGCACTTCCACCACCATCCTCCACATCTCACATAATCATCAATGATCCTCATTGATTATTCATTTTCCCTTGCTTCACTCACAAGTTACCACATCCACCAGCTCCTTCTCTCATAGCTAGGCATATCATAATGATTTAAGATATAAGTGGTGAGATCGGAGGCTTAGAAGTATGAAATTTGGCTTTTAAAACTCAAAAATCAACTTTGGGATGAAAACAGGTCCGCGCGTACGCGCACTCCACGCGCACGCGTGGATGGCCTCAAAAACTCATCGACGCGCAAGCGTCATGCACGCTAACGCGTGGATTAAAAATTTGCCAATCGACGCGTACGCGTCAACCACGCGTACGCGTGGGTGTTCTCGTGCCCCAGGCACAACACTAGCACAGTTCTGGCATAACTCTCTGGAAAATGGCTGGGTATTGGGTGCAGCACCATCGGCGCGCCCGCGCACATCACGCGCACGCGTGGATGGCGCTTTCTGGAAGAACGACGCGTACGCGCCAAGTGCGCCCACGCGCAAGGGGTCATTCTGCTAAAAAATTTCTAAGTTAAAAGCTGCAGAATTCACCAATTTAAAACCCCAATCTTCCAACGGACATAACTTCCTCATTTTAAATCGTTTTTCACCCGTTCTTCGAACGGCACGGACATCCCGGATCCAATTTCATTTCTAAAAAGATTTGGTACAAAACAGAGATCCGTAGTCCAAGTTATGTCCCGCCAAAGTATGCCCAAAAACCATGTTTTTCATTAAAACCACAAAGTGCCATTTTCAAAACAAGCCATTTCTAATTCTTTTCAAAATCAATCAAAACATGCCATTTTCATCCCTTTCCTTTGAAATCAATCAAAATACATCAATTTCAACATCAAGCCTCCTCAACTCACACATTGACACTTTATCACAAATTACAAAATCACTATCTCATCATTTTAACCCACTTCACCCGAGTGGCTCAAACTAAAACATATTGACATATCATATACTCTTCCTCATGCCAATTCTCAACAACACCAATTCCAATAAATCATTATTGCACACAATCAATATCATACTCACCATTAACATGGTCCAACACACAATTCAACCATAACCAATCATCAAGCATATATCACAACATGCATATTTATCATACATCATACCACCAAGGCATCAATAATCATCATCACATATATGACCACATCATATATCTCAATCATTCAACAACATCAACCATTCAATGCCTATCTTAGGGCCTCTAGCCTAAGTATTTCCTACCACATTACATATTAGATACGGGAAACCGAAACCATACCTTAGCCGATTTTCCCAAGCTCCACTGGAGCACTTCCAAATCACTTATCTACAAGCTCTCAAGGCCTCAACACCTCCAAGAACAGATTTTTCACCACCAAACCCTTTCCAAGCTTTTCAAAATCACCAATCAAGCTCCAATATTCACATATACACAACCTAAGCCACAACCATCATACCCATATACAACATCTCAATACCCAAACATCATAGAACAACAAAATACACTAGGATTGAGAATCTTACCACACCCAAGGTCCAAGGAGACAAGATTAACCTTCTCCTTCAAGAGAGTTGGGTCCTATAACATCAAAGAACCCAAAATCTCAACATTTCACCCATGAAACTCGAAAATAAGGGCTGAGATTTCGAACAGCAACACGTGGCTTACCTCAAGATTGGTTGTATGGGTTTTGTAGAGCTCTCCGCGGCGAACGCGTGGCCACAAACGAAGCGGCAATCGGAGCTCTAGATCAAAAGTTATGGTGGTTTGAAGATCAAGTGAGAGATAGAAGGTGGAGAGAGTGTTCTTCCCCCTTTTCCTCTCTTTTTCAGCGTGTGTGTGTGGCTAATGAGGAGAGAGAGTGCTGAAAACTAGGGTTTTGGCTTAGTTATATTGGGCCAAGGGCCCACTTTGGGTCCGGTTGGCCCGGTTTGGCCCGTTCGGTCCAATCTTGGTCCGAATTCTATAAAATTGGTACCGAAATTCTCGTCTCAATCTCCTCTATCATATTTAGCCACAAAAATCACATTTTTGGGCTTTCTAGAATAAATTCTCATTTATGGGTTATGGTGGACGAAATTGTGATCAATGTTCTAACTATTTTGTATGAAATCATTATTATGGCACTGGTTGAATTCACAACTCCGTTCAACTAACCAGCAAGTGTACTGGGTCGTCCAAGTAATAAACCTTACGTGAGTAAGGGTCGATCCCACAGAGATTGTTGGTATGAAGCAAGCTATGGTCACCTTGTAAATCTCAGTTAGGCAGATTAAATTGGTTTATGGGTTTTTGAAAATAGAAATAAGAAAATAAATAATAAAAGGGATAGAATACTCATGCAGATTCATTGGTGGGAATTTCAGATAAGCGAATGGAGATACTGTATGGCTCAAGGACGCCTGCTCTCCCACTGCTTCAACTCAATCCTTCTTACTCCTTTCCATGGCAAGCTATATGTAGGGCATCACCGTTGTCAATGGCTACATCCCATCCTCTCAGTGAAAACGTTCCTATGCTCTGTCACAGCACGGCTAATCATCTGTCGGTTCTCAATCAGGTTGGAATAGAATCCCTTGATTCTTTTGCGCTTGTCATCACGCCCAGCCTTCAGGAGTTTGAAGCTCGTCACAGTCATTCAATCATAGAATCCTACTCGGAATACCACAGACAAGGTTTAGACCTTCCGGATCCTCATGAATGCCGCCATCTATCTAACTTATACCACGAAGATTCTGTTGGGGAATCTAAGAGATACACATTCAAGCTCTTGTTGCATGTAGAACGGAAGTGGTTGTCAATCACGTGCGTTCATGAGTGAGAATGATGATGAGGGTTACTTATCATCACATTCATCATGTTCTTGGGTACGAATGAATATCTTGGAATAAGAATAATAGGGATTTGAATAAAAGACAACAGAATTGCATTAATACTTGAGGTACAGCAGAGCTCCACACCCTTAATCTATGGTGTGCAGAAACTCCACCGTTGAAAATACATAAGTAAAAGGTTCAGGCATGGCCGAATGGCCAGCCCCCTAAAACGTGCTCAATGGCCTCCTAAGATGAAGAATAATACAAAGCTGAGACCAAAGATGAAACATGGTCAAAAGACATCTAATACAATAGTTAAATGTTCTATTTATAATGAACTAGCTCCTAGGGTTTACATGAGTAAGTAATTGATGCATAAATCCACTTCCGGGGCCCACTTGGTGTATGCTTGGGCTGATCTTGATCAATCCACGAGCTGAGGCTTCTCTTGGAGTTGAACTTCGAGTTATGACGTGTTTTGGGCGTTCAACTCCGGATCATGACGTTTTTCTGGCGTTTAACTCCAGACAGCAGCATGAACTTGGCGTTTAACGCCAAGTTACGTCATCAATCTTCGAATAAAGTATGGACTATTATATATTGCTGGAAAGCCCTGGATGTCTACTTTCCAACGCCGTTGAGAGCGCGCCATTTGAAGTTCTGTAGCTCCAGAAAATCCATTTCGAGTGCAGGGAGGTCAGATTCCAACAGCATCAGCAGTCCTTTTGTCAGCCTTCTTCAGAGTTTTGCTCAAGTCCCTCAATTTCAGCCAGAATTTACCTAAAATCACAGAAAAACACACAAACTCATAGTAAAGTCCAGAAATGTGAATTTAACATAAAAACTAATGAAAACATCCCTAAAAGTAGCTCAAACTTACTAAAAACTACCTAAAAACAATGCCAAAAAGCGTATAAATTATCCGCTCATCAGGTTAATTAGCCGTTAATTAACTGGGTTTTACACAGGCCACCAAATTTTTTTGGAGTGATCACGGTCCTCCAATTAACAAGAGAAAGACCTCTACCATCAACTTGACCCTTCCAAAGGAACTGTCTCATCATAGAAAATAATTTATCGCAAACCCAATTTGGAAAAAAAGATACCTGCATATGATAGACAGGAATGGATGCTGCAACAGAATTGATCAGGCAAAGTCTCCCTGCTTTATTTAGAAGCCTTCCTTTCCAATTAGCTAATCTTCCCCTCACCTTTTCAATCACCGAATGAAAAGAAGCCCTACAGGTACGGGAATGGTTAAGGTTAACTCCAAGATATCTTCCTAAGTCCAAAGCAAAACGTATTGAAGAAACACTAGTAAAAATATCTCTTCTACGAGCAGTCACATTTTTAGAACAAAAAGCTTTAGACTTTTCAAGATTCACTTTCATGCCAGATGCCTTGCAAAAAATGTTAAGAGAATGCATGACCATTTGGACCTGACTTTTTGTAGCCTGGCAGAAGAGTAAGAGATCATCTGCAAACATCAAATGAGAAAATTTTGGGCCACCCCTAGTGACAGAAACTAGTTTTCACACACCCTCGACCACTTTATGAGATATATAGCAGGCAAGTCTTTCCATACAAAGCACAAATAAGTAAGGAGACATTGGATCGCCCTGTCTAAGCCCCCTTCTAGGAGCAAAACTATCCAATCTATTCCCATTTCACATAATAGAAAGAGAGGATGCACGGACACAAGTCATAATCAAATTAACAGTGATGATAGGAAAACCAAAAGCAATGAGAGTACTCTCCAAAAACCTCCAATCCACCCTATCATAAGCTTTTTCAAGATTAATTTTAAAAGCAAGAGTACCTTTCTTGGATTTTGTGTGCTTCATGAAATTCAAAATTTCTTGGGTCACAATAATATTATCAGGAGCACCACGACCCGGAATAAAACCTCCTTGTAAAGGACTAACAATATCTGGAAGAAAAGGCCGAAGTCGGTTAGTCAATACTTTGGTGATAATTTTATAAACCACATTACACAAGCTAATAGGCCTGAAATCCTTCATAAAGGTAGGATTATCAATTTTAGGAATAAGCACAATCAGAGTTTCCATGATGCTAGGATTTAAGAACTCTCCCAAAAAAGCGCTCCGGACAATATTCCAAATCTCAGTGCCTACTATCTCTCAATATTCTTTAAAAAAATAAGCTTGAAAGTCATCTGGACCAGGAGCCTTAAAAGGGCTCATATTGAATACTGCTGACTTAACTTCCGCAAAAGAGACAGGGTCAATTAACCTAGCACCAGCCTCAGTGCTTAGAGTGGGCATCAGAACATCCCCTAAACAATCAACCTCAACCTCTTCCGTTGTACCAAAGAGATTCTTGTAAAAAGAGAGGGCTTCTTCCTGGAGAATATCTGGATCAGTAGACCAAGACCCATCTCTAACATATAATCCATGTACTCTATTATGCTTTCTACGCACCAAAGGATAGAAATAGAGTTTAGGTTTAAGTTAATCTTTCCGACGGAAAAGTTTAAATTACAGACGGATTTTTTGTCTGTAATAATTTAATAAAATGCAGCGTTTTTATCCATTTAATTACAAATGGAAAATTCGTATGTAACCATTTTTCACGAAAAAAATTAATTTTTTCAACAGAATTATCGACAGGTTCTTTTTTCCATCTGTAATTTATGCTAATTCATTTTTTATTTTTTGACGAAAAATCCCTCTGAAATTCCGTCTACATTTCCGTGGGATAAAATTCGTCAAAAATATCCGTCTGTAATAACTAGTTTTCTAGTAGTGATTGTTATCTTTGTAGAGTGAATTGAAAAAATAGACTTATAAGAGCAAAGGGCAACCCACAATTCATGAGGGATACATGTTTTATATGCTTTTTAGCAAGCAATTGGATAATTGACCAGAGAAAAATTTTAAAAAAAGAAGATGGATGACTGTGGTAGAAGTAAAGTAAAAGAAATCTGTCTTTGGATGAAGGAGACTTTAGATATATTGGTTCAAAGATAAATTCAATTGTAGATTATAAAAATTGTAGGCATCATTTGCTTTTGGAACCTGCGAACGTGTGGAAGAGCAAGAAATTAGAAAGGGGATATGAGATTGTTGGAACTGAATGAGTCAAAATTGATGATCAACTTGAAAAATTACAACTCATGATTGTTGCAACCTGCAATTTGTCCCCAGTAGTTTCTTTCTTTCTTTATATATCCGTGTTGATATAGTCAAAATCGAAGATTGATATTGAATATAAAATGTAGAATTAGTTGAGAAATATAGTAAGTTGGAGGGTACAAAATGCAATTCATTCTTTTATTCATTTGATTATTTTTGTAAGAATGACAAACAAATAACTAGAAGTGTAACAAAACACTTCTGTCAAATTTTTTTGGTAAAAAGAGATTGTATTTCTTATCATTTGTTACATGTTTAAACATTGAATTATATACACAACAGCAACAAAAATTTTATTCCTTTTACTAATGATTGGATTATAAACATGTCTTAAGATTCAGAGAAGAGTGTATGATAGTTTAACAATGTTCTTCATTACTCTTAGATTTTTAGCAAAATCTTGTAATAAAATTGAGTTTTAAAGTCACATATTACGCTAATGATTAGGAATAGGTCACAAATAGATAGTTTATTGAGTAGAAGCAACTCCGTTCTTTTCTTTTCATTTCATGTTGAAGAATTTTGATTCTACATCAAAATAGAAGAATCAATGATGCCAAAAGCTGTGTGACTATTATTAGTTAAATTTCAATTCGTTTAGACAAATTATCATTGTTAATCTTTCTATTAGAAAAAATTATCATTGACTAACATGCGTGTAATGTTCTATGTTTTATTATTTTACTTATGTGGAATAAACTTTTTTTATTTGTCATTCACATGGATTATGTTAAAGTAACATCCATTTAGTATGGAAAAGGAATATTCTAATGCTTGACAGAAGTAACATCTACTTAGATCTTTACAAAAATATCATGTACCTACACGGAAAAACATGCTAAGTAGGACTTAAAAAAAGGGTCATGCAATTCTTAAAGAAATACAGTCATTCACAGCTGCAACACAAGAAAATTCGAAAAATGTATAAAATAACATCCATTTAGTAAGAAAAAGGAACATCTTGATGCTTGACAGAAGTAACATCCGTTTAGATCTTTGCAAAAATAATCAGGTACCTACACGCATAAACATGATGAGTAGGATTAAAAAAACGCCATGCAATTTTAAAGAAATATAGACATCCACAACTACAACAAAAGAAAATTCGAAAAATATATAAAGTAACATCCAGTTAGTATGCAAAAAGAACATCTTGATGCTTAACAGAAGTAACATCCACTTAGATCTCTGCAAAAACAATCAGGTACCTACTCGGAAAAACATGCCGAATATGATTATAAAAAAAAGCCATGCAATTCTTGGAGAAATATAAACATACACAACTGTAACACAAGAAAATTCGAAAAATGTATAAAGTAATATCAGGTTAGTATGAAAAGGAACATCTTGATGCTTAACAGAAGTAACATCTACTTAGATCTCTGCAAAAACAATCAAGTACCTACTCAGAGAAACATGTTGAATAGGATTTTAAAAAAAGGAAAATGTATCGAAAGTGTCTCAAATGGTGATGGCATTTAATATATACATTATCATAAATTTTCTAAGTATCCTTTTCTTCTGTGGTACGACCTTGAAAACTCCATGTCTTCTGCACTGAATGGCAAAGAAGGGAAAAAAAGAAAGAGAATGATAAGTTCCACAACCGAATCCACATTTGTGTGTGTCTTGATGGTGGCGTGCGACGGTGGGCGGTGAGATGCGGCGGGGCGGCGAGACTTTTCAGCAACACAAATTAGGTGATTTTGTCGTAAAATGTAGCATTTCTAAACACTACAAGAAAAAGCATTTTTTCGACGCCAAAAGTCGACGGCTATTTCTGCCGTCGATATTTTTCGACGGCTTGCTATCGATATTGTCAAAAAAAAATAAAAGAAATATTAAAATCGACGGCCAGTTCGTCGATATTTTTATGAGGCATTAATTTTTTTCTTTTATCATCACATTATCGACGCACCAGAAGTGGAAAATAATTTTATTTTAAATCGACGAATATGGCGTCTATTTTATTATTTAAAATATCGACAACGTTGCCATCGATAAATTTTAACGGTCTAGATCGCTTTCTAAAATAGAATAAACGGTGTAGATTTAATATATAAAATAGACGCTATAGGTGTTACTTTTTATAAATTAAAATTGACAAATTTGGCGTCTATTTTATTATTTAAAATATCGACAATGTTGTTGTCGATAAATTTTAACGATCTAGATCACTTTCTAAAATAGAATAAATGGTGCAAATTTAATGTATAAAATAAATGTTGTAGGTGTTACTTTTTTATAAATTAAAATCGACAAATATGTCGTCGATTTTAATCACCAAAAACCATGGTTGCGAGAACCAGACTGGTCAATAAACCGGTGAAGTCACTGGTTCACAGTTTAATAGTTTGACCGGAGTTCAACCGGTTTAATTAAATATTAAATACAATTATTAAAAATTTAATATATAATTTTAAATATTTGAATTTCAATAAATTTTAACCTAATAAAATTTAAAATTTCAATTTATAACTAATAATCAAAACTAACCACCAATTCAGTAACAACCATCAACCATTGAATTTGCAAACAAAATTTAAATTTGGAACAAACATAATCAGAATTTGAAAAAAAACAAACACAATTACAAAAACATATGAAATCAAACAAATAGACTACCAAATCAAACTACAGTAACATAAAAAACAGAACAAAAACAAAATCTAAAACTTAAAAAACAGAATTACAAAAACCTGATTAATTCATTTAATTAACAAAAAAAAGCTAAAAAAGTAGAAGATAGGAATGAACGAAAATTAAATGCAGAAGATAGCAATCAAAAACCAACAATTAACCTAGAAAAACAAGCTAACAATCAACTTAATTAAATAAAAAAAACAGCAATTAACTCCCAAAAATGGAACTGAAGCAGGGTAGGGATGAAGGCTTACAAACTCAGAATTCAGTAACTCAAAATAACCAGAAATTAGCAGCCACAGAATAAAAAATCAGAAAACCAAATAAAAGTACAAAACAAGCAATGTTAAATTGAAGACCGGCGGCGAAGGAGGAATCCAAGTGACTGCGACGGAAAAGGGGAAGTGAGATCGGGCACAGAGGGGATCGAAGACAGGCTTGACGCGCGAGAAAAGGGGGATCGACGATGAAGATGGAGACACGATTTCAGGGTTGCCGATGACGACGAGGAAAGAGGTGGCAACGCCAACAGCGAGCATACCAGGCGATGCGAGGTGAAGTAATCCAGGAGAAGAGAATCGCGACTGCGGAGCTCAACGTTGGCTGAGGAGAACAGTTCGTCAGTGACGGCGGCGCTGGTCGCTGGCTGCTGCTGTTGGCGGTCTGGGAGGGAGAGAGGGCTGCTTGGGCTTCGTGAGATCAGAGAGAGAGAGAGAAAGAGAGGGGCTGAGTGGTGATGGGTCGTGGCCTCGTGGGTGTGTGCCAGAGAAAGGGGGGTTAATACTAATATATTTTAGTTTTATTTTTTAATTGAAAATCGGAAAAAAACTGTCCGGTTCAAGCGGTTCACCGGTTAACCGCCGATTTGACCCGTTTTTCACCGATTTTTTGCAAACGATTTTTCATCTCAACCGAACCGACTAAAAGACCGGTTTTCGATTAATCTGGTTGAATCGGCCTGTCCGGTTTGGTTTTTAGAACACTGCCAAAAACACATTTACCCGCTTCCACCTCCCGCGTCCAAAGTTCAGAAACGCAATTCCCCCAAATTCCCCCGTTCAACCTTGTTCCGCACCACCTCCTTCTTCCGCGTCCACCTTCTTCCGAACCACCTCCTCCTTCTCCCTTGCCGAAGCTTCCACGGCAGGTTGTGCCCTCGCCGGTGCAGCTGCAGGTTCTGGTCCCTCTAGACACGAAACGGTTCGTCGCCATCAGTGACTTTGGCGATAGAGCTATTACTTCTACCTCTGGATCTGCATGCTTCAATTCATCAATTCACTACTAGGTATTCTTTAATTTCTTGCCTGGTCTTCTTGGTTGACTTCACTTTCTCTTCACTACTGCTGGAATTGAATTAGGGTTTCGGTAACTGAAAGGAGCTGCTGCTGATGAAGACATCATCATGATTGATGAAATATGACTTTCCTAAGCATGAGATGCATGATACAGAATTCTAAAACTAACAATTGAAATTATTTACATACATACAATTGACATATGCTGTGTTTGCAATGTGCTGTGTTTGCAATGGTAAAGGCTGCATTTGATGCAATTGGCTTTGGATTGCATAGTGGAACTCATCCTAGGCTTGGTGTTGTGGACCACATTTGTTTTCACCCCTTGGTTGGTGCTTCCTTGGACCAAGCAGCTACGGCTGCTCGCTCCTTGGCTACGGAAACAGGCTCTACCCTGCAAGGTTAGTTGCACCGGGAAATTTTCATATTTACCTCACTAATGTTATTTGCAAATAGCCAATTATAAGAATATTATCATGTATTTTTTGCACTGCATATTAGAAATGATGACTATTGATTAAGTGTAGTTGCACAAACTTAGATTTAGGCAAATTTATTAGCTTGGTGTTAGTTTATGGAGTCTGTTATATGTGGATTGTGGAAGGACTTAAGGAGATTGTTATTTCATTGATAAGGGGTTGTTTAAAGTTTCACGTGAACAAAATAAATTTTATTATACTATATTCTGGAGGATGCTCTGAAACATAAAACTGATCAATCTCTGCACGGTGGATACTGAATTCATAAAATTGTAGCAATCCACTGTTTTTGCACCTGTTATGATGGGCAACTTATTGTTTTTATGTTTTGACATGTACCTCAAAGCTTTATTGTCGATTCATACACTAACTGTAAATTCAGTTCAATGATAAATTTCGGTTAAAGTCAAAACTCAGAAGGATATGTTTTAATGGTGAAGTTATCAACCCGGAGTACGATTCGGGAAATTGGTGAAGTTATCAACCGTCATGCAACTATGTCAGGCTTTTCAGTGGTATTGCATTCTGTTCCTTTACAATTAATTTTCTTTCTTGCACAACAGATTTGTTTACTAGTTTGTTAGTTACTGATATTCTCCCTTGCCCCTTTAGGTAAAATCATACTGTGGTCATGGAATTGGAGAGCTCTTTCATTGTGCACCAAACATTCCTCATTATGGAAGTATCCTTTTCATGGTTTAAATGCATTGCGAGAAAAAAGTGATTTAACAAAAGCTGTTTTTTAACACTGCATGTCTTGGTTTCTAGCTTCTCCCCCTATCCCTCCAATTTGTTTGTTAAAAACCAACCATGATTGCAATGAAATCAAATGCAGTGAACCTTAACCACTTGCAGGAAATAAAGCAGTTGGTATTATGAAGGCTGGACAAACCTTCACAATTGAACCAATGATCAACGCAGGGTATGTTTCTAAAAGGTTTAAATTGATTACTTACATGGATACACGTCATATTTCTAAAAGATTTAAAGCAGTTTGAGTATTTTTGTTCTTTTCCACCCTGAAAGAAAATGGTCTTACAAGTGCTGGAAGTGACCAACTGAAAAAAAAATGAATCTTCATTGTTTCAAATTTTGGGTAAATTACATTGATTTCTCTATACCTTTTGATTTATTATGCTTAGAAGTGATCTAAGGAAGTCATTGTCCCATTTTGCAAAATACACGAACATACCAAGTATCATCGAATCCCTAGGGAAGATAGTGTATACTTTACAAATGAACAAATATATGTGTAGTATTGTCTAACCTTAGGGGAAGTTAATGTAATTTATCATTAAATTTTTAAAGAAATTTTCTAGAAAGACAATAGCAGTTCCTTTCTCTTTGTACTTACCTCCTTCAAAGATCATGACATCAATGTGACACATAAATTTTTTACATGACCTTGACTAAATCTTTGCAAACTCCTATATGGTATTGGATATCAGAGTACACAATACAATGATATGTTAGTGCTTTAAATCCACATGACCGCTTATCTATAATTTGTTATGTTGGTGAATTTATGGCTTTATGGTACTTTTGTATCGTATTTCCTAAGTACCTTAGGCTATGTATTTTGTAGTTAAATTAACCATTTTTTAACCTTTTTTTTTCAGGTGACAGACACTAGTGTTGAGGTCCTAACAGGGAGGTTGCAGACATCACCCAATGTTTTTCCATGGTTGAAATCATGAAATTTGTGGCAGTTTTCTGAAAAAAAAAATACATAGAATGAATAGAACATTAGACAATATTGCATTGCGCTTTCACTTCTTCCCTCTTTTTGGTGGACATGAGCAAACATTAGTTATTTACTAATTCTAAAATTCTAAGTTTGCTAATTCTGAATGGTGTGCTAGTCTTATTCCTTAGTTTAGTCAAATATCTTGAGTTTCATTAAAAATTTCATGCTTTGAGTGAACTTTTTTCCTTAAAAGAGTTTTATATTTTGTTTTTGTTTGTACTAGGGTAAGCAACCATAAATTAAAGTATTTATTTAATCTCTTTATTTGAAGATATTGAATTCAAAGCTTATGCCTCTGTTCTAATAAATTGCTTAGTACATAAATTGCTTAGTACATGGCTTTAAGTCATCATCAATTTTATTTAATATATAATTTATCTATGATCATTATTGTATAATTTATCTTTGTAAATATATAATTTTAATATGTTTTGGTCGTTGTTATTGTAGGTGAACAACGTTGATGAGACACAGATTTATGTCTTGATGGGAGGCAGAAGTGGTGAGATAAGTGTTTTGTTGTCCAGAAACTTCGTAGAGGCACACTCAATTCTGCAGGGTTCAACAAGCAAAAACATCACAAATTTTATTGTACCAATAACGGTAGCAGCAATAACCCATGTTACACCTGCCAATAATGTTTCCACCACTGATCTTCTAGGTTATTATTTATACTTGTAGAATATATAATAAAATAATATGTGTGACATCATTTTCTTTAAAAAAAAAAAAGAAACTTGTTGTATATAGCTGCATTTTATTCAATACCAATTGTTATATATAATGATTCCTTCTTCTTCTTTTATTTTTTTATTTATTTTTATTAACAGCTTCTAAATGGCAAAGTTCGGCTGCTATTGCAACAATGGTTAGTGGAGAGCAATCTTTGGATGTTGTTAGTACTGAGACTGGTACAACATATTTTGCTATATATAAGCATAATTTCTATTACTAATTAGTGATTATAGTGTTTTCCTATTATATTATTTGGGTTTATTATTATTATTATTATTATTATTATTATTATTATTATTATGTACTTTATTGGATCAAATATTGATGCCCTGGATGTTGATTTTAGTAAGCATATTATAGACAAAAATCGACGGAAACTGTGTCGGTTTTATTGGATAAAATATCGACGGCTACTTTGTCGATTTTAGTAAGCATATTATCGACGAAAATATTGTCAATTTTATTGAATCAAATATCGACGGCCATGTTGTTGATTTTAGTAAGAATGTAAAATCCCTAAAATCATATTATAGACAGAAGAGCTATCAATTTTATTAAATTATTATTGACGGCTAGGCAAGCTGTCGATTTTATTAGTATTTTGAAAAATTGACAAGTTTAATAGTGCCCACCTCCGCCGTCTATTTTGCCGTCGAATTTTAGTCGTTGATTTGGCCGTCGATTTTAACAATGTTCCTTGTAGTGAAACTCAATAAAGAATCACCCGCATACATAGCAAAACGAACATTCTTTTAATGTAAACAGAAACATCTAAAAATTGGAGAGAAAAAAAGTTCCCGATTCACCATTTTTAGATAACTGAATTAAATTACACCTATTCCTAATAAATTTGAAAACTATTCACATACATGATAAACTTCACGTCCATGTTCTTGATAATTAAAAACCAACAATGCTAAAAATAAATCGTCTTTTGTACCATATTTAAAACCAAACTTAAATTAAACCAAAATTAATCTAAATTTAATATAATTTTGGTATCGAATGCCCAAACCACTTTTACAAAACAAAAATTCTGTGCAACGAATGCATGCAGAATCCACAAATTCAGGGAACAAACAACATTATAGAAAATAATTTAAAACATCAATTTTTTGAATCGGAAAGAACAAAAATTTCTTCTTAAAAAAAGCTATACAATCTATAATAACAGTAACATCCAATCTTTAATTGTATCCAATTCAGCATTATTAAACACACATCAAATGAAAAAACCCCAATAAATTCTTTCTTCCAATATAGGGTTTGAAAAAAAAAGCAGATATATATTCAAACGCGATAAAAACAGAGACAAGGGACTCATGGTAGGAGAATGGCGTGTGAGGGAGGAAGAGGAAGGATTGTGAGGTGAATTTTTGAATTTTACTAAATATGAACTTGAAAGGTGAGGTTTGGGGATCTAGTGGTGAGTTTTTGGAGTGTTTTTTCAGTTGTTTGGGTTTTTTTACGGAGTCCATTTGAGTTGGCTAGTAGTTGGCAGATACTGAATTGGTTACCTAATGGAATTGTTTATAATATATGTTTTTGGATTTTTTTTTCATTAATGATGTTTATATTTGTGCCATGATTGAGAAATTTCCTATTTTGACGTAAGAAACTATTAATTTAGTATAACAACTTAAATTCCAATTTTTCATGGAGGATGAAATTAGAAATTTAATCTGAATTATTTAAATTAATATTAATTTTAACTAATGTTTTTTATTTCTTGGTTTAATGTTTTTTGTTTTCACTCTTTTTTTTAATTTTCTCACTTTTTCCCTGATAGGTTGTTTGATGTGGCGGTGGCAAATGGAAAAATCCGTCCCGCCCGGTCCTGTCCCACCAAAAATCCATCATCTGGCGGGTTGGTCCGTCTCACTTTGCATAGTGAGGTAGTCCTGGATTTTTCTCGTCTCGTCTAATGGCGGGTTAGTGAGCCAAACCCGCCAATTTTTTTTATAAATAATTAAATATTAAATAATATATATAATTTCATAACCAGTTCAATAAATTTATAATTTTTAAAGATATAAAAAAAATTATAATCTCTAAATTCACAAACATTAAAGTCTTTATAATTATAAATATGTAATAAACATAATTATAAACCAAGTTTTTTAAAACAAAATATAAAACCAACATTGTCCAAAGCAAAACAAACATTGTCCAAAACATATAATTAAACATTTTCAAGTTTATAATCAATCAATTAAACATAAAACATAATCCAAAATATAGTTTAAAACATCTTCAATTATCATCTTCATCCTCTTATAAATCAATAACATCATAGAGATTTGTAATTGACCCGAAAGCCCACTATAGTGCACGAATTAGGCAGTGCAGCTTAGACAAACTTTTTAAGTTTGACGATCTCTAATTTACATCCCAATCCACCTTTTTTGACGGGTTATACGGGCTAAAATCCACCCTTAGGTGAGAAAAGGGCCATTTTTTCAATTCCAATTGGTCTAATCCGATTTTTATGTTTTTCTTTTTCTACATTTATATAAATTACACAAAAACATTAATATATATAACCAATGTTTTGAAAATCGGACCGGATTAGCCAGTCGGACCGGTTCAACCGGAAACTGGCGTGAAAAACGGTCCGGTCCTCCTTCTAAAACCGTCATTCTCAAAACTGCTAAAAAATTATTGAACCGGCCGGTAACCGGTCGGTTCGACTGGACCGGAAACCAACCAGTTCTTAAGAAACGACGTCATTTTCATTTTCTTTAAAAAAGAAAAAATTAAAAAACCCCCACCCCCCACGTGAGTCCCTCACCCGCATACCCCCCACCCCCACACACACCAAACACCCACACACCCAAGCCCTAAGGTTCTCCAAACGGCCAAACCTAAAAGGCCAATTCTATGGTGCCTATGAGTTTTTGCCTAAATTTTGCCTAACTTACTTTTTGTAGTAGGTTTTGATTTTTTAAAAATTATTTATTCTTATATCTTTTAAATTAAATAATAACTTTTAACTCTTTTTAGTAAATAGGCACCACTTTTTAGGCACCATAGCATTCACCTTATTATATCTAGCTTCGTCAATGGAACTGCCGCCGCCATCTGTGGTTGTCGGCGTCTCCGCGGCCTCCTCCTTCCCCTGTCCCAAATCCATATGGCCAGACCTTCTCTTCTAGGCTTTCTAGCTCGGCACGTCGTCTTGTCTTCGTCGGTGACTTCACTGTTCAAGGCTTCCAGCTGTTGCGCCGTCGTGTCGCCGTCGTCGTCCTGCTGTCAGTGGAAGGTTAGTGAATTTGTTTTTGATTTTGAGCTGTCAAACCCAAAAAACCCCTAAGCTGCTTGAGGTTTTTTGGTTGTTTCCAATCTAGCACAACCTTGGATGAGAGCAAAAGTGACCCTTGGATTTCTTTTTTCCCTATTTTAATCAGCTTTTCATTTTTTTTTTAAATTTGTGTATTGGTCTTTTGTTATTCAACTTGTGAAGTTGTGATTGCTTTTAAGCATTTATCATAGATTCAAAGTTGTAGTACTTTAATGGAAATTCTGAATGGATATCAAAAGCTTATTACAATGGACCCATAATCGCAAATCGTGATGGTGACTATTTGAATATTAATTCATCCTTTATCATATCTTATATTGTGATAATAATTATATTTGATTCGATTATTCAGTTGCAGCTCATTTTCGTCGACATGTTTCTCATATTTTCATTGTATTAAAGAAATTTGAGCTAATTTGATTTTAATCTTCACATTATCGGAATAATAACGAAATGAAGGATGATGGGAAGAGTGTTGTTTCTGCTATGGCCAATAATAAAAATCAATTTTATAATAAGATTCTTATTTTTTGTTCCTGAAATTTTAATTGAATTAAATCCATTTAGTCAAATATTCATGTTGTAGCAGCACTTCATTGCTTCAAAGTTCAAACAAAACAAAGTTCAAATTTTCTTGTAATGTTTTGTAATGTTTTGTATGTTTGTTGCTGTTTTGTAATTGCTGGTTGCTGGGTGCAGGTTTAGTGTCATCACTGATTTGGAATGTTTTATAATGTACGATATTTGTTGCTGTTTTGTAATTGCTGGTTGCAGGTTTAGTGTGATTATTGGTTAATGTTTTGTAATGTTTGGTGCTAAAGACTGATTGTTGAGTTCATATATAGTTGTTTATTTTGACTTGGGTAAAGCGATTTATGGTCATTTTTTCCTGTCTTGTACCAATTCAGATGATTATTTTCAGAAGATGAACACTTATTTATGTATCTTGAGAAACTGTTTCTGTTTGTTATGAGCACTTAGTTTCACCATCAAATGGTCTTCAAAGCAACTCATCCAAAATGCTGCTGCACAAATCCAAGTCTATTGTCTCTTAAAGCCTGCATGCTCCTTCATTTGGTGAAGCCTTTCTAGTATTAGTCCACTGCTAACTTTGTTATTAATAATGTTCTCAAATTTATTTATCTAAGTACTATGTTTATTTTTTTCAGTTGGATTTATGATAATTCATTTGATATTCTTTCTATTCTTGTGAGATATTTCTTTTAATATTTTGTGTATTGATCAGGAATTGTACTTGCTTGGTATCATACTTTCATCTGGCAATTTTGCATTTACTATAAAAAAAAAGGAAATCTTAAAAGAGTAATTCACCACTCCATTGGAAAAACTTCATAGAGTAATTTACCACTCCATTGGAAAAACTTCATATTACTCTATACCCTCAACTTAATACTTACATATTTATAATTTATTTATTATTTTATTCCAAAACAATTTTTTTGGTTGAATCACCGGTTGAACTGGTTGGACCAATAAACTAGTGAATTAGTGATTAGAGCGGTTTGATGATCGATTCGGTTCTCAGAACCTTGTATATAACATATTAATTTGTGGTTAAAAGTCATGTTGTGTATAAATCTTTGCCTCTATAGGGAAATGATCAAACTTTTCCTTCAGTAAGCAGTTAATTAAGAATTTTATTATCTTCTCAGTTCTCTCTACTATTTTATGTCATCACAAATCCTTCAAAATACCACTTAGCTAGCTTCAAAAATACTTAAGAGAAGGCAGATATTGTCTTCCACGAACTCGATGTTAATTAATTTAACCAATCGCAGCAGACATTAGAGACCGCCGCAGCAGACATTGAGACTATGTCCACCGATGATCTTGTTATGTCTACACTCTACACGCTTAGCATAATAGTATTTAATTTGAGCATAAACACTTAAACGTGAGTTCTTAAAATATATCCTAGACATTGTTAAATAATAGAAACTTAATTATATAAAAAAAATTGTGCAAGTGGTACTCCGCGACAAGCTAGGTTTCTAGATTTTGTGATGATTATTAATGCCTATGTGATTGATGTTCGTTGAGTAGGTTAAGTAATTATTTATCCTAAAAATTTAAGTTGTTAAATAAAATATATATAAATTATATATTTAATATATTTTTCACCAAAAAGTTTTTTGAGTTTAAAATAAAAATTATGTATAAGTCTTTTTTTTAATGTGTCCATGTATTTTTTTCATTTTAGGAGAATGTGAATGATAAAAATCTAATTCTAAAATTTTTGTATTAATTATAAAAATTTAAACTGTTAAATAAAAAAATATATGATTATATAATTAACTTTTAGATAAATGTAGAGAATTGAAAGAGAAAAAAATGTTTTACGTGACGAAATGATCAATTTGACTAAAGAATGAATAAATTAAATTTTTTTATCAACATCAATCAACTTTTTTAAAATTAAGTTATTTATTTTAAATTCTAGACATTAAAGCATCGCATACATTTTTAATCTTAAATTTTAAATTATAAATAGAAATTTTAAAATTAGTTAATATTAATTTAATTAAAAAATAATTGTTTATATTTTTTCTTAACAAATATAAAATTTAAGGATGAAATTAAGCATAAAAATATAAGAACCAAATTGTATTGGATAAAAGGAAAGGATCAAATTCAGTCTTAAATATCTCTAGAAACTTCCCAGAAGGGGGCAGGGGGAAGGGAAGGGAGATTGGCTGCCAGCAATCTTGAATAAAATTGGAACTGGGTTGACGTTATGCTGTGATTATATTCTTGATTTGGATCAATTGCCTCAACTTCAAATTTCTTCAGATGGAAGATGTTTTGTTGTTGTATGTCATGTTGATTGTTGTTGTAATGTTGTTGGTGGTGGTACACAATAGAATTAGATTTTTAGACTCTTAGTATTCTGCACGATGAAGAATAATAAAGATAAATGGGCTAAATTAGAAAATAACAGAATTGATTATTCACTGAGACATTGCCTATAAGATTTATAAAAAAAAAGTTAAAATTTATCATTTAAAACGGTGAGTCGGATTAAATAGAAATACCAACAAAATATCATAGATAAAGTTAAAACAAATACTAAACATCACGAAATAAATTATATATATGTATGATAAATATTTTTTTTAATTTTTGACCTTTTATTCATAAGACATAACGTACTCTAATAATCTTTAAATTTCATCTAAACCCTCGTTCACTAATAAAAATAGACAAGACAGCCCCTACAATCAGATAATAATGTAATTGGTTGTCAGTCTGACGTGTCAGATTGAGATTGAGTTATCAAAATAGCAGTGTCAGGTATTAGTTTCTTTGGTTAAAAAGACTAAAAATCCATTCTTTAACATTTTCTTCTTCTTCTTCATCCTCTTTCTCTTTCTCTTTTTCCTCTTCTTTAAAATCATCATCAATAGCTTCTTCCATTTTTTTTCAAAGCCATCATCAATGACTACCCATAAACCAAAAAAGAACCCCTGAAAATTCAAACAAAACCACAAAACTCAAGTTCGTGCCTGCATCGAAAACGAATCCAAGTTCATAACTTTTCTTTTTCCATATCTTAACATTGTTCAGATTCTTGGAGCCTATGAGGATTCTGATTCTCTCTCCATCGTCATTGAGCTTTGCAAACAAAAATCACTATTCAACCGAATTGCTGATCGACCTTTTTCGAAGATAGAGGCGGCTACAAGCTTTGTAAACAAGAAATCCTAACGCACAGGGATGATTTGCAAGGATCCTTGAAGGAAATTTTTAGCAAAGCAAGCTTCGAGTAAGTTTTTAACTTCTCTTTGTTCTTTTCATTCATGATTAGTAAGTTTTTCTAAACTTATATTCTTGTTCCTGGAGATTTACCTAATGGCAATGCTGAGTGATGGAGAAAAATCATCGGTTTAGAATTTTCATAAAAATAATCTCGTCGAAGTATAGATCAAAATCAACAATTAACCCTCAATCAAAGTTTAATTTTGTTTGTCACTTAAGTTAAACCAATAAAAATCGAGAGTATTTAAACATCGGGTCGTCTCTCAAAGGAATTATAGAAAAGTGTGCATGCTATTGGTTATGAGAATTTTTGTGATTTTTAGTATGATGAACAAGAAATATAAATGTGCAAGAAAATAAACAAACAATTAAGATAATATAAATGCTAAAAGGCACTCATGGCAAGAATCAAGAGTCAAGACTTCCTATTTAGATCATTGACCACAACATGATAATTATAAAGGATTAATTTCACTTAATTTTTCTCTAACAT